>NW_008824234.1:1311142-1336235 GCF_000699105.1 Pygoscelis adeliae | reverse complement strand
ATCAATAATTCTATAAATCAGTGCAGTCCTGTGTTGTTTTTACAGATGTCTGTAGTAACCTGAACATAGACATTTGAAAAATACTAACAAGGAAATTATATAAAATAATGAGGGCTATTGTTCTCAGTATGCTTTTCAGCTGAGTGTTCAATGCAATAAAAAAATCTTCCTTTTTAAATATCTCCACAATGGCCTTAGAGTTCAAGCTGGCACTCAGTTTTGCCGATAAGACAAGTGCTATTGTTCCAACATTTTTAAAAGCCTTATACAGAGGGATATAACCTTAACTGGTATAAATAACCTATAGCTCTACTATTTTTGTATGATTGTGTTCATCTCCTGCAGCTGAGGATTCACCCCAGTTATCACATAAGCAAAATTATTATTTGCTTAAATAAAATGTGTGGTTGCTGACAAAGTGGAATTGCAAACATCACAACCTGTAAAGACAGAGGGCCTTGTGTTGAAAGTTACCTTTATGGTGAAGGGTAATGCTGAGGTGTAATTGACAGTTGCAGTTCGTATGTATGTGGTTCACAAATGAGGTCTGCAGAAGTTCTTCTCCTGTTATAGGAAAATAAGAGCCTTCATGAGGATCACAGGATCTCTTTTCTTTCACTGTCACAGTGCCCAAGAAGCCTGCATCTCCTTTTCTCCTGTCTTTAGTTGTTCTGTGGCACACTAAAGCTGACGGGTGCAACTAGTTGTAATGAGCCATGCAATACTGATTCTTCAGTTTGTCTTCCAGAGGGAGGAATTCCAGTGTTTGGAAGACTGTTCCCCTAGAATTATCACCAGCTATATCATACTGAACAATCTGACCAACTTGTGAATGCTGGGCACAATGCCACTGCAACAGATGGGCATGGATACAGTGAGCCAAAAAATCATGTATATGTATCAAATGTGAGAAATGAGGGCAAGACAAAAATATAGAAGTGTCAGTCTTGATCTGATACAGCTTTCATTCAAAGATGGTTCATCACTAGGATCTTGGCAGATTAACTAAAAGAAAAGATGCTCAAACTGTGTAATAAGGAATGTGGCCTGCTTAACCAGGTAGAAGCATGGCAGTAATCAAAAAAGTAGTCTACCCTCTTTTGTCTTCTTGCAGTGGCTATCAAGGAATGGACTAAAAGAAGCATAATAAATTAACAGACCTAAACTCTATATGCTCATCTGTATTTCACCTTTACAATGCTATATATAGAGCCACACACCTCTAAGAGCTGGATAGAAAGTAACGAACGGAGGATTGGAGGTGAATCCCATCCTGCGTTAGAGTACTCCTGGACATCTGCCAGTTTCTTTCTGTTTTGCAGAAGTGAGATTTATGAAGGCTCCTATTAGCCTCGTGATGAGGTTTCCACCTAAGCCCACAGCTTCTCAAGTATGACCATTTCCAGTCTCTATGCTGCCCTTTTTCTAGCCAGCACTTTACAGAATTAAACAATGCAAACATTTCAAGGCTTACTTCCACTCAGTGCTAAAGAATGAGCAATGCTTACCCATGCTTTTCCTCCTGGTTAGTCTCCACTGAGACATCCCTCCAAAGAGCAACAATTTTCCATCAGCTGCTATGTATGCTTGGCAAGGTCTTGCAATATCACAGCCTTTATATGCAATATTACATTTCTTCTCATATAAATATCTTCTTTACAAATGGTGATTATAATCAAAATGCACAACCACAAGTAATAGAAAATTCTAAATAAATTAACCTATGCAGACATAGGTATAAAAAATAGGGATATTCACTTCAAAAGAGAGAAAGTAAAGGTGAAAAGTGCAATTAAATCCACCTCCAGATCTCTCAAAATACCACTGTCGGCCTATCCAAACTTTGATTTCTTTCCAAGACCCAAAATGTAGCAATTCAGTTTTGTTCATTTGGGTTTTTTTTAAAGCATTTTCCTTATCAAAATATGAGATAGTTGTACAGTTCTTATGACTGAAGGAAGGGAGGGAAGAAATCTTTCAGTCAGCAGGTTCTAGAGCACAAGTCTACAAATTATCCTGTTTTAATATTTATTCCTATTTACAGTGCACTTGTAATTAGACCTGTGGTGACACTGAGCTTGTTTCGATCTCCACTGAAGTCAATGGAACTCCATGCAGGAACACAGGTGCCCTCTCCACACACAGACCTTCCTGAAATGTGAAGGTCAGAAGGTAAAATGACCAGGTCAGAACTATGAAATAGCTATCATAAAAAATGGCCCCTGTAAAGTTCATGGGTGTTGTGAAGTTCAGCAGATTAATGAAGCTACTGCACAAAATCCCTTTGCCTCATTCAGAGCATGACTTAGGGAGGCACATCTATAGTCGAAGGGTGTGGTAGCGGAAAAGTCACGGTGTCTGTGGATGCTGACACTATCAGAGTTAGACGGGGTCTTTGGATTTGCCTTGAAGCACTCAGACCCCTGCAAACTTTCTAAGCAGCTTTGTGGATCCTGTTCTTAGTGAATAATTCATTGAAATATTTTTCTAAATGAATATTTCAGTTCATGTATGTTTATTATTTAAAATTCTTATTCTTTTGAAATTAATTGTCTTATTTAAAATCTGAGTGATATTGCATATTCAGAATTATTCTTATTGGACATGTAAAGCTGTTTCTGTTTGGGAGGATTAAAACTGTTATGAATAAGTATCTGTTTTATTGCCTGCAGAAAGCAATAAAGTGTGTTTTTTCACTTCTGTCAAGCAGTCATGCTACAATTAGCTTTCTGCAAACATAGCTACATAACTTAACTGTGGTCACTTGACAAGTAGTGTGAAAAGATCAAAATGAAAGGTTAAGTTCCAAATAACTTTTTTCAAGTAAGAAATTATTTTCAATATTTGCTCATAAAGTCCTTGAAATTTTGACATAGATTTTCTTCAATACTTGACATATACTAGCAGAAAAATCAGGAATTATTGTCTTGCTAAATTTTGATGTAATTGCTAAACATCATTTCTCTGCAGTAAAATGTTACCAAAAGTTTATTTCCTGAAATTTCTGAAAAATGTTTTGCATTCTCAAAATTATGTCGAGTTGCTGCTCTTATTTTCCTTCTAATGAAACTCTGAGTTGCCTATGCAAGTTTATTCTTTACATATGAACGTTTTCAGATTGCTTTTTATCATTAGTTTTGGTTAGTTTTGTTTTTACATAAAAATAAATCTTTTGCTGGTACTTATTAAGATAGAAGGACCTGATTTCTTTCAGATGTGCATGTGTACAGATCTACTCACACATAGACTTTAGGAGTTGCTTTCCACAATGTATATAATATAAATAGTGAGTTTGCACTCTCTTCTTTCACTGTCATCTTTGTTCTCTCCATATTGTTTTTCTCTCTCTCCAGTTCTCCACTACATTTTTCTTTATTTCTACTATCTTTTTCATTTTTAGTTTTCCTGTTTCACCTGAATTAGACAGGGGCACAGTGATTTATAAATTCAAATTTAACTTTAAAAGTGTTCGTGATCAAATGTGTTTAATATCAGGCCAAATCTATGTGCAATTTTTGATAGATGATCAACTGGAATTGATGTATTTAATAAAGTAGATAATCCTCTTATCTTCATATATTTCAAAAATGGGCAGCACTAGATGAAACTAAAAAAGAGATGCAATTCTCTTGCACTGTAATTCACATATACATTGCCTGCTAGTGAAAATCCAGGCTAATCAGAAGATATTTCATGAGGGACGATATTCAGACATGATTCTTATCCAGGCAAGGTTTCTGCAATTGAATTAATGATGGGACTATCAAACTATTTTATATAGGATCTGTCATTTGTAAGCTGTTTAAAGTATAGTTAAAGCTAGCATTGTGGCAAGAGACTGTATACTGTAGGTCTCTACATCTTTAATGAGGAAGGATTTATTTTTTGTTAAAAAGAAATTCAAAAGGGGGCAGTGTGCTTTAATTAAATAAAACACAATGGAGATTTTTTTCATGGTCTCTGCAGTAAAACACACAGTGATAAAGCCATGTGTGCGTGTCTTGTTTCCCCCTCCAGATTCCAGTGCTAGCAAAAGATTTTGCCCTTGATCATGCGGTTTTAGACATGAAAGGCTTCAAATCTATCCAAGCTCAAGATGAACACAGAATGCTAATTTGGGTTCACTTGAAGAGCTGGACAAGCAAAGTCTTTTATTTAAAATTGTTAAAAATGCACTATTTTTGAGGTCCTTTTCCTACTATATGTTTCTGAAGTACATAGAACTGATTCACTGATCCCCTATGAAACAATAAATAAATTCTAAAAAATACGTATTTGACACTAGCATGTTTCTTATATTTGAAGAAGCTTGAAATGTTATTTAATTAAAAAGGTATATGCTTTTTTACATACTTTATACTCTTTTTTATCATACTGTAATTATACACTGTTAAACAGAAATAATTTTACACACAACAATGTATACTGAAAAAATATAAAAAGCTTAAAATCAAAATACAACAAGACTCACTAAAACAGGATGCCTCCCCAAAATATATCAGCCTGGAAAGAGGAATTTTGGAGAACACTGATGAAGAGAACAAAGGAGGCATTCACTGAATTAATAATTTTCTAAGCAACTTTATATGGAATCTATGAGAAACTCCAAAATTATGTATTAAATTTATAATATATGATGGTATAATGGGAAATAAAATGCATGTTTTATTGTGATGCGTTTAGTATGGCGATGCATCCTTCTCTCTCTCTCACACACACACAGTCCAAAAGAGTGTCAAGTAAATCTCTCTAAGTAGAAAAATGTCATAATTTGAAGTTCAGTATCTGGGGATGTGCTACAAGCAATTACTTCATATCTCACTGGAACACAGAGACTGTCCTTTTTTAAGAAGGTAATGGTTCAAAACTTCTAAATTTTTTAGGCACAAAAAAATAACTTACCATTGACTCATCCATGAACATTGTTCATTAGTGTCACTGAAAAAATTGTAATTAAATTTGGGGCAAAGAAAAGGGAGAGAAGAGAAGAAGAAGAACTAATAGATTTATTACTACTGCTAGATACCACACCTGACTAGAGACTGGCTGACATTTCTCTGCCACCTGGAAAACAATTACCTCGACCCTTTAGGCTGCTGACCTCTAAATCTGACTAGATCAGTCTACTGCTGAAACCATCTATTTCAGTTGTAAAGTGGTCAGAAGCATGTCTCTTCAACGTAACTGCAATTGCTCTTGCTGTCCAAAATTGTTGTTGTTCTTGGAACAAAATTTATTTGCTAACAGAAACATTCTGTAACTCTTAGCTGTAGATGGGAATGAATGGATGAATAGAAATCCAGTCCAATGAAAACAACAAAGACTGAAGGTGAGAACTGGATCCTTGTCCTTCCTGATTTCATTTTCTTGCAGTTTATGGAGTTTAGTGTTCTTGAAGTATTTTGACTTTTTATCTTTTCTGGAAACCAGATTAACAGGAATGTAGCATTCTACAATTACCACCTCACACTAAAGATAAACTATTATCTCTGAGTACTCATACAACCAGTGGTAAAACATAGGTAGAATCAGTATCAGAAACAAAAGAACTCAGTGTCCCAGCTAAGTTTTTTCTTGCAGCATTTTGAAATTAGTGGAAAAATTTTAATGACAACGAAATCTGAAGAACAGACCACTACAATGTCTTTCATTACAGATGACAAGCCTTTTTACTTTTTCATCTACTACCCTCTATAAGCTATGAAATGCTCTCCAGTGTTGTGCACATCCTTAGAAGCTATATAGTGAAGAACAGAAAAATGATCATTCAAATTTGACAACAGATCATGTAATGTATGAATCCAGCAGAAAAGGAAACTGCTCCATATAAGGTTTTGAGCAAAGGATTTTGTTCTCTCCAGCACTTTGTGAAAGTTTGTGAGCCAGGCTGTGGGTAAACCACATGAAAAATAAATCACTTTTCTTCAAAAGGGTCTTGAAAATACCATAAAGTTGTACTAAAAGGAGGTGAGATCAATTAATTGCATCCTATCTTAGAGATCCTACCCTCCATCTCCTTCTAAATAAAAAAATGAGAATACACACTAAATATTATATATATGTTATTATAATACATATATTATATATATATAAAGATCAAGAAAAGCCTGAATCTCTGTGCCTGTAGTATCAAACAGATATATTTGTGCTGATGACTTGTGGTTCAGGCAAACATAGTTGAGTTAGAACAGAGCTAGAGATGCACTAACGTTTACAGCATCAACAGTAAATGTTACTCCAACCACTGAATGACACAGAGTCATGACTAGTAAGCCGGTAGTACTCTGATGTACCTTTTAAATGCTAAAAAGCAGTAATCTAACACCAAATATCAACTATTGCAAACGTGTATTCAGACGCCATACTGGATTCTCTATTTAGCCGAGCCATGTAACAATATTTCACTAAAAATTTTCTTATGTTAAAAAACCTTCACATAATACTTTAACTTTTGGCTAGACAAAAATAGAAAAAAAAATTAGCACTGCAGACCTAAAAGAATTTTCTATTTGAAATTAATTTATTTATACTTACTGTGCTAATTTTAAACATTCTTATAATAGCTGGTGAAAGTCTTTAAGTATTTTCGTGATTCTATTATTTGCATAACAAATGTTAATGCAATTTTTTAGTGGATGCACTGTCTAATTAGATGGATTTCCCACTATGAATGGCCATTTTAAGAGTAATACCTTATACTAAATTATGAATGAATTTTGGATAATTTCAAAGATAAATTATCTTTCACCTGACCCAAAAAGAATACATTATTCCTCCACTCCCCTAACCCCCCATCCAACCCATCAGAAGTAGTACAATCAGGTACAATCACGTCACTGAAGGAATGCGGCATAGCATGATGGTCCCTAAGCAATTTTTATACTAATCAAATCCAATGTATCATTCATCTTCTTGCTGTTACTCATCCAAATTTGGCTAATCACTACAGATAAGCTTCATTTAGCTGTATGTCATGAAAGCACCTGGAAATGGAAAATTTGCTGACATTTTCACTGCCAATCAAGAGTCTATCACTTAAGCACCAATACTACCACTTGCTGAGGAATCTCGCCACTCTTTGCCTTATGGACAAAAATACACTCGTCAGATTCTGACTTATTACAGAAACACCCAACGTACAGATTCCAGCTGCAAAAGTGCTATTTCTGTTTATATGTGTGTTCAGCAACTCTTATTCAGTTCTTATCTATCAGCAGCAAAATTAGCAGCATGATCTAGAACCAATTCTGAAATCACCAGGTCAGAGGTGACATTGTTAGTGCTTTTGCTATTGCCATCATTATTACTATATCTGTGTGCTATCCATTGTCCACACTCCTATGGCCAGACATTTTAAAACACAAACCAAAAAGACAGTTCATGTCCCAGAGAATTTATGGACCCACTACAGTATGAGAGAATGGGTGGAAACACACAGTTGACATTTCATAAACAAAATAAACAGGTAACATAGATGCATTACTAAGTCCTCCATAGGCATTCTGGCAAAATATAATTTTATGAGAAATCTAAACATACTGATTTCTGTTGAGAATGTAGGGATATTGAATTGCTTTATAGAGGATTATGAAGACTAGCATGGTAAAAAGCATGAACATAATAATTTTTAAATATTAAAAGTCGCTGGTGAAGACTTGTCCAATTGAAGACGTGCTGAATGTCAGTAAATTCACAAGAAAAGATAAAAGTAGTAGTGATAGTCTACAGTTTGAAAATGAAAACAATCATCCGATGTTGAATATAATTACCAAATTAACATCTGTTGTATGATGGAAGTAGTAAAATATTCACAGGAAGATACAAGACAAAAGGGACAGGTTGGAAGAATTACCATTCTGTTGCACGCTGGGTGGATGACATTTCTCAGAACCAGAAAAAAAAGATACTGGAGTAGTGGATGTATGGAACATTCAACCGACAGAAAGGACTTGAGAATTGTGAATGCACAGGAAATACTGTATCACAGAGAATCAGCTAGACATAGACATAATTTTCACAGCAATATCTAGAGGCATGACCAAATTGAAGACAATGATAGAGATGGAAATCATGGCCATCATGGTGACATTGCTTGCACCCATTACAAAGGATGGAGGAACTCCACTCTGCGCTTCACACTCCTGGTCCTACAGATGAACCTTTGCATGTCTTGATTCTTACATTCCACCATTTCTGACTAGAATTTTTTTAAGTATTCTTGGATGTATGGATGAAGAGGTATCTATGGGGAAAACGTCTTCTTCTCCGTGTTTGTGAGGGTTACCAGAAAGGTCCTTAGGATTTTGTCCCATTGTGCAATCCAGCACTGACTGCCGTGTGTATCTCTGAGTGCCTGAGTACACTTCTCCCATAGCGTAGGCACAGCTCTTTCCCACTGCAGGGGAGGAAAAAAAGTTTTGTGAAAAAGTTTGAGGATGATTGTAGAAGGAAGCAAAATTTTATAATTTCATCCCCAGGTGGGTTGACCTGGAGCTGGCAGGTGGTAATTGACAAGGATTCCTGAGAGTTAAGCCAGTATTTCATTTGGTCAGAAGGAAAACAGTCAGGGTTTGTTTTCAAAACATATTACATAGTTGTTTTTTGATTAAGAGTCTGCAGATGAGAACAGTGATATAAGAAGGAATGTTGGCATGAAGATCGACTCCCATGTCTGATGCTTCTCCACTATTCCCCTCCCTCACGGGGCTGCAACGCACAGGAGGTCAAACTCCTGGGATTAAGAGACACAAAGAGCAACCCTTATCACAGAGAGAGGCAGGTCCTTGCCCCAGCCACCATTACTGCTACTGAAAAGGAAACAGAAGTTGGGTTTTGTGGCACCCTCAGAAATCTGTAGGAGGTGATAAAGACTATTCAGTCGAAGAGTGGAAGAACCAGTCAAAAAGGAAAGATGAAAACGTGAGTAAAGATGTCCAAAACCAGGACAAGATGAAATCAAGAGAAGTCCTGCTTGCAAGAAGAAGAAAATGAGCTAGCTCTGTCAAGATAAGACAATAAATCAGTGAATATGTACTGTTGCAGTTTTGGATTTGAGAAGGTATTTAGGGAATTAGATGAGAGTAATTTCAATTGCATTGAAGATACAGAAGTGGGTTGGAAAAAGTATAGAATATTATTAGAAATTAATACTGAACAGCAATTGCAAACATTATTCTCAGTGAGCACACTGATAAAAAGAAGGTCAAAGTTTGTAGAATAAAGCAGAGTCAAGCAGACTTTTTCCAATGACATGAAAAAGTGAACCATTTTGCTGAACAGTGATGCACTGTGTGGTACTGTATTGTAAATGCCATTGGGAAAGAGGGAGAAGATTAGAGTGGATGTATTGGAACAAGTGGGAGAGAGAAAGGACATAAGATGGGATATTGTGAGGAAAAAAAGTGGAAGCAGAAGGTATGAAAGGGTTTGAACAATGGCGCCATGGCAGCTCAGTTTGTCCATGTAGGGACCAGTTAACCTGGATAAGATTTGTTCACCTAGGATGAATACAGACCTGAGGCGCTGGAGATTGAGTACAAGGTGAAGGAAGTAACTGTAGCTGTGATAATTGCAAACATTTGCTTCTTGCTGAGATCAGGAGCCTAGGATGTAGACACTGCAGCTGGTGATGATGGGACAAACCTGCAGAAAGAAGAAAAAACATAAAGTGCAGAAAAGCCTTGTTGATATCATTGGAAAAAAACAGGAAGAAATGGCACAGAGAATGAAGCTGAGAGCTTGTAAGAAGGCACAGAACAGTTGAAGAGGAGACGTTGAGAATAAGATAATATCAAAGATGATATGAGTGGGTCACAAAATGGTGGAAGAGGAACCAGGAGAGCTGGGCTTGATGAAGACTGAACCAAGTGAACAGCCCATGTGGGTATCAGCAAAGCTGAAGTAAAGGACAACTGAAGAGAGGTAAGAAAAAGTTCAGCTAAGGTATCAGATGAATAATCAAATACAGCTGAGTTACTGATACTGCTAACCATAGCTAAACTCTTCTGTAACTATCTGTGAACCTCAGTCCTTCAAATCTGCACTAGTAATATATATTTAACAGTACATTTCTGATTATTTGAAGCTTACATAGAGACTTTATAGCCTCTCTTTTATACCTTAGCAAGCTGGTTTCTTCCTGGAAGAAGGCTATGGGAGATGATAAAAGCAATTTAAAGGATAACTTTTTTCCTGGAGCAAATAGTGGCAATTTTGTTTGGATTTACACATCACTGTATGGCAGTGAGAAAACCAGATTAAATGGAAAAAGATATAAACAAAATCGTTTTGAAAGTGTATTCGAGGATTTACGGTACTGTACTTGACTAGAAGTGATTGGCAGCACATTAAATAGAGCTTTGTGTCAGCTGCAGAGTGGACTCTGCAAAGACAGGATGTCAAGTTACGAACTGCAGACTTTGCGACTCCAACTTAACTCCTTGTTACATTTTGTGATATTAGCTGGGAGAAAGTTTATATCTACAGTGATGGAGAAATTAAACACACACACATTGTCATGTTAGCCAAGCAAAATTTTAACTAAAATAAAATATTAGTGAAACAAAACTAAAAAGAGAAACAAAACAATCCTGGCATTTAATAAGTAGGTTATTTCAACAAGAACTAGATGGGTTGCAGAGGCCCTACACTAAGCTGTAACTTTGTTTTTGAAATAAAACTATTAGCTCTCTCTGTAGGTTAGGGCCTCTTTGGTTTGACAAACTTCACTTAATTGGTTTCTAAAGATTACTTGACAATGAGTACTCCACCTTTTTTTCTCCATTAGTGCTTATGACACCACAGTTACAGTACAATATCATCGCCACAGATAGAAAGGCCTGGTTTATATACAAGTAACCAAGTTTATTTTATGTTTTTCTACTCATTTAAAAGATTTTCTTAGGAAATACCTACTGGGATCTAATTGAGTTCTGGAAACATATGGAAGCCTAAAAGATGTGGACACTGAAACCAAAGTCACAAATATTCCCTACTGGCAGAAATAGGTATTTTGAACTGCTCTGTTCCTTTTATGTGAGGATCTCAAAGTGTTTTGCAAATATTAGTCAGTGATTCTACATTCACGCTGGCCCTGTGAGAGAAGTAAGCAGTGTTTTAATGCCACTGTCTACAGCCCACAGGCTGTGGTCAGAATTCTGTTGCCCTTGTAAACTATAGACTTCAAGGAGGCCTATAGACATCATTTAGTATCAAATCCTTCTAATAATGATTTTCAGAAGAACTTAAGTACTCTGAAGAGCTTTACTATATATGCTGTTACTGCCACACTTGTAACATAGTAGTTTGAAATCATATAGTGCTTTGTTTACCTTTGTTTGCAAATACTGTGTATAAATGGCAGCTGCAAATAAGAACAATTTTGTCTGAGGGACTTTGTGAGAGAAAGATTTAAACTTCCATATGTTCAGAACACAGGCCGTGCACCACAATTACATTTTCCAGGATCTGACTCCTCTAGAGAAGCAAAATTAATAAACTATCTGTATCATAATTAACAGCAGTTTCCTGAAGAAAGCCCAAATATTCATCAGAACTATTTATTTTAAAAGTTGCTTTCCACAATATTTCATTATTACTGAAAAGACTAATGAAGCTGTACATATTTGGTACCTCTGAAGATCAGATCCTAGCATTTTTTAATTGGTCATGAGCAGAGTTAATAGGAGTATGGATTTGTTGTCAATCTGTTCCCATCAAGTTTTACAGTGAAACTCTCATTTTCTTGGGTGATTTCACCAACCATAGGAATAAAGTCCATGTTCTGTCCAGCACTGACTCTGTGTTCACTGTCCAGCAAACACAGAAAACTGTCCATTGTAGTGTTAAAGATGTCTTGTGTTTGATGTCACAAATCTGCCATGTACTGAGGAGGAAAGCAAATCAGGAGGAAAGCAATTCAGGAAGGAATAAAAACTTAGAGCATTAAAGAAATTGAAATTGGGATGATTACTGATAGAATTAATAGATTAAGAGAGAGTTTTCTCTCTTCAGAAAAATTCATTACCCAAGTCTTTATTTTACGATATTTTATTTCTTATTTGATATGAAGCATAAGAAATTTTAATTTATGTGCTTCATTTTTGTTATTTGTTTCTCTTGTTTATGCTACACAATGCATAAATATACTTACATTCACACATCTTCATAAACAGATTGTGACAGGTGCACTATATCCTCCTTTGCATCATACAAAACTTACAGTCAGCTATGTTCAGCTAAATATATCCCTGTACATTTTTGGATATGCTAGTCCTTAATTTATAAATTTCAGACCAGTTCTATACACATAACGATGATAATAAACTGCAAGAGATGCTACCGGCATCTATCTAGGAAGGAAGTCAAACATAAATGTCACTCAAAGGATTGGTTCCTATGTTGAGAGAGACTGAGATTAGATCTCTGTAATGCTCCAAATCTGCAGTAGCCCTCCAGAAAACAAGCATCTAAAGATTATTCTTAACCTTAGCACCCGTATAACAGTGGAACAACTGTTCCATAGCTGTCATTTCTCTTGGTTTTAACTTCTAGTTAGAAGCACTAGAAAATCAAGTTTCTTAAGGAAAAAAAAGAGGTGTGTCTATAGTAAATGTAACTCTACATCTTGATTCAGTTATCAAAAATCTGATCATTAAAAACATTCACTGAGAGAATTTTATCTTGGTTTGCTCAAGCTAGAAAAAAATTACAAAATTAATAACATAAGCAAAGAATATTTGTTAACTGAAAATGTGGTTTATGAAACAAATCCATAATTTCTCCCATGTCTTCAACAATTGAGATTTTTTTCAACTGCTTCTCTTTAGAGAACAACTATGGTATTGTATATTTTGGCTAGAAAAACTTTCCATCCCCAAAGGACTCATTTTTTTATTATTGGCACAATCCACACTTAAGAAGAGCAATGAAGCATTTGCCATTTCAAAAAGAAAATTTCGGCATTCAGCAAAACTTCACCAGAACCATGAGCAGTAAGGCTTTGCCTGAACTCTACTCCCAGGGATTTCTTTCAACGGTCTCAACCACTTAACCAATATTTTAAAAACAATCCATTGGCCAAATAATATTTTTCTTTGAAAAATTCCCAAACACTAGAGTTTTCCACTCAGAGAATGTACTTCATCACAGAACAGGTAATATTTACCACTTGATCATTGTCAGGTATCCCCATAGAGAAAGAAGAGAGATACTTTATGTTGCAATAGTGAAGACTGCTTACTTCTAATCTTGGAGGACTGGAACATATCACACAGCACACCTTAATATCTTCACAAAAGCAGGTTTTTAAAGAACTTTTAAAATACTCCCAAATCATTACAGTTGTGGATAGATTAGGTCAGTTCATCTTTTACTACAGGGGAGAAAATTTCCATATCTCCCTTATAGCCCCTCATCTGTCTGGAGATTGTTGTGGGCAAAGGAGTCTCAACTTGGGCTCCTCCATAGGCTGCAGTCCCCTCAGGGATGTCCCTGCCCCAGCATGGGTCCTCAATCGCCTACAGTCCCCTCAGAAGGCCCTCCTCTGGCATGGAGCACCTCATCCCAAGAGTGCATCTCCAGGTGTGTTCCCCACAATGTCCCTTTCCACATGACTCCTCCATTTTGTTTCTCCAATTGCATCTCTTCACATTTGTCTTCAAGTGACTACTTTTTGTGTGTCCTCCTGTGTCTCCACTCACATGTCCTTTTTGTGTGTCCTCACATGTATCCTCACCTGTCTCCTCTTGTTTTTCCTTTTGTGTCTCCTCTGGTGTCTCCTCCTGGGTCTCCTGTGCCTAACAGCTACTACTCTCACTCAAATATGTCTGAGCAGAGGTGCCATGTGATTCTCAGGTGGGTTGAAGTTTTGACATCTGATAGGCTGCTTCAATCCATTGCTAAGCCATCTGGAGCCAGCTGTGACTGGCACCAACATCACTCCTGCTACCTCCCCAAACCCTGCCAGTTATGCCTAATACAGAGATCCATTTTCTACTCACCAAGATGACTGAGCCAGATGCCTCACCTGTGAATTTTGGAGGATGCAGTTCTGCACTTCTGACTCCACTCTGATCCCATCAGGCCTGCCAACCCATTCTTCTTCATCCACAGTATTGCAGACTCACTGAACCATCATAAATGTCAACCTATATAAAGATCTGACCTTTCAAAATCAAACCTATTACAAATACCAATTTATTGAATTTTAAATATTCCTTCTTTTCTACTCAGATGACTGTGCCAGACTTCCAGGCAATATGAACTAATAGAAAGATATTCTTCCTTGTAATAGCTGAGGAGCTGATCCACTATCTAATTGAATGTTTCACCTCCCTTCCTCCTAAGAATGTCAGTTTACAAACTGACAATTTGTCAACAGCTAAATTTGGTGGACATAGTCTGAACTTGCTGTCTTTTAATTAGGGAAAAAAGACACATTCTGTGGCACTACATACACATTAATTTGAAAAATGCAACCATTGCTGAACAAAGAGAAATAATATAGACTTTGCCTTTACCTCTGGCTTTTTACTGAAGGAAAAATTCTCATTGGTCCTTGTAGAGAAAGTAAATATTGTTTCATCTACCTCCACCAATCAATGAATAAACAGAGAAGTCAGTTTCAGCCATGTCAATGAGTACATAGTTTATCATACTTACAGATTAATTACCAAAGGTTAAATATATATATGGGATATTAAGAGAGTGTACAATATTTTCATAACAAATTCCATGGAGTGTGAATAAAATTGGCATGCAATTCTTTCTTACATCTAGAATTCTTAATAAATAATAATGAAAGGGAGAAAAGAATATAAATCAGCAGTCTATATTTTTTCATTTCTTTTGTCTGTTACTCTATCTAACATACGTTCTAAAGTTGACACCACAGTAGTATCATTAGAAAGTAAAGCCTATAGGTTGTTACCAACAATATTCAGTCACACTTTATTGCCATGTAATGTACACTAATGTGACATTTCTAAGATTGTCAGTTTTGAGAACTTGTTCTTACAAATTTTGTCCTTCATATAAATTTAAGAAGCAAACCTAATAATTTCCCAAAGTATACTTAATAAGGAAACATTTTCAATGAAGCAGAAAATACTATATAATATAAAGAGCTTGGACTATGGAAGAATTAAAAAGTGTAATTTTTTCTAGTAAGAATAAAGAAAGATAGAAGGAAATAAGCCTTTGCTATTATTAGAAATTAAAAAGGATTCTTTCAGATAATATTTAATAGTTTGAGGAGAAATGCTGTGATAATTTTCAGATAAACCACACATATATGGTAAATAGAACAATAATAAAACCCAACTGACACTAAAAGCACAATACTGTTCCCATTGAAGTAGTTTTGTTTACTCAGTTTCCTCATATTGTTGAATTCACTGTACTTGGCATATATGATATACAATCAAACACAATGAATTCATTTTTACATTTATGTTTCAATTATCTGAATAAGGCAAATATTCAGAGAGGAAGTAGACACTCTGAGAGGAAGGTATGTTGCTCCATTGTCTTTAACAGATATTTTTGGTGGATAATTTTCCTAAATTTCTGATCTCCTAAACTCGTTTTAGAGAGAGATAAATAGAAAGTATACTCTGTTAGGGTGAAAAGCACTCTTGTGCTTCTACCCTGTATCTTTTACAGATGAGGGCACGACCATCAGGGGTTTTCCATAGGGTGAGGCTTTCTGAGAAATGTTGCCTACACACACAGATAAAAAGAAAGAACATTAATAGACACAGCATTTTTGTACCAGCAATCTTATTAATAAGGAATCTTTCTGGGCACACTGATACAATGAGACTAGCAAAGGCAAAGCCCACAAAGAAATAAATGTTGCTTTAAATGAAAAAAGATAGTACTGTGTGATGGAGACTCTACACAGAAGAAACTTTCCAAGCATCTCCCTTCTCCTTTATCTCAGTGTCAGCCTGGGCCCCTTGCTGTTCTCTCTCACTTCTTTCAATATAGTGGTTGGCAACAAAACCACAATACCCTGCAAAAAAGCCTTCTCAGCCTTCTTTCAACCCTGCAAGGTATATACACTGATGCAACCCTCTGATAGCATCTTCCTACCCAACCCAAACTCACCATCTCCATCACTCTCTGCTGTGTTTTTGCTGGATCTTTCCTCAATGTCTTACGGGGTCAATGCAGGTTCTTGATAGATGGGGTCTTGTATTCAGCTCTGAGATGGTGTAAACTTGCTACTACCTGAGATGCCCTAAGAACAGCAATAGTCAGCTCAGTCCTTGGGAGGACCATTAGGCATCTGGAAATGCCCCAAGTAGTGGTGCTTTCCACCATATGCTTGCCATGCCTTTTGGTGTATTTTATCAGTGTGGTACTGAGGGTCCTCTGAAGCTGTAAGCACGTTATACTTGAAAATGCCATAAATACCATGCCATAAATACCACAATAAACTGACAATTTCAGTCATGGAAATTGCCTGTTATACCTACAAACATGACTGGAAATGTAGGCCCCTGCAGGTATCATAGTTACTCAAAATCACATAAATTTTCTTGTGAAACTATATTCTGTTTATTAGGCACAACAACCTCCACTTAAGGTATCACCCCAGGCAGCAACCACAGCCACGCCAAACAAAGTAGTACATAGTTAATCCCACCCAGACTGGACCAGCTGTATCCATGCTGCAAACACTTGGCCTGGTATCTTCAGTGGATATCTTCAGTGCTTCATGTGGCACACCTGTAGCTCCTATGACGTAAATAGAAGAATAGGTTTTGGTGAATTGTGTTATTACAGTCTGACATCAGCACCATTATACCACAGCCTTAACTGGCATTGTCTGGGCTGTGCCATGGGGAAACATGAAAAGTCTGGGGCTGGTGGGCTGCGTAGGTTTGATAGAGTCAAATACAGAAGAGGCTCACTTGTGCAGCCTATGAGCAGTGTTATTTTGAATGAGCTGTTCTTAGGGCTGTACATAGGTTGTGTCTCTGCTGTTTCACTCAAAAGAGAGCCCAGGAATAAAGTAATATATGTATAAACCATACATGATGGTGATATCAAATACAGTGAGGAAAATAAAAATATTATTTGACAATTTCACATTTGATTTTCCACTTATATTTATTCACAAGGAAACTAAGAAAATTAGTATAGCTATTAAATATATTTAGAATAAATATTGGCAGGATTCTTTCAAGTAATAGCATAAATGAATGAGAGTAAAATTTGTTTAAAATCTACGGGTATTTTTTTGAGGGATAGATTACATTGTCAGCATTTAGATTAAGAAACTAATTCTATTAAAACATGTACTTGAAAAATAACTGGATATAATTTAAAGGTTATGATAGTCTGGGTTGTCATCACTAAAAATAACCATTGCTCTTGTTTCTTGTTTTGAAAGAATGAATGAAGTGCCTACCAGTGGCGTTCTCCAAAATATAAAATGTCTTTGAGTAATCGTTATCCAAAACCATGGGCAATTTCCCACCTCTGCTACATATTTCATATATGGACTGAAGCCACATGAAGAAGTCTGCAAAGTCCTCACTGAGGGTTGGAAGAGTACCAGCCCCAAAAGCTGCCTCATCCCCTGGGAGGTGTCTGGTACCCAAGGCTGGGACTGCTCCTGTGCCCCCCATCTGTCCTGCTACTGGCTGGGGTGGTGGGACGGGCCCTGGCTGCCAGGCCCTGCCCTGACAGACCCTGGGGAGCCCCACCACTCCCAGCCCCTCAGAGCCACCAGCCCCCAGGGCATCCTGAGAGTGTAGTATGGCCCTGGGAGCTCAGATCTTCCTCTGTAAAACATATTTGTAATACTTATAAACTCTCAGGGCTGCTGTGAGAATTAATTAATTAGTCTTGGCAAAGTGCTTTGAGGTCTTCAGATGAAAACTACTACATACAGCCTCATTCCTCAGGCTGCTGCTGATTATTCTCATATTGTAGTCATGTTCCTGTCTGATTGTCACACACAGGCTTTGTATTACTCTTAGCTCGTGCTTTTGGTCTCATAATAAAACACGCAGTCTTATGTGCTCAGGCCATCCAACACCATGTCTGAGTGAGAGAGAAGTTGTGCTAGGATGATGAAAACATATTGTGGCACTGGAGAAGAAACAGTGCCTCCTAACAGGCAGGAGAAGCGATGGAGGGAGAGTGTTAGCAGCTTAAGGTGCAATTCAGGTCTTCTTGCATTGCAGAAATCGAGTTTGAGCCACTTTCATAGTTTTTCTTTTTCTTTTCTTTTTAAAGAAAATGACAACTGTTGACACTCAAGAACTTGTTCAGAATTTCTTTCACTTAAAAAAAAACCAACAAACTACTGTGATTATGCCACAGATATTACAATTTTGTCTTTATATGCATCTGTATAGTGTTTCCTTAGTTAAAATCTGAAACTGGAATGGAAATAGCAAAAATATTTTGTGCTATACATTGTCAATGGAAAGACAAAAGAAGAGGTGCAGGACGGAGCTTGATTTCATTTCAGTGCAAAGGAATAAGGTTCCTATACCAACAAAACCATTAAAAATGAATGAAAACTAGAAATGTATAACTCCAGAAAATGGTCTTGTTAAATCAAAACTTTTTGTTCAGAAACTATGATTCATCTCTGTCTCAGCTCAGTGATGAGGTAAAGTTTAGATTACCATCTAAGTGGTGTTTAGTGCTCCATAATCAGTTTGGTTCTGGGTGGAACTGCACACCTTGCCTGGTAGCCTCTGCCAAGATTGCAAAAAAACGGATGTCAAATATCCTCCATTCTTTCATGCCAAGAGATACTTTTATTCAGGTTCTTGGCAGGAGGAGAGGGTTGACAATATGCCTGCCTTCACCACAGACACATTCTTTTCAAACTGACTGTCAGCCTCCAGACCCGCCAGATGTTCCTTTCCGTAAGCTCTAAACTTATACAAACAAATTATTAAAAACATATAAGCTTCTTTTAATATATTTGTTTTGCTCTCCCTCATGTATCACTATCTTTGCTTTTGTAACAAGATTTTTTTTCCAGTTATTATTTTCTTCTCATAACAGCTTAAGAATTTATTCATTAACACTTAAAATCTATTTTACATTAAGTTAATACATAACTTACTTTTTTAAATTATTATTTTTAGATTATTTAATATAACTCAATCTTTTCCTAAATGGTTGAAAATGCACATGATCCACTGTCACAGCCTGTATCAAATCCTACTACCATTCTAAACTCAATTGTTAGGATAATTAGGTTAATGTGCATTTATTGATCTCTTTTTAATGAGAAGAAAATAACTTTTCATAATCTTGTGCTTTGATAGATTGTCTGGGTTATTTCTGGTCTTGTTATATCTGTAAAAGTAAAACTAAGCTGAACTCACAATCTTTCTGTAGAAGAAATATAAAAATAGTACTATTTCCAAGATGGATAAAAATGTGAGAATGGCTGTCATGGAGAGGTACAGGAGTAGGAAGGCATTCATTGAGTTCACTGTGATTTATAATCAATATCAACTACATAATACACTGAGAAACACAATACTTGGAGAAAAGGCATGGTTGGTACTGTTCTTTTATCCTATGAAGGTCATAATAAGATGGGTGAAATGACAAGAAAAATTGATGGAAGATAGTTTAAGCTACAATGGAAAAAAAAAAAATCTGTTGTGATGAAGAATTCCCTCCAGAAATCTTGCAAAAGGACTGACCTCTGCTGTAAATTTGCTTGAGAACTAGAATGGAAAGTTTAAATGAGATCTTTAGTGATTTCTGGCCTCACTGAAAGCTGGAAAATGACAATTATTCAACTTAAGAGTCTCTCTGTCTCAGAAAGGTAGAAAAAGGGTCTGACTTGATGGCTCGACAGACTAATGCTACAGCCTGTAGACCCTCTTGCTTCTGAGAACTGGTGTTCTAAACACCGCTAATCATGTCAACACATTTGTTTCTTGTGTCAAGTAGTGGAAGGCTTTGTGAATTGATCTTGATTTCAGTTGAAGGGGAAAAGAGGAAGAAATGTTGATAAAATTCCCTAAGGAATTTCCAGGTAGATGTATGTAAGTAATTTCACCAAGTAAAATTCCCATAGAAACTTTAAAGTGCCTTAATGTTTCACCTAGTTTTGCTCGCCTCTCTTAACGATCCCCGGTAGATTTCCTTTTGGATAAAATTTGAAATACTCTAGGCCAAGGAAGGGCCACTACTATGAACTACAATATTTCTCAGTAGGGCAAGGAAGCTAACAATACTATGAATTCTCTTTTTTATTACCTTCTTTACTAATTTTATGTAAAGAGTTGCTTGCTGTATAGAGTTGCCTCTATTAAGTAAATACTACCATAATGAACATTTCTGTATCATTCACAATGAATTGTTCAATGCAAATTGGGGAAACATAGTGTCATCCTGGTCACTCATAAGACGCTAAACACTAAAAATGGTGAAAGTGTCCTTGTGTGAAGGTTAAATTAAAAAATAATACCTATTTGTTTCTAATTTCCAGGTGATGATTTCATCACAATGTGGAGGTAAGTTTCATGAAGTCCAGGTTCACAGAGATAAAGCTGTTTGTATAAGTGCTCCCTGCTTTTTCTAATCAACAGGCCTCCTCATTATATTTTATCCTTGTTTCAGAACAGGTTAGTTGTTGATATAAAGGTTTGTTCTGCTTCCCGCCTTCTAGCCTTCGAATTTTAAAATAGCATTAGTAGTATTGTCTTTTCCTGCCATTCCCAATGCAGCAATCTAACTTCCGTTATTATCTGAAATAAAGGTAGATTGAAGACACAGAAGGAAACATGAATTGTCACGGTTCGATTAATAAATTTGATTTCTAAAGCCGAATCCCAGATGCTTAAAATAAAATACCAGAAATGCTCTGAGGTACTGCTTGCTCATTTGCTAACATTTATTTTAAAGATAATCTCTGGAAGCAGTTTCCCCAAGGCTCACCAAATAATTTTGTGCTGGAAAGGTCACACTGTTACTGAATGATGATTAACAAGAAATAACTATCAATAATAACTAGGAATTGTAAAAAACTCTATACAATTTCAGCATTGAATTCAAATACTTTGCAGATACCTTGGAGACAGATTCCCAGAAGCACCAATTCATAAAAGCCAGTTGAAGATGGTATGCTCATTCCTACTGGAAGGAAAGGTACAAACCTGTAGGCACCATGATGGTGAAACACAATTTAGCAGCCACTCATCTCGAATTCAAGCCTGTCTACTGCTTACATTTCCTTGTCCATCCTGTCCCTAGCAGCTGCTCACATTACATAGTTCTTATCCTCGTTGCAGCCTTTCTCTCTCTCACTTCTGCTTTCTTGGTTTAGCTTACATTGCCCACCCACACCTAATATGCAAATGCAGATGCTAAGAAAAGGAAGGGAGGGCAAATATTGCAAATTATCTTTGACAGGTGTGAAATAATTCTCATTCAGAATTAATTTATTCAACTGTTTTTGCAAATTGAAAACAGTTGCATTTGGAAAACAAATCTTTTTTCCGTTGTTATGTTTTCATATTTGAATATTAAAATACCAATTAATTTCTTTGGGGATTTTTCTTTTCCTATCTGCTTTTTTAACAAAGCTTTTCATAGGTTCAAATTAAGCCATAAAATGAATGAACAATAAGAACAACAAAAAAAATTCCACAAAAATTAACAAAATAAACTGAAACTCTGGAAAATTATGCCTTCACAGTTTTGTAGCAACTCATCCTCATATAAATTGAATGTAGCCCTACAGCATCCAAAATGGGGATTATGGAAGCCATCAAACATCAGAAGCATGCCAATTATTCAAGTGTCCCATTTTCTGTTTGGACAACAGATTCAAGAAGAAAAAAATTTCACTCTAAATATAATGGACACAGATACATAAGATGTTTTCTTCTCTTTGGTACAAAAGATTTAACATTTCAAGCATTTTATCTTTTAGTTCTGTTTGAGTAAAATCAACACCAGAATATTTTCCATGTGTTTAATCACTTTCCACTGAATTTTCTATATTCATATTTACACATCTTATATACCTAGAAAGTTTGTTTTGAAAGTGTGCTTATAACCATCCTTGCAGCAGACTATCAAAGGAAACAGATTTGAGCTTAAACAATTATTACAACTATTACTTTAATTTCCATCATTCTATGATACCGCAAATATTTCAGAATGCATTTGGCATAGAACATTGCAAACATTATTCTGCAATGCCCTTTATGCAACATAAATATGCTAGCAATCCAACAATAAAGTGCCACACAACATCTGTCTATATTCCTGTACAGTACATAGCCCAGCTCTCAAAAAAAGAGGATATTCAACATCTGGTGGAAATGAACTGTATAATTTTACTGTTTCAAATATTCTCATTTTGCCAAAATAAACATCCTCTTTATGTAACAATGACTTTTTGAAATCTCAAATTTTATACATACAACAATAACGATACATATTGTAGGATTTCCACTAAAATGTACAAGGCAAGATCAGCAGGTGGAAATAAGAACATTCCTAAGATCCATTTCTCCATGTTAAATCCCTACACAACACAGCACACTTAAAATACTCATATTGTCAATTTTTTCCATTAGGAGCTATAACAATCTAAAAAGATCTTTTATTTTACTACTTTTCTAAGCAGCCTTTTTAAAGGACAATTTGTATCAACCATGCTTGCATTCTTAGAGTTCACGTAAGACAGGATTCCCGTTAACTGAATTCTAAAAAAATGTGTCCTACTTGCCCCCTAGAATTTTATAGTGTTTACTTCTTTGTGTTACTTATTATACCTCCTGACCCAAATCTGAAAGATTAAGTTCCCTCAGGAAAAAGGAATCCTAAAGTTTTGATAAGAAAGACACAGTCGGAACAAAGCTCCTGCTGCAAAGAAGCTAACCTCTTGTCAGGGCTTAATATAATTCTTCTTAGACTTCAGGTTGATAGCAAGACGTTGTTTTATGCCCTACAATATTGTCTGCTAGCAGAGGTCATGTGTCATGCAGATATACTTCCTTGTATTGAGTGGCCTTTTAATTGTCTGTCAGTTCTGTCTGGGGTCCTGCCTGTGTATGCTCCAAATGCAAATATGAAAAGCATGAAAGGTGGAGCAGAGCCCATGCTTTCATCTGTGTATCATTTTTCAGACTAACTGAAGCTAGCCTGTCATTATATTACGGCCCATGCATTAGGCACTCTTGTTTCACAGTAGCACAAATCATAGTGGGAATAGGGGCCAATCTGTCAAGCAAGGCTTCCAGGCAAATTCTTGTTCAGCACAATGGGAAATGGTACAAAATTCTTTTCTTCAACCTCTCAGTAAGAAAGGTTGCAGGACCTCTACCAATGTTGACAGTTTGCCTGAATACGATGTCCTGATGACTCATGCCATGGTGCCTGTGTCATGGTGTCTCAGGGACAACCTCTAAGATTTTTTTGTTTCCTTGGGGAGAAAAGGGCTTTGCTCTTTGACATTTTGCAACACTGAACTCACAAGTGTAAATTGCTTTTGCATCACTTCCCTCTTCAATAAAATGTCCAATTGTCTCTCAGTCCATTGTGCTTTCAAATTGCCTCAACAGGATATGGCAAGAGATGATTTTTACATAGCTAAATCAATCCATTAAGCGTGCAAAAACAGAGAAATATAGCTCACTACGGATCACTACCTACCAAACATTAGAAATTACTATTCTGAAATCAACATGAGGCTTTCCATGCACCCCGTATAGTTGCACTCGCTATTATCAGTGGACCTGAGCTAAACGCATGAAAGAGATGAATTAATTCTGAAGATGAACTTTCCTGCTGTTCTGCATATTCGCTACAGCGAGGCTGTGCCTCTAGGCATGGGACTAGCTCTTGTGTATGAAACACACTACTCTGGGGTGGCCCTGTGTCCCAGAGAAATCCTCCAAGGAGGCTGGGAGTTGTTTGTTAGTTGCAGAGGCCACCACCAATTATAAGCCCTCTCATGCTGTTTCTAGGTCCAGTGCCTACCCTGACCCATTTCTTACTCATGGCCCTACATGTACACCTTCTCCCTGAAACAGTCTGTTAGCACGGGTGTCTGGGGAAATACTCTGGGGGCAACAGATCACAGTAGTCTGTGCCACCGCTGTCTGGTAGGGGAGACATCAGTCCATAAATTTTCTCACTGAAGTCGAACCTGGGTGTTTCAGAAGTCGGTCCCATATGGGCAGCATGTGATTGCATCCAAACCACAAAATGTCACTTCACCTCCTATAGGCAATTTTAAGCATTAATGAATAAGAAATAGCAGTGAAATTAGCCTTTCACTTGAAAGGCTTGAGTTCGAGTACATTTTCTGGTGACATATGTTGAAATTAAAAGAAAATAAAACTCAGGAAGTTGTCACTTATGACCTTTGTCTGCCCTTTCTAAAAGTGATAAAGTAAGTGCGTGTATTTGGATTCCTCCTAATAATACACAGACCTCTGCCATGTGAACAACTGAATGATTTTTGTGGGTATAAATTGCTAACATGTGTGTTCACATACTCCACTATGTCTAATGAACAGTATTGTGTGATAAATATAAACACTTTTATAGCTACTGGTGTGTAAATTTATATATATACGCAGTCAGCATTAGGCTGCATGATAATGAACGGTTGATTTGACAAATTGTTTGGAACAGGCATTCAGAAAACCATTGTCTAATGAATTTCTGTGGGTTGAGCCACATGTCTCCTTTTTACTCAACTTGTTTCTAATAACTTATGTCTTTGGACTATGAATTTTGTACTTGGTTCATATCACTGAGAGGAGTCTCACTGTTGAACTAAAATGGAAACAGCAGGCCCAAGTTCTGCAGCCTTTTTTCTGCCAAATACCACAGTTATTTTAAAGACGTTTGCCAAACCACTTATGAAAATTTCCATACAGGAAAAAAGGGATCCAATAAAGTTGTAAATCACAAGGCAAATATTCTTCATTTGACAACTTTGGTCTTCTTGTGGTCTCTAAGAGAGCAATGAGTGGTTGAAAGAAGGCATGATGATTTGACTTTTCATTGTTCGAATCAGTTCACTGGCAGTCAAAAATTTTCAGGAAGCCAACACTGATACATGTACAAATTCTCT
>NW_008824234.1:1307427-1311041 GCF_000699105.1 Pygoscelis adeliae | reverse complement strand
CGAGAACTTTACCATGGCTTCTCTGGGTCTAACAAACTCCAGATCAATTACAGCGTCATCATAAATGGTCACTTCTTGGCAATAGGTCATGTTTCTCACCTTGCCTACTAGCTGGTAAATTAATTCAGTCCACTAGAGATAACTTTAATGTAAAGAATGTAGGTAATTTAGCAGAATGATGAAAATAAATTACATCGGCAGACTAAATCAGCTAGCGGTAGCTTTTAATTTCCACAGACAACCATGTTTACCTTTTTAGCCCCAGTGAACTCAGTGTTGGATGACATATTTGGAGCACATCAGAAATCTTCCTCAGCACAGCACTATTCCTAAAGAATAAACTTTCAGTATTTACTTACATATTTTGTTTCAGATGATAGCATTCTGATATAAACTGAAGATGACCATAATTTTCCTTAGAAAAGACAACCTTGCTATCAAACATCCACCTAGCAAATTCCTCATTGGAAAGTTCCCTTATCAAGATTGTATGCAAGAGACAGAGCTGTTTTGAAAGTCAATGGTTTTAAAAAAGCTCTACTTGCTGTGTGTTTTTTAGATGCAAGCTTCAAACTGTCAGAGTTTTGTTATTGTTGATAAAGCTGGCCAGGGATTGATGCCCAGAGGGGGGTCTGAGTTGAAATTATGAGGAAAAGCTTGAATTTAATTCTCTTGGTAGGACAAGCAAAGACAGGAGAGAATACAACCCTGTTGCCATCATACTAATGGCTAATCTATGATGATTACCGGTTGCTAATTACCTTCATTTTCTAATTTAAAAGACATATTTATGCTCCAGTTTTCAGCAGAACTATATTTACACCTTTATTAACATTTTTCATTTAGAAAAGTGACTATCGAATATAGAATCATAACACCTAAATATCCTAAAATACCTTACTGTACTATGAGTAGAAATGGCTTCAAAAGTGACTGTTACATCACTTTCAATAATTATAAAAAAAATTTACATTAATATTTATCTTTAAAATCTTTATTTATGCCTCTGTAAAGAGGGGCCATTAGATTCCCATTTCAAACTGACCACCGTAGAGGTTGTGAAAAAAATGTCCTTACCTCTTAGTCTTCTAACTTGCTAGAGGTACAAGAGAGACACCTCAAAAGGTCAGCATAAATAAACTACGCCTTGAGTTTTCACAGAAAAAATTCTATAGAAAAGTTTTTTATTTCTAGGAAATGTGGAGCCCTAACTTACTTTGGCATGTCAGCACATACACAGTGTAAGGCAAGAAGGTGGTCTTTTTTATTTCAAATTTAGGCACATTTAATCTATATAGCATGTATTAGCACAAACTGACATTCTAAATTGCTCCCCACCATAAATGCACCTCAGAACCAGAACCAATTGAAATGTTTTAGTTCATTGTGGTCATTTCACAAGATTGTAATAATACTGTGGTATCTCTTCTGGGGGCATGACAGAAGTTCAAATGCTATGACCTGACCGTACAACTTGATGTAAGTTTCCTTGCCTCAGTTTATTTTCCTTCCACACCACAAATGAGTGTGAGTGTCAGTACTGAGTGAAGGTTGCTGCTAAAACTGTACTTTTGAAATGCTGTCTTTTCCACCATTTCCACCTCTTATTAAAATATAAAATTCCAGGCCAGCTTATGCTTTACCAGTTCCACCCACTCAAGGAGGTAGGCAGAGTGCTAAGAAAACCCCTTGTCTTTCTTCAGCTGTCTTTGAGATGAGGTGTGACATTACTAGGGAGAAAGGGAAGGAAAAAAGATTTTTTGCCATCGTGCTAGCAGAGTCCGGTTTGGCACGTACACATGAGGTAAGAGCAGCCATACAGTATCCTGATATGTTTTGAGAGATCAAAAGCAGTTGCTGGCACTCTTAGAAATATCCAAAAGGAATTCCTTCCCCAAAGTAGGATCCATACCCAACTTCCCTTGTGTTAGTGAGACTTCAGCCAAAGCAAAGTTTTAATGACTGGCATAACACTCAGTGACTCTACTCCAACAGATCAGGCTTCTGTTGTTTTTGGTACTGTATAAACATACATATAAATTGCTACACATAAATAATTTATATATAAAATAGAAAACTCTGTAAAACAGAGAACCTATGTAGGACAGAGTTCATGCAAAAATATTCCCTGTTCTTTAAAGTTATGAAAAGCTGATGTTTTAGGGCAATAGCTCCATGCCTTCAAAAGCAGGGAAAAGCCATTGATGCAAGCAGCTAGTAATAACAAAGTTAAATTAAAGCAACCACATAACTTTTTTTTCTACCTTACTGGACACTGTCATCTCAGTCTTACTGTTCAGTCAGTTCACCCTACGGAAAAATTTATCCTTGGAATTCATGTGAGAGTAAGTTTTTGAGGACTGAAAGTCAAGCCATGAGGATGGATGGTAGTATTAAGTGGGGCTCCTGAGCCCATGGCTGTGGGTGAGGCTGGTGTGGGCCATTGAGGCCTATTGGTGCACTCAGGGACCCGACAAGTCATCCTTTTGTGATCTTCACACTGGTAACTAATGGATTACCTACTTTTCTCCAAGTAACCAAACATGTAGGACCCAAGATGGCAAAAATCTAGCTATCAGTAACTTTTCAGTGGTTGACTTAATTCATGACACACATAAATTAAAGATGCTAATATAAACCACTGGATAGGAATTTTTTTCTTCGTATGTGTAAATAATAATTGTATACACTTGATTTGTTTGAATTCATACTAACTGTATGTAATTTTCAAGAGTGATAAATTTTATCGAAATCTTATGGCTGAATCTGTAGTAGAAGTGCAAAGTCAAAAATAATAATTAAAAAAAGCCTGCTACCCATTACTGTAGGATCTAATGTTACTGTTTCACTGGAATAGAGCTTGCACACTCAGCCAAAGATAACTGAGTGGAAATTATTTTCAAAATGTAAACAGAAAAGGCTTGGTTTGTAGTTCAGTTTTTGCTCATTTGGCTGTGACTTTTGTTTATCTGTGTTTTCTCTACAACGGCTTAGAAAGATATAGGAATAAGAAATAGAAAGTACTTTTTTAGTAATTTCTAATCCCTTCTTCCTTTTCTGTACAGGAACAAGCTCTGTCACTAGGGTGGGACTGAATGCTAAACATGGTTGTATTGTGACTATCAGTTATTAGAGAAGCATTTGTTAATTTTAAGATAGGCTTAAAGCACAGAACAAGATTTGTGACATACTGAGATATGCTATGAGTTTAAAACAGTTCTACAAAACTACATGTAAGTGATTAAATAATGTTGGATTAAGACATACTGAAGTTACAAGGAAGAAATATTTCCTCAGAAACAAAATCCTTAATTGTTATGTTGTTTCTATAATCCAGAACTCTAGCTATCTCAGCTGCCTTTCAGCTGCACCTCTGCATTTATGATAAGGAATATATTCTCCTGCAGAATATAGAATAACAAACTCACGTAATTAATTTCATAAAGAACATTTGTTAATTTCTACTATATCCATGTGCGGCAACAGTCTTCAAAATGGGGCATGTATTCTTTCACTTCCTTAAACTTAATTTATTTGATTGACCATGGGCAACTGCAAACGGGTTTTGTGACAGATTCCAGCTGAGTGATGAGAAATCATAAAGAAAAGTTTGT
>NW_008824234.1:1289992-1307209 GCF_000699105.1 Pygoscelis adeliae | reverse complement strand
GCAGGAATGGAAAAGAAATTAGAAATTTTATCAAAATATGAAGGAAACTTTGTCATGTCCCTTGTTACTGTCTGATAGCTAACTACTTTTCTCATTTACTGGATGCTTTTGTAATGTATTTTCTACTACTTGATACTGTCAGTAAAAGTAAACATTTTCTCATTATTTTAGCTATGGCAACCTAAAATATCATACCTTAAAGTCATAACCCATGGCATATAATAAAAAGAATAAAAACAAATATGACATTAAAATGTATCCAGAAATAATTTACATTATTGGCTACTTTTTATAGGCCTTCCTTGTTCTTACCATGGAACTTTAGTTGGTATCATCTTGTCAGTGCAGGCAGGACAATCACGGTCTTTCTTCAGGTTTCAATGCATATACCATTGAGACCTTTTGGCCACCAGTTCTACAATGTTCAGAATCATACCTCATTCCTCACTTTGAAATTTTGTAGGATTGGTCCCATGTTCACACTTAAGAAAATAATTCATAAGGGAATAAGAGCTTTAAAGTCGAACACTTTGTAGCATCATATTAAAGGGATGATGGAAATTACTGAGACAGAGAGTCAGAAAATTCAACTTTCACTACTACACCTAGTAAGCTTGTTAGGGAAAGTGCAAATGGATTGCCTTGGGCATGGATGGATGATGGAATCTGGAATGTCTTTAGTTTGCAGCAAAAGTGAAAGGCTTTGCTTACATGTGAAGGCATCTGAACAACAGAACTCTAGTAAATTTATTTGATCACTACTGCTTATAACACTTCTACCACAATACTACTAGAATGAAATAAGTACACTTATAATAATGAATTAGTTTAACCTTTATCATGTCAGACACCTTAAGTAAATGCTTAGTGGCAGTACTGGTTAGGCGCTCAGAACAGAACAACTGAGCTAAATGTGCAAGAGATCATTTCCTTGCAGAATGTTTTTATTTACCATTTCAGTAATCTTACTTACCATGTAGGCCACTTAACAAGTTGCATTCATAAAACAGTTCCTATTTTTAGAAACTCATCACCAGCATCTTGTAAATCAGCAGTAAGATTTAGCAAACTGTTAACATACGAAAGCATTCAAAAATATAAAATTATGCAAGTTGTATAAAAAAGAAACAAAACCATGAACTTGTAAACTGCAAATTATGAAAAAGGGTAATCATGCTAAATAAACAGGACCTTTTTACAAAGAGCAGGAGCTGAGAACTGAAGTACAGAGAGGTATGAAGTTAAAGCAGAAAGTCTTGTTGAACTAAAAGATCTTTTCCTGTCCTTGTCTCTAACATATTTGTGTCCTCAAGCCATGTTAAACCCTATTATCATTGCTAGTTTGAAAAATGTGCTTTATTAAAGCTTAGGAAAGGCTTACCTTCCAAAAGTAGCTTTACTGGAAGAATGATCTAGAAACTGTTCTGAAGTTCTTAAGTGACAAACGGTTTAGTATGCTCATGAAGCAGCCTGTGAAAGGGCCATTGCATTTTGGCTCTAATCATCTTATTATAAACACTCTTGTTACACTAATCAAATGTTACTAACCATTGTGTTTGTTATCCCATTGTGATAAGGGCATTATTGCTGTACATATAATCATGCTTCTGTTTGCTTTAGGATTTTGAGGTTCCTATTTAAGTAAAAGTATTTATGAAGGTTACAATCTAAAGCACTGTACTACTGTTTCTTCAAACAACAGTAATCAGTATATAGATTTAGCCCTAACAAAGGAAGACGACATTTTTCCTGTGCAAATATTCAGTCATGTTTTAACCTTGGCAATTGATACAGTGTAGTAACAAAGCTGGTGTATAAAACTTGAGATTTAAGACAACAAATATTTACCGTAGTTGCTTCAAACCTTTCTGTACACAACTGACAATTACCACTTTACTTTGATGTTTCACTAGCAGCATTTGAAACTTCGTACTTAAATAGTTACTCTGAAAAGGAAAAATTGGTTTGTGTAAGTTTATAGCAGACCATGCAAGCTGTACGGTCTGTTGTGAAAACTGCTTGTGTCATCAGGACTCTTCATATTTCTTTGTATTCTGTAATTCTAATGAAATTTCACACTCCCCTTTTAATAACATGGACGCCAGTCCAGCAAAGATCTTGACTTAAGTATGTACTTAGCTTTAGCTATGCATGTAGTACTTCAGAGGAACAACCTGCAGGGTGGAAGCTTAAAAGGCTGTGCTGGATCAGGGCCATATCTGCTAATCATGCAACTCCAAGGCTACTAAGTGTCATTGAAGTTCGAGGAATTTTCTTTCTATTTACATCAATAGGTGTTTATTTTGTAATTATTAATGCACAAATACTGTATGCACAAAAGGGAGGATGTTTCTCTCCGTAGTGTTCACTTCTTGTGTTCATACATGAGAATAAACCATTCTCCCAGGATTAATGTCATTTCGACATGTGCATGTAGACGCATATTATGAGAAAAGTGATAGTAATGTGTTAACACTTTGCTAGTTTATTTTTCTAACCAGTTTGAACTTTATATCACGGATATTTTATACATGAAACCTCTGTGTTTTTCATATGCTCTTCTGCTGTCCCTGGATATAGGCATTACCAGAGTATCTGTGTCTTTTGCTGTCAGCATTCTAAGCAGTTTCCTGCAATCATTCAATCCTACAGTTACTTAAACAATGACCAAAACATTCAAAATAGGTGTGGACTCCTAAATCAATTTCAAGTAATTAAATAAATATCCCCAACAACTTTCAATAATGCTTGAGTGCTTTCTGTATCGCAACAGGATGAGTGGAGCTTTACCAGCATAGAACTCTATTGAAGAGGTAATTATAAACCAGGCTATTCATAACAAAATTTCACTTTTCTATTTTTTCAAGATATTCACTCAAGATGAGAGTTACCTTCCCAAAAATGTGTTCTGCTAGGGCTTGATCCATCAGCAAGCCGAAGTTCTTCACTGGTCTCACCGGCACAAGAATATACTAAAATGTCTTCCCTAGAGATATCCTGTGAGATAAATTTTGATGAATTTTACAGAGAAGTCATTTCTTTCCCTGCGACTGGATGAGATGGGATCTGTGTGCTAAATGAGAAGTTTCTTTCCTTCTCTCTCCATTTGTAGGAAAAGTGCACACACACATTTAACTACAGATAGCCTGTCTAAAGGAGTTCAGCCAGAAAGGTGCCAAGTTCCTGTGGTCCTTGCTTAAGTTGGGTCAATGAGAATTACAGATTCTCCCTGGATCAAGCCCAGAGTGTAAGGAGGATTAGCAGCAACTTTTTCCAGAAGAAAGATGAAACTGATTCTCCTCCACTCTGAATGTTTGAAAGATTTACAGTAAAGACACATGCCAGGCCTAAAAATCTATTCAAGTACCAGTAAATTCAGGTCTTTTTCGTGTGCTTTAAGAGTATCATGATATCAATTTCTTTTGGCAAGAAAAACCTAATGGTAATCTTTTCCTGCATTCCATGAGAGTTATTAGTCAAAGTAATAGTTTATTTTTTCACCAGAAAAATAAACCATAACGCACTCAGGACTGCAGTTCACTAAACCATAATTCTGCTTTGTTTGACTTACAAAGTGCTTTATATTTTGAAAAATTGTTCTGTAATGGATGAGGGATCTGTGAAAGGTTCTACCCCACAACATTAATTTGCTAGCTTTATTGGAATTGCCACTGAATGAGACCACCAAGAGTTATCTTCCAAGACTGTGCTACTGATGAGATAGCATAATGTATAAAAGAATTCACGCTGAAAACAACTTTAACTGCCTTGGCTAATCTTTGGTTACAATGTGAAAGCAATGCTGAGTTAAAAATAAGTCTTCTATAGAAATTGTAGATCCTCCAGTGAAGGAAAAGCTGTAGCACGATACATAAGAAAGGGCTGTAACAGGTTAATAAAAAGAAAATAAATGTTAATAAAAATTATGTTTACAGAAGAAGATACATAATGTATATGCTGTGTTAGATAAAGTATATGACATTCAAAACCTTCCTTGCTCTACCTTAATAATTATGGCATAGACATGAAATGAATTCAGTTTTTATAATAGTTAAGTAATAAAAGCTGTAAAGAAAAGACAGATGTGTACATATGGCATATAGGTATATAATGTATACCAAAAAGCATACATTCCAACATCATATACATTGTTCAGGAATTTAATAGATTGCCCTTTTTTCATTTCTCAAGAGAATAATTTTTCATTTTTGTCCTCTTAAATATTGCATCACTATATTAATAATTTTTATTTCCAAAATCTAAGAAAATAACATACATGTCTACTATATAAATGTATATATATTAGTCTACAGAGTATAGAACCCAGCACTCTGGGTTTATATCTTTAAATGACTCTTAATAAATTCATCCAAACTCATTGTTTCTTAGATAGATAGAACAGATAAGATGTGGTTGGAAATGCAGCAGCAGTAGAATTTTTTTGTCTGAAAAACAATTTTATTGCTGAGGACAATGCTGTAAATCTTGGTGCATCCATGGTGAAAGACAGTAGCAATACAATAGTCTTTAGCATGTCAGTCATGAGGCAGCAAGACACAATGATGAAAATAATAGGATTCTACATGCAGCTTTATCATCATCTATTTCATATGCAATATTTACAATCACTGTCTCCATAAAACAACAATACTATTTGAGGAATGCTCTGAGAAGTAATTTTATTTTATTTTATCTTATTTTATTTTATTTTATTTTATTTTATTTTATTTTATTTTTTAAATCTGGATTACTTTTCTACCCACTATAGTTTTTGTTTACACATGAAGCTACCATCACAATAGCTGTTTCTCAATAATTTTGCATGTGCATAAACACTTAGTTACCAAATGACAATGTTCGTGAGCCAGAAGGTGTTTGGGAACTGAAACAAATAAACACTTTCTACTAAATGGTAGAATATCACTCCATATATTTTACTATTGTCATGCTTTGAGAGCATTAAGTGATCTGCGTCCTGTTAAGAAGCAAGGAAATTTTTCCTTTCTCTTTGGTATTGAAAATCCATGTTCAGCTGTATTGGTTAGTGAACTACATCAAATTTTTAACATTCTAGTTCTCAGAAATTATGTTATTGATCTAGAATTGAGTTTCTTAGGTCTTTACTCTCTCTTAGATAGATAACTTGGTATGATTTTAAGTAGAACAGAAGAGAAAAAAAGGATATGCCTCTAGAAGAGGACTTTGAAATAGCATCTATTTGAAAGTGCCATGAGGGTAAAATATTAGAGTAAGTTTCAAAAAGGATATATTGGTGAGCAGGAAGCAGGTGCTCTGATCACAGATGTGCGAAAATTCATTGTGTGGCTCTGCAACTTACTACACAAATGTCATTTCTACATACATGGTGTGCGAAACAGAAAGAAACACCACCTCTTCTTCTTACCCCACCAAAGACAAACAAAACTGAACCCACTTATGTTAAAAAATGTTATTTAAATTGTGAAATGAAGCACTTGAAAGTTAGGAAATGCCAGAAGGCAAGTTATCCATGTAATATTACATATGGCCTCCTACAAAGCATGCTTTATAACATAAGGTACAGTTTCAGAAGTACTTAGATGTCTTACGAGCCGGACTTGTAATGGCACTTAGAAGCCTGATTGATTTCTGCATTGGTAAAAGTCTCAACAACAATCCTTACTTACTCATACAGCATTTTTTCAGTAAGACTATACCCTTATCCAGGGCACAAAATTCACATAAAGTCACACAAAGCCAGTGCTCACCCATACAAAATTTTCCTTTGTAGCGTGTGAATCCTTCCCAAAACAATACACTCATTCTCCTGATTATCATATTACTACAAATATAAAATAAAAAGCAGTTCTTCACTGGCTGAAAGTATCACACACTGTGAAACATATTTAATATACTGTAAGCATCAATTTCCTCTGGGGAATTCCTAACTTATTTCCAAATTTTATGTGATTACTTTGTTTCTCCTCTCTTTGCTTTCCACTTTAAAATGCTTCTCACCAACAAAAACAGCATTAATTGAGACCAGTAAAGCAGCAGTAATATATCTACCGTTTTGTGGGGTTTTTTAAACAGTGAAGCTATCTCAATGCCAGCAATTTTTATGATGATGTGAGTTAGTTCTATTGCAAAAAGGTTTCACACTCAGCTAACTATGTGGGGTTTTTTCTTCTCTATACCTCTACTCTTGAAGAAGATTGACTTGCCTGCTGTTTAGCAGAGGATTAAAAATTTGCTGCCACTGCTAGAACTGCTGTGAACACAAGTGTTTAGATTTACCTGGACAAGAACTACGCGTTATGGCAATGTTCTCAGAGGTAAGCACAGAAACCTTAGTCCTTGTCTGCTTTCCAGCAGCACCAACAGAATGTCAGATACATACTTTATTTACTCATTATTTTGAAAATATTATTGTTATTCACAATTATTCAGCACAGCTTGGGATACCTTCTGCTCTGAAGTCTGGATACCACTGTGGAAGGTTGTATTAAGGCTTGCATAAACCGTTCAAAGAGATGGTGGATTCAGGTAGTTTGCTTCACAATATGAAACAAACCATCTGATATTTGTCTGTCCCTAGTTAAAATTCTGTTCAGTCACTTTTCTTTCAACCTCTCATCTCAGCTGCTTGAGCATGCTTGGCAGGAACTGTGACAAAGAAACACTGACAAAATTTCAATAAAATATGACTGAATCAAGAAAGAGAGGAAAGAATGACGTTGTACCTTGTGAAGCATATATTTGAATGTAAAAGGAACAAGCTTGCCTCTTGTATCACTCAAATTGTTTTAAAATATATCCAGCCAGGATCATCTATGGAAAAAAAGAAACACGTTGAAAGAAGGGGGCATCTGAAAACTTTGCTTCAAGTGTTTAATGACATTATCTTTTCTGAATAGCTTTTTTGAAAACTGCATCATTTAGATTTTTGTGGTCATTTTCTTTATTTAAAAAGGTAAATAATTGAGGGTTGTGGGGTGTTTTTTTTCTGACTTACTTGAAAAAAGGGGGACTCAGCAGTGCTGGAGGATTATTGGAAACATAACCTCTATATCCCATTTTCTGAAGCCTAATAGTTAGAAGTGGACAAATATTTCCTTGGATATATCAGTTTCACAATGCAACAAACTTTGCCTCAGTGTAGTGCAAATGGTGCTATGCCAGGATTTTTTATTTATATGTCATTTGCTCAACACTTGTAGCCAGATATATACCGCACTATTGTGGTATTTAGGCAGTGTTGCAACCTTTGACAGTTCCATGTAGGTTAAGCCACTGTGAAAGTGGAACAACATGATGAATAAGGTCTTGGAATCTATATGCAATAGACAAAATTCACCTAAGTGCTGGCCTGAATTAATTCATCTTATTTAAGCTCTCCACAGACCCTGTAGGAGCTGTCTGGATGTTGGTGTAATGGTCATGTCATTGTGCACAGGATATTTTTGTCTTTCCTTTTTCCTTTTGTCTCCCATTGTCAGCCTAGCACTCACAGAAAGGTCAAATGGAAAATCACATAGCTTCTGGAAAATAGTATTTTGCAGGTATTTAGCCACCAAATTTTTACTTTTGACTATGACCTTATATTTTTAAAATTGCACAAGCTCGAGACCACTTCTGAATCTAACCCCATCCTCAAATCAGATATATTCAATTCAAAAGCAAAAGCTACACTGTCCTGCTACAAATCTAGGTAAAAAGTTGAGGTCTGTGAGAAAATGTACAAGAGTTGCAATAATGTATTGCATCTAAATTAACAATGACTACGAATTTTTAGATTAGACAAAATAATCTAAAAATCCTCTTGAGTTTGGACTAAACTGTGCAGGTTTCAAGCTAAAATTTGTCTAGTTGACCATTCATTCTAACAGAGGTGTGACTAATACAGATCCAGGTGAATAGCTGAAGCAAGTAACATTTATGGTGAACAAAAGGAAGGTGATACATAAACTTGACATTGAATTGTATGTCTTGATTTTATGCTTCTTCTGTCTCGATTCCTTACTCTTACGCTTTTTTCAAAGGATAGAGATATGTGGTTCTATGTTATTATGCTTTGAAAATAACAGTAAGTAATGCAAATAGGAAAGAAATAGATCTAGTACTATAAATTTCTAGAATTGAACCATTTAACCAAGAATCTTTCCTTGTCCTTCTTCCTTTAGAGAATGAACTTTTAGGCGAACTAAAAACATTCTTTAATTACGGGAGTGCTGTGTACATCGCTCATTGACCCCTTGGATACTATAAATCAATGTTTAATATATTTTATGCTCTCCAGCAGGATCCTGTTCAAAAAAGGAGCAAATGGTTTGTATGAGTCAGCCAACACTCACTGTCATATGTGAGGGGTTTGAGACTCTCCCTGGGACAATTCAGTGGCTGGTGTATAAGGCACCTTCCCATATTGTTTATGCACATCTTTTTGCAAAGATGGCCTGCTTTGTTCAAGACTTTGATCAGCATCTGTCAGCCTCCAGGTCCTCAGAGGCATTTTATTTTAAAGCATTACTTTATTATATCAAAATCCATTATTACATCATGTTATTTTAGACTATGCCAGGAGGTGACAAGATGTCAACAGATGGAATAAGATAGAGATGAGTCAAAAGTCAAAATAAAAAAGCTGATTTAGACTGTAATTTTTGTCAAAATTATTTGATCTGAATCATTATGGACCAGAATATGAGGACACAAAAAAGCACACGTTTTCTGCCCTATTGCAATCTAATGTAAATGTGAACAGTAGCATATCATTACGTCTCACACGGTGAACTGGAGCAGAGAGGAGAACACTCTAATAAGCTTCAGTGAAATTACAAGTCAGCATAAACCGGTCTTGAACCAGTGGTATAGCCTCACTATAGACAATTTACAGTAAGCATTAACAAGAAAGTGCTGATACATTGCAATAAAAAGTTGCTAATAAGACAAAGTCAACTAATATATTTTGATGCCCTGTTCTTAAATTAAATTTTCAAAACTTGAAGCTATCTAACAGCATCTAGCAGTGAAAGGTATATCACCAGGAAGCCTCAAACGATTCAGCTGCAGTAAACAAAGAAAGGGTCAACCTCTGTAAAAACAGAAAAGCCAGATACTGATCTGCAAACCACTTTAGGCACCATAATTAGAGTTGAATGCAGGAACAAATACATAATAGAAATAAACATGTAGGTACTTTGTGTTCTCTACAGGTAATTGAAGGTAATCCAAACTAACCAACCTGTCAATGTTTTAAGAAGGAAAATGGCTACTTTCTCATCAGCTCTTCTTCATGCGCACAATTTTTTTCACAGCAGTTACATAAGAGGACCTCATGATTAGATGAAATAACAGTGCTAAGAAATTATACTCTAGAACAAAGCAACTGAAGGAATGTCAAGTAAGCAAGATCCACAAGATGACATTCAGTCTCTGAGTTTCCTGGTGCTTGAAAATATTTCCCACATGACAGGTTGCTTTGGTCCTCTTCCATTCTTCATAGCCCTAGGAAACAAAAAGCAAACAAAAATTTCATTGCTTTATATATATGAAAAGCCAAATAAATAAGATTTGACAGTTTTCCCCAACGTATCAGCAAAATTGTTTTCAGAGGGAAATTTGCACAGGCAGACTCATAGCTCAATGTGTGTCTTCTTAATCATATTAACATGGAAACATAAAAGTTCATAAAGCAATACATACTCCTTTAAAAATAAAATCCACATGAGAAAGCTAAATCCTGAGGCACTTACTCTTTTAACAAAATCTTTATCTGACAGTCTCCCATTGAACTCAAAGGAAATGTGCTGGAATAAAGCATTTAGGATTTACTCAACAGTGCAAGCTAATCTGAACACACTGATATCACAAAGACTAATTACATAACCTTCAGTAATATCATATAGTCCATATTTTTTCATTTGAAATTCATATAAACATCTGTATCTTTTGCATACTATCAAGAGAGATGTTTCTAATACTGTGTGTCTACAAATTATATTATGTTACTGGAGCTAATTATAATCAAAAATAGATTCCAAGGAAATAACACTTTACAATGAACTTTTGGTTCTGGGTCCTTTTGTTGGCCTGGACCCCAGCCCTGTGGACTGTGTCCCCCTGGACATAGATGGTGATTTGTCTCCATGCTTAGCCAGATGGAAAAAGGGAGATTCCTGCCATGTCCTGGATTTTTAGCTGGGCGTGTATCCCAGGAGCATGGGGTAGCTTGGGGATGACTCCAGCTACCCTCCTGGCCAGGCGCCATTCTCTGGAAGACAGGCTGCACTGGGAGGTTTGTCCATTCTATCCTTCTCCTCCTGGCACCACCTGCACTTCCAGTCATGGGGAAGGGTTTGCATGTAGAATAGGGAAGAAAGAAGCTGTGCAGCATATACACTGCCTATCACTCAGAAACTCCCTACAGCCACGGACGCTGCTGGCAGCATCCCTACCTGGCCCCCAGGTATGCCTCCTCTGAGACATTCTCTCCTAAAGCACACACGTGGCATCTAGTGATCTTTCTCACATGCAAGCACAGTGTGCAGAGCCTACAGTGGGTCAGCGCATCTCTTCCATGCGGCTGGACTCTTAAGCCCTTTTTTTAACCCTCTGAAAGAGTCCAAAACGCTCAAGGTTCAACAGGTATTTTATAGCATGTTTTGGCCCCTGTTGAATCACCCATCTTCATGGATTGTAACAAAGCACTGCCAGAAGAACTTCCCTCTGAATTTTCTGCTTTTGGTTTCTCACAGTTTGGTGTTTTTTACATTGATATTTTTCAGAAGAAGCATTTATTCCTGGGCCACGTAATACAGGGGAAAAAGAGGAAAAAAAGTGGCCTCAAGAGAGAGAGAAAAATACTCTACTTAGCCAATTCTCATCTGGGTGTGTTAAAATAGCCCACATTTATGTTTAAAAGATAGCCTCCAAGTGTTTTTATGATTCAAAGTCATATATGCAACAGCACATAAGTCTTAAAAACCTCAGACTAGTCTACTTATTGTCTCCAATAAGTAATTTGAGCTTTGTCTTGTCTGAGAAAACTTAACTTTGAAGTGGATATTGTTGCCTGTCTGTGTGATGGTGGAAGATATCTAGAGCCTTTTGAGCTGTCTTTACCATGGAAAAAGGAAATGGATGGTAGGCAACTTGAACATACTCTGAATGTTTCTTTGTTCCTGCACACCTGGCACAGGGTTGGTACTGCTGTGTAGGTTTGGACTGCCTCCCCATCCTGTTCCCTTCAGCTGGTGGCACTGCACTGTCTCAGTGAGACACTTGCACTCAGCACAGACAGGGAAACAAGGATGCATGAAGACATTCACAAAGAGCTGCAGTCGATCAAGCCTACGCCTGGAGACCTCATATGATATTATCAATGTCCTGGCCTACCTCGGGTAAATGGTACCTGAAGATCTACTCTGATGTTGCCACTGAGGATATGTGTGTGTGTGTGCATGTTGACATGTAAAACGTATTCGCTCACAGACACAGCAACTGGAAAGGCTGTAGAGGTGTCTACTGCTAACATACATTCTCAGTATACTGAGAGAAAAAGTGTGAAAAGGGATACTTTGTTATACATTATGTGAAAAAGGATATTTTTGGACAGGCAGGATCCATTCCCATTAGGATAGCCAGTTGTTTTACACATCTGTTCGGACCCTGATGGCTCCTTATCTTTAAATGAAGAAGGGCCCTAAACATCAGTGTATCTGGGACAGTATCGATATTAGCAGGTTACAGCATTTCTAGATCTACATTTAGGACACACTGTAAGCTGTTGGGTCTGTTTTGGGAGAGGAACTGGATAGTGAGAAATGAGTTAGAAGGAATCTGGATGTAACCTTTCTTTGATGATCATAGCACAATAGCTGTAATGGTTGTGTAAAGAGCTAAAACAGAATATACCTAAAATCACCTCTACATTTCCTCAGTTGCACCAGAGTTCCCCTAACTTCACTGAATTGGTCTGTTTAATAGTGAGTCGACTTAATCAACTGTTTTTGCTTCTTAAATTAAAAAAACAAAATGTATTTCATTGACTTTTTAAAGCTATTTGTTGAAGATCTTAAAAGACGTGAGGCTATGTGTTTTACATTGATATGACCCTATCATACAACCTTACATTTCATTCTCCTTATACACATCCACTTATACTGAAACTTAATTTTAGACTATGGATATGTTACACATACATCTTCACCTATTGTAATGCCATATGATAGAAAATCTTATTTTATTACTCGCAGATTCTCTGTTGCCTGTTATTTTATTACAAATAATTTTTTCAGTGCAAGTTTTTACAGTGTAATACTTAGCAACATATGTAGACATATTACTGAATTTGTATTAAAATTATAGTTCATTTTAAAAATTACAATTTAATATTTTATGTATAGAAAAAGTTCCCTGAGCAGCTGTACATGAAGAAAAAAAAGAAGTCCTAATTCTACATACCTTTGTAAATCATGAAGGCCTTCCAGCATAAATTCAATTTCTCAATGATTACACATAGCAATTCTTCTTTGAAAGAAAAAAAAAAAACAAAAAAAGTAAAAATAAATTACAGTATTAGTTGTACTTCATACAGATGGAGTAAATTTTTTAAAAGGGACTGTCACAAACTTTGACAAAGTTTGCTTGACTGTTCCATATATGTAAATGTAATATATAACCAAAGTATTTGTCCAATATTATCTACAAGAAAGAGCAAGAAGAGAATTAGCAAAGCAGAGATTACTTTTGCTCACCAGCTTGGACAGCGTAGATTTTATTGGCAATTAGAGAAATAGGCCCTTGGAATGTGGCTTCTCCCCTGTTCTGGCTTATCTTCACATAGCAACAAAGCATGAACAAAGCTGTTCAATTAAAGGAATGTACATTAAAAAGTACAATAACTGATTTGCATCATCCCACTGATTTGGGATTGATGTCTTGCACCTTTTAATAGCACAGCTTGATTATTCAGTCCTCATTGGGTCTCTTGCCAGTCATCAGGCTTTTCCAGCTGCAGACTGTGGTCATTGACAGAGTTTTGTAGACACTGGAGAGGTCTGTCTGAAGGATAAGAAAACACAAATTAGCCTTTGCAGATTGGCCTCAGTCAATGCTGGCTTTGTGCTACGATATCCTCATTCAAACAGTTGGATAGATCACTTTAGGCACGTTGTGTCAAAGAATTATACAGAAAATGACTAGAAGGATGGTTTCCCTTTGTGTGTTATTGTGGTTTTGAAGCTTTTGAGGGCTTCTGAATATCTTTGAAATGCAACATTATATGTATGTGCTGCAAAAGGGAGTGGTAGTCAAGTTGAGAATTTTAGGTCAGACATATTGCAAAGAAACAAGAAAATGCAAATAATCTCTTCATTAATTGCCAAAGCAAAAAGGGAAAGACCCCTTTTTACAATTTTTCTCCTTTTAAATGAAACTGTGATAGTGCAGATGATATGTTTCCAATACACAGTAATTTCCTAAACTGTGTGCTTTACAGAGAAATCACAAAATCTTTGACTTGATTCTGCAAATATATTAATAAAAATAATGATATTAATGAGGAGATTTTAACCTAATAGTGGGGAAAAATTAATATTTTCATGACTGTATTTTTTAAACACATGCAGTGAGAACTTATTTAAATTTTGGTGTCTTTTTAATTCAAGTTTTCACAATTCGAAGCCTATTCTTCGTTCATTAGTCACACATATCATTTGAAGAAGCCAAAGGGCTATTGCTTGATCTCTGAATAACCACTAAAATGTGAACTCCACCTTGTGCATGGTGTGTAGAGCAAGAACGTTTCACTGAATACAGCTCATTTTTAATTCAACATATATAGCTTGAGAATTTCAAACTTTTTCACAGGAAATTTGCCCAAACATGTGGCATTCATTATCTAAATAATTCATTACAACCTATTCACTCAGCTTTATTATTAATAAAGTTTTCTTTGAAATAGTTGAAAATCCTATGGATTTTAAATTAGTTAGAATCTGAAATTTTTAGAAGTGACTGTATTTCTGTTCATATTTGACAGTGTTGATACTGTCTTTTTCTGGTGGAATCAAAGAAATGATTCTTTCCTCTAAAAGTAGTGACAATCATAGCAAACCCCAAAAACATTTGCTCTTCTATAGTATTAGCCTGAATGTTCAACATATCTTGCAGACTGGATCTGACAATCATTTCTGTTCTCTTTGAACCAACTCCCTCTTCCTGTCTCATAATAAAAGGGGAACATTTGGCAGGGGGGTTGTTCATTTGCACATGGAGAGGCTCATTTTATCCATAATGTATTAAGTCAGTCAAGATAGTTTCTAGAAAACACTATTTGCAAACAGATACTTACATCTACTTAATTAGCCTTAAACTACGTTCATTTTATGGAGTGTAATCAAGATCTTGTTTCTCTTATCAGCATATCCTTCTGCTTACGTAAACCCTTTACAGAGAGGCGTAAAGTTAAATGCTGTTCTTAGGGATGTTTTTCTCAATTGGGGCATAACAACAGACATGTCCCAGACCTTGCTTGTTTCCTCCAACTCCTGACTCTACATATGAAAACCATACACCTCCCTGGAACAAGGCTTGGCAAAAGCATTTTTGTCATATGTGGCTTTGTATTCTGATGGAAAGTCAGAGACCTGAATTTATCACTCCATAAAACACCTACTACTATTCCGATATGTTTTTTGCTAATGCTTAAGTATAAAAACAAGATAAAAGTCATTATAATTACAAACATTCACCCTTTGCTTCTAATACATCTCCTTTATTAGGTTTGAATGTCCAGTATTATCAGTACTGAAAACATTTAGAATTATTTCTGCATGGACCAAAACGCCTTTTCTCTAGAGAGTTTATATTTGCTTTCCTGGATTTTTCCCATTTCATGAAGAGAAATCCCATAATTCTGCAGATCAAAGTTCTGTCCATTTATTGAGTGGTTTCCTGGCATCAGAGGTCAGAATGTACTGTCAAATGAGGAGGGCGGGAACTTAAGAAACAGAAAATATGAAAGCAGAGGATAAAGTAGCAATACTAAAGAAATATTTAACATTCCTATAAGCTGCAGCGTGTTTAATATACAACCAGTGTGGTCATTCAAGAAAATGAATAAGACAGACAATCATATGCTGCTTTGTGAAACCTTTTCTTTCAGGGACTTCATATTCTCTAATATTAATTATGTAGCCAGATATGGGATTTTGATATGTGTAGATATAAGTAAATCTCTAAAGTGACTTTTAAAATGTATATTTAAATACAAATATATGTACGTTTTCTGACTGTTAGCACGTTCCTTTAGTTGATTTTAAGACAAAGTCATAATTTCTACAAAAGTTAGGATGAGTAAAATGTGAGTAAAAGTACCTTACAGTGCCAAATTTTCTATATATACAATAAAATAAACATGGGGAGGGGAGAGGAGAGGAGAGAGAGAGGAGAGAGGGAAGCAGAGACAAGCTAATCATCTGAAAGGAGAATTTCAGAAATGCTAGAGGGATTTTAGTGCTTCTTCTAGTGACTGGTGTTAGCATTTAGCGTTGGATTGAGCTGGACTCCGATTGATATGTAAATGTATGCTTTCAAGGCTTTATGTATCCATTAATGTAAAATTGCAATATGTCTATGGTATCACAAATGTATATGCAAATAAAGGCGATATTTGTGGTCATTCAAAAGTGGACAATTAAAAAATTCTAACTTCTTATTCTGAAGGATGTAATTAACATTTAGACCCTATTTTTGCCTATTCTTCTTTCGTTAAGCATTTTATATCAGAAATTAGATACTCCAGCAAGGGTAAAACAAAGCAACCACAATTAATCTGCAGAGAGAAGTAATTTATAATTTTTTTCTCTCAAACACATTGTACAAACGCATAATATTCTTCTGTTACAAATTCTGTTGCAGTGAGAAACACATTAAGTATTGAACAGTATAAACCAATGTTTTGCACTAGACACTCCTATGAAATTATGTTCTTATTTCAGATTTTTCTGTTTAGTTTGACAAACTATAATAGAGCACTCAGCTCCACTTTCCCTCAGGTCAGTATACAATTTCTAGTAAAATAATTTAACCATTAAATTTGCCTGATGCTGAAAAATATTGGCTGAGACATTGATACAACTGTAAATTTAAATGCCACTGTTTGAGTAGATTTAGTAATGTAAGATATACATTCAAATACCCTGAATACTAATTGGAGGTCTCCCCTATAGATTTTTGTTTACAGGCAGGCTCTTTCCTACAAACTTCTGGTGCACTGGGAACACCAAGAGGCATCTCTGGTGATATATTCCCTATTAAAACAAGCACTTTCCTTCTGTACTGCACTTCTGTAGTATTTTTATACATTATCTTCAATATGTACAAAAAATAGGAGAATAGAAAATACTGTATGAAAACTCTCAACAATTTCTATTTAAAAGCCTTGAAAACTTAAGCCTTTTCTTTATCTACCCATGATTTTTGTGCTGGCACTGTAAATTGTTGTTGTAATTAAGTTATTTCCTACAGGTTTTAGAAAAAGATTAAAGTAAGACCGGGTTAGGAATGAGAAATTCTGTCTTATTAACGAGTTTTAGGCAAGTTCTATGGAAAACAGTAGTTTCTGTTGTTATTTGCATAACATATGTTGTAGCTTGCTAAGCAACTTACATGGAGCTCAGTCTGAAAGTAATTAAGAACATAGTTTGCAGTAAATAAAAGTTCTGAATCAACAATTTGTTTCTCTGCTTTAAAAAATAAAATCATTAATGTACTTCACTTGAAAGTTCAGAGGGAAACAGATAGACAGTGAACTGCCAAAGGAGAGTGGGGTGATGTTCCTTTCACTATTTCTTATGTGCAGCAGAAATATAACGTACCAGTAACAGCTGACTAAAACAGCTGTCCAAGTCATTATGGGCAAGTTACACCTTGGGAACCAAGAATCCACTTAAAATTCCGGACAAAAACTATTCTGTTGCTTTTTAGGACTGCCTAGCTCTATCATATCTAAAATCAGTGGACACCCTCACTCTTAGGATGAAAATCCTCGGGACACCCTTGCCTGTTCAGAAGCATTCAAATGAGCCTGTAACCCTCATCTAAAACATTTTTGCGATCTAGAAATAGACAGAGAATTGACTCAACACTTTGCAAGTGCTAATTTTAGTCTAGTGAATGGGACCCAGGAAGCCCTGGGTAGGTCATAGAATCATAGAATCATTAAGGTTGGAA
>NW_008824234.1:1282815-1289349 GCF_000699105.1 Pygoscelis adeliae | reverse complement strand
GCCACCTGGGCACACTGCTGGCTCATGTTCAGCCGGCTGTCGACCAACACCCCCAGGTCCTTTTCCGCCAGGCAGCTTTCCAGCCACTCTTCCCCAAGCCTGTAGCGCTGCATGGGGTTGTTGTGGCCAAAGTGCAGGACCCGGCAGTTGGCCTTGTTGAATCTCATACAGTTGGCCTCGGCCCATCGATCCAGCCTGTCCAGGTCCCTCTGCAGAGCTTTCCTGCCCTCGAGCAGACCAACACTGCCGCCCAACTTGGTGTCGTCTGCAAATTTACTGAGGGTAAACTTACTGAGGTCTTAGGTCCTATCTAGAAGTGGACCTGCACTGGACTCCCTCGCTGAGAGCACCTCCTTCACCAAGGGATGTCTTCTCCTAGAAGGCCAGAAAAGGCATTGATGGAAATATAGGAAACATGAGTTCCATCAAAGATGGAACGTCCAGCAAAGTGACGCTGGACTCAGCCCCATAGAGATCAGGGCACTCTCCTGAGAAGTGAGAGGACTAAGGTTTTGGCTTCCTGCTCCCAGAACTTTTAAAATTTTATTCAACAATACTCTCAAGGACAAATCCATATACATTCAAAGAAGCGGTGTCTGGGACAACTAAGCACCATAAGCAGTGCAGATCACAGCACAAAAACAGAGCAGAATTGATATAATAAAGAGAACATGCAGACTTGACCATGTATACGGACCAGAGTCCAAGTTTACAAACACTAACATTCAAGGAGGGTGACTGATCTTTCTTTGATTTGCAAAGCTTTACGTGGACCTCTTAGAGGGTTAAGTGACCTCATAAAATACAGCTAAGGAATGAAGTTTATTTACTTAACACTGTTTCCTCCTGAAAGTCACCACTCTCCTTTTAAAAGAAGAAGACTGACAGACCACGTAGGATCTGGCTTAGGATTTGTCCCCAGCTTTGTAGAATCCCTTTATATTACATGCCCCTTGAAGGCTTTTGCCATCACAACCTGTGATACTTGATAATTGTTTTTTCCATGTGTTCACACATTAAAAATCTGGGTTAGATGGAGAATTCTATCCATTTTTATTTTCTCTTTTCATTTGGCCAGTGCAAGGACAGGTATACTTAGAAACAAATTTTTAAGGCGAAGGGCAAAAGATCCTGGCGGTGATCAGTTTCCTTATTACTCTTGAATGAGGTCAGTGACTGGCCAGGAAAAGCACAGACTTCAGTTGCCTAAGCTACCTCACCTACTCCTGTTTAGCTCCTCTGTGTGGCAGAATGAGCCCAGGGACAACTGGACGCTTTTGTCTTCTGGCCCACATAAAAATGCAAAATCCTTCATCCAAAAAAAGATGTCATTCCTATAATGGGAGGTTGTGATGCGCTATTTATCAAAAATACAGGAAAGTAATCCAAAAACTGACTGTCTATATAGTACACAAAGAAATAAATTTGCATTATACAAGGATCTGGAAAAATAAATTTTTGACATAAAGTATTTCTCAGTATTCCTTTCCATGTTATTTTGTATCATCAGCTAAAGAACAACTTCACACAATTTACTTTAATAAAATTATTCTTTCATGATTCAGTATATTGCTCTAAGTATGTATATTCAAAGGTAATATTTGATTGTCTCCTGAACTCCTTAAAAATACACTTCTGATGTCATACTTCCAATATAACATTTTATTTCAAATTTAACTTCAAACTAAAAATTAATGTTAATATTAAGCGGTGGTTCTGGAAATCAGAACTAATAAAATAAGAACATTCTATACAAATTATAACATTGAATCTATTAAACGCCTAGGTAGAGCTAAGGCTGTGAAAGCACTTCCTTTATAAGCATTATAAAATTCCTCAGATTTAATTATCAAGGAAATAATGACAAAAATTGAGCCAGTAAATGATCTTACACCTCCAATACTACTTAAGGATTTCTGAACAATTGTCAAAGTTATTAATACTTGAGGTGTTCAGGAAAAATGAGGGTTTTTTCTTGCAGTAAATATTTAGTATTCAAAATATAATATAAATGAAACAGGAATTAGTTGTATGATCAATATGCATGTAAGTCCTAATTAAGTAAGTATCATTGCTTAAGTGGATTTCAAGCTTTCAATATGAGTAAATTTTAAGAATGTATTTATAGATATTTATGTACTGAGAGCTGTATCTCCAGTACAGCAAAGCTATGATGCTAAAAGCATTTTAACTTATGTTAAAAGAATCTTACTAAATTAAATATGCTTCAAATTAAGTATAAACTTTGATGTTAGCCTCAACAAGGATTAATCACATGGCTAAAGACTGTCTGAACCCCTAAAAACTGCTGCTATGAAACTCTGCACGGATTTGTCATCACTATAAGCATCTGCAGCCTTTTTTCAAATGGATCTTTACAGAATGCACAGCAAACAGGTTTAGATCACATAGTGCATGAAAATTACCTTAGATATTTGAAGAATTAAAGTCAGGATTCAGGATCTGAAATATTCATATTCTAATCTTTTCAGGATTGGATCCATATATATTCCTAAAATTTCTTTCTAGATTATCCATTTATTTTTATTAGCTGAAGATATCAAATCTTCAGTTTCTGCAAATGTATAAACTGTAATCTGGTAAATATTCGGTAATGTAGATCATTTGGAAAAGAAAATTGCTTCCAGTAAAGGAAGATGAGGTAATAATATGTATAGTATGAAGTTCAGATTTTAAAGCTATAGATTTATTTTTATGTAGGTAACAGATGCTGTGATTATAACACACTTAATGAAAGGCTGAAGACTTTGAAATATTGTAAACTAAACTAAACACAAACAAAAGGATACAGACACACAAATCAAAAGAAAAAAAAAAATCCATATTTTTGTCAGATAAAATCCTCTGTGAATCCAGACAAGGTCCCAAACTGCTGCCTGTGCTGTTCTGGGTTATCCACAATTAGGAGATGGAAATACCATCTGCAGATTTTACTGCCTGGACCTCTTGAACTTCTGCACTTCCATAGCCAAAAAGCAGATCTAAAAATATTAAGAATCATCCAAAATGATCTGAGGAATGTTTAAGCTAAAAAAAAGGGAAATAATTCATAAGACCAATATATTTCAATTCCATAAGGGTCTTGGATAGGAGAATTACACTTTTATCTCTTTTGCTATGCTTTTGCAAGGAAATGAAAGAAAATCAGTAGCAAGTAAAAATATTAGGTAGAACTTTGCTCTCGGCTACACCAATGTAAAATGAGTGAAACTGCACTGATTTCAGAAATGTTATTCAAATCTTCATGGGCTTCACTGTGAGCACACTTGGACTAATTTTCTTTACTACACTGTCATTAAAGGCAAACACACAAGGTCTTGAATGTGGACACTGACAAACATTTCTTGTGAGTTGATTTTCCTCTCATTTGAAAGGACTGAATTGCAGAAATGTATGTGTATTGAGAAGAGTTTTGTATTAATAGTAGCTCTGAGATAATATATTTCGGTTTATCGATATTTTGAGAAAAAATCCTGCAAGTCTGTTTTCAAAGTACTTTGACTTCCTTTTACACATTTTTATGAGTTTCATAGAAATAATCTTTTATTTTTGTAACAGTGATGTTCAGTGTGGCAATTTGTGCACATGTGCACCCTTCAGAATGCACAACTAGGAATTTGAACAGGTGTTTAAGCACAAAATGCTCAAACAATTCTCTATAAACTCTTTGCATCTATTCACACAATGTGAGGGATGAATTAACTATCATCAATAGTTTTCAGACAACCCATAAGCTAAAAATGATGGCATGAAGAATCCACTGAATCATTGCAAATATCAAAGCTGGTAAAAATCAAAATGTAAATTATTAATAAAAATGATTAGTCTGATAAAATAAATTATAGTCAATTACACTTTCCTATCCTATTCTAAGGATGCAGATAGCATCCAAATTCTGCTCCATATTCTTCTGCCGTTTCAAGTAAGTACAAAAGAATGAAATGAATGCAACTGACTGGAAAAAAAAATGAATGAGGAAAAACACTAAGCTGCTGAATAAAGATGTTGGAAAGTAAAGTGGTTAGGAAGCTAATCTGAAAGCCAAAATGACCTGATTTTAAGACTGTAAGTCATTCAGAAGGGTAGTCCAAGCAAGACTCAATAGTTACAGGGTTTGCTTTTTTCTCTCAGACTTAGTTATTCCCACATACCCGAAAGTGGCTGATCAGACCTATGGAATGTCAGGCACCATGTATGAATACACCAAATGGCACAGCTCTCTTCCTGGAGGCCCGTGAAGCTGCTGTGCTCAGGGCACTAACACTTGGCATATAGGAATAGTATGACGTTGCTTTTGGTCACTGACACTCTAGTGGAAGAAATTACCTTCTAAGTACAAAATATATCAAATATTAGGGAATCATTATTAAGGAGCTTTAGTAGCCACTTTTGAAAAAACTTGACTGACAGGAGAATTCAATGAAAAAATGGAAAAAAAAATTTCTACAAACCCCTGCCTTATTCAAGACTAACTTCTTTGACCCAGGAAAATTTCTACAACATACAAAAGAGGCAGATACTACATTAAGAGAACCAATAAGTTCATTCACTCTCAGCAGTGCTGTATGTCTTTAATGAAAGACATAAGGAATATAATTTTGAACTTCGTATTAGCATGAACTATTCACCCATATTTTTCTTTTTGTTACCTGTGGTAAAGAGATTAAGTTAGCACATGCACACCACAGTTGTACTTATATCTTGCTGGGTAGTCCTCCAAAGTCCACATGCAGGGCAGGGCATTTGTAAATACACTTTCTTTACAAGATGGGAATCCTACCAATGTTGGGTAAGATCATATAACTTTGCTTACGCAGTCTCTCTGTTGGCATATTGTCTCAGCTTGAATTCTCCTTACTACTATTAATAAATTTTGAACAAGATGATATTGAATGAGTTGAGTGTGATTCCTCCTTTGTAGATGATGGTCATAACATAGAAATGAAGAATTCCATGTTTCATTCTAGATCTTCTCAGAGTACTTCCACTGAAAAAGAAGCACCAGAAAAATATGCAGTTTTGTTGAAGTCAAAGTGATTTTTGGAAACATACAGGATTTCTATAAAGCTTTCAAAACGTGTTCTTGGGCTGAAAGGGAGAGACATTAAAATACCTACTTGCCATCATGAATTTGCATTTCAGCATATTCAGAAGTTTTAATAAAATTTCATGCTCTGATATACGCAGAGAAGTATTATAAGTGGATCACTAATGCTTGCTTTATTCACAATGTTATGAACATGCTGGTCCATTTCAAGTGTGTTGAGACTGTAAGAGCCAGGAAGAGCCAAGTGACATCTCTACAACAAGACCACGCTCTTTGTCAGGATGCTCCCAGTTCCTCTTCATATCATGTTCAGATCCAAACCCTTCCCCCTCAACATTAAAATCCCAGAGCTGCTTCACCACAACTCCTATAGAGTGGTAGGGTAGACATGCTCTCTCAAGAGCTCAGCAGGGAGGAACTATTTTTGTGCAACCAATTTGCATGAAAAAATATTCAAAACTGAGATGTCCACAGCACAGCCTGACGAGGGAAAGTATTACATTGCCTTGAGAATGGAAAATCTGATCAGTTGCCTTCTCAGGAACAAGAATGGTTTTAGTTGTACAATGTGTTGGATGCTTCTCCCTGCTGGGAAGATAGCTACCAAATCCCCATAACATCAAAAATACTATTAGCTCCATGTATGTGTCTATATTATTGAGCATGCCTGCCTGCACGTGTAAGAGAAATCAGTTCCCCACCAAGGGCTTTGAACGTGTTAAGGATATAATTACATCCAACCCTATCAGAGGCTTTTTTTTTTTTTTGCTTTGCAAAAATAAACTCCACGTCTGGATTAAAAAGTTCACTAGCACTGATAACATCACGAATTAAAAGTAAGTTATAAAAATTTAGTGGTTAAATTACACTTTCTTGGACAGTTTCTGGACCACAGAAAGGCTCCCTGCAAAGAGAGAAGTATCCAGACCTTCCACATGAGAGCCCTCATCACAAGGCAGCAGAGCCGGGCTCCCTTTTTCTCTCTGCTCTAAATGAATATTGGATTCTCATCTGTGCCGTGACATTATTTTAATCCCTTTGGTGTAAGAAAATGCAGAGGATATTACCGTGACTCTCTTACTCTATCTCAAACAAGATTTGGAAAAGGGAATGGTTTTCAGGAGCAAAAGTCCTCAGTCCTGTAACCCAGAACAACAGACAGAGTTTTAACTTTTTATTAAAAGCATGCAAAAAAAAGAAAAAAGAAGGTAAGCATTTGAAATATAAACTTTTAAATAAAACTTAAAATATTTCTTCCTTTCCTTTTAGGTGTGCAATTTCTAATATGGGACAAAGTAACTTTTTCAATAATCTTTTCAATGGTATTAATCAGGAATTTAAGTCCTAATTCTCCAGGAACTGACTGAGAATCTGAATAATACTTAGCAGATTGTAGACACTACTGCAAAATTTTAGGCTGGAACTCCATGTTTTTCTTGATTATTTTTACAAGCATTGGTTGGAAG
>NW_008824234.1:1266073-1282772 GCF_000699105.1 Pygoscelis adeliae | reverse complement strand
GATTTCATGGAAGAAACTGAGAACCCCTTAATGAGATCCACAAAAGTGTGTTTCTTGCTGAAACTACTTAAGTGAGTCATTATCTACCCTGATGCATAATGTAATATGTGTGGCACTGAAGTACAGGACTAGGAGTTGGAGTTTAAAGGATTAAGGTGAACATACATCATACTTTTCAGCACTTACTGAATAATTTGTGACTCTTTAAAGAGTTTTACAAGGTTAAACAAAAGCTGTACAGTATATTATTGCCTCTAACAATTACATCACTCCTTCAGAAATGTTTATACTCCATGGCACTTTACGGTGTCATTGTCAAAAGAGGTGGAAGAACGCAATCAATAGCTGTTAGAAACTACACAGCATAAAAGCCTGAGGAAAATAAAGTTCACAGGTGCATTGACTGCAACACTACTGCAGTAACAATGTGGTTTTTAGTCAGTGCTGAAGACTTTTAAATGAGCATTTTATGAAATGAAATTCACATTTTCTACTGACTGTGCCATTTAAAAAAAGTTTTCCTCATACACTAGCCCTGGACACTTCTAAGGCCATTTATGAATTTCATTTACTACCACTCCACGTATATTCCCTTCAAGTACAGTCTTTTTTAATGACATAAAATTCTTGCATAATCACAGTGGAATGCCTAAGATATTCTTTTCTTTTGTTATTTTTATCTGTTCAGGGCCAAGTATCCTATGAGGTATTAGATTAGTATCTTCAGCAGTTTCTCGTGGGGGTAAGTGTGTTTTTCCAGCTCCCCCTTGGAGCAATGGGAAGTGGAAGGCAATCACTATTGCACATAGCAGAAGGTAAGAATCCTTTTATATGAACAGTGGATGTTACTTATCACGTGTCTGTCTCTGACATGAGGCGGTCATCACAAAAGGCTCCATGTATCTGCCAGGTTTATTGCAGAATTAAAAACCAACCTGACCACAGGAAAATTCTTCTCCTAAAGTCCCCACAGATCACAGGTTTGGCTATATCCTAGGGCAGAGATTCCTGTACCTTACATTTTTATTCTTGTGTCTGTACTTCTTGATGTTCCTGTGCACCAGGAAAAGAAATTGATACCTAAACCCACTGAGATTACTGACACCCATGGGTACCTAACCAGGAGACAGAATAAAATACACTGATTGCCTTCACTGCTGACTGCAGCCGATCAACTGCGTGAGTGCTGCACAGCATGCTGAAAGAATGGAGATAAGTTCAGCATTAATTACACCTGGAATACGTCAGGAATTTCCAGTTCTTTGTCAAAAGACCACTTGTTGAAAAGGGAGTTAAAAAATGCTGGCTGATTGTTAATGAAAAAATTATCATAAAAAAGGAAAGGAGCAGAAAAGTTCTATATTTATTTTGTGATAATATTACGCACCTTTTGCTGTTCTCTCTCCTTCTTCCCAGTCCCATTGCTGTATATTACTTGTACAGGAGCTTCTGCAAAGAATGGCTTAAGGAATCAGAAAAATCTGCACACATTTGCAAATTCTATTTGAAGATGAATAAATGTTTAAGAATCTTTAGGGATTATGAGACATCTTTTTACCAGCTAGAGTGGCACCATGCAGACATGCCCAGGACTCCAGACACCTGTGTCCCAGCTCAGCTGAGACTCTCAGCTCACGCTGGCAAAGAATTTGTAGGTACTGACTCACTACTAACCCTGTAGAAGCCAAACCTAGTGCTCTTCAGCATCTCACCTTTAAGCATACACATTTGAGCTGTTTGAAATGCTGAGACAAGACTGTCCTGCCATAATTCGCTCTTTTGTTTTTCATTTTAGCTAAACCAGGGAAAGACAGGGAATGTTTCAATATTTCATTCTATCACAAAACTGAGCGCCCTTCTATGGTAACATATACTTATTGTGACCAGAATAGCCTTCAAAAGAGCATGTGTCTATTCCATGAATATGCAGGTTTACTGGGAGGAATATGGGTTTTCTGGGCAAGCTACTATTAAAATTCTCAATATCATGCCAAAGGATCCTATTTCTGGAAAGAAACATGAAGTATTTCACTAATCTTGTCTCCATATATTCTGCTGATGAAAACATTTCACATGATAATGATAATGTATTTTTTTTAATGCTGCCTGATGTCAACATGCTGTTTGGGTAACAAAAATGTCTAATTCTTCCTAAAGAGCTGCATGATATTTCTCCCCCTTAAAATAAAAAGATGGCAAGGCCTAAAGCAAGGCTTAGAAACAAGCGTTTAAATATTCCAGTTCTAACCACACTGCTTATAAAAGGGGTTTTGAATAAAGAACCTCCCTCCTCCCAGGAGCTGCTTTTAACTTTCAAATGAAGCATGACTAAATTCTAGCAAAGCAGATTTGATGTTTCCAATTAGCTCAGAGAGTTGAAAATAGTTGTGATGTTATCAGACAGTGGGTGCTGTGAATGGGAGCCACATCCTGACATAGCCTGCATGCTGGTAATTTCAGAATAAACATAAAAAATGACTTAGTAACATAGTTGTGCATTCTTCTTTTTCGTATTATTATATATTTTCAAAAAAACTGCTGCTCATAACCAAGCATCTGCATTTTATTGTTTGGTCATATTTTTGGCAGCTAGTTTGTAGGTTATAAATACTAATCTGTCTTAAAACAGTAAGCCTCCATAACATTTTCACCCAGGGCCTGATCCAGATTTCTCTGGAAAAAAGCCTCCAAAAAAAAAATCAATATGAGTGTTTCCCGGTTTTGTGCTTTTGTTAGTTTGCTGTAACTTGATTGCAAGCAATAATACCAGCTTAGGCCACTATCTTCCAAAGCCTAATCTTTGTATTAAGCACGATCATTGCTATTGGAGACAAGTGGGACAAGCCTGAGTCTTGCACTTTTCCTAACACTGGAAAATGTAAACAGAAAATGTTATGCTACTGATGAGTTATTCTCTCTTCAAATTGTATTTAATAAAATAAAAGACCACAATGCGAGCTGTAATGTAAGAATCCTTTGTTCATATGCTGTATTATTATTATATTATCATTGGCTCTAGCCTATGGCTTTTTTATAATTATTATTATTTCCTTGTATTCTCTGTTTATTTTTACAGCTAGTAAAAAACTAGCTCATCTAGGACATACAGCATGGATTAAAATGAACAAAGCCTTTTTAGAGTCAATAAACTATTTGTTTAGCAGTTGGAGTTTGGTCAATAAAATGGCTCTTATAAACTGAGTGCAAAATGAATAGGCAGCGTTAACATTTTTGTGAATATTTTTTATTTAATTTTAGCGTAAACACAAAGGACAAAATACGGAACACAACTGTTGAACAAAACACGCACATTTTCCTGGGTTTCCTTCCCTGTAGAAAACACTACAGTGTTGTCATTTGCATACGTGATTGCATGCTAACACATTTCTGACTTCTGTCACAAGAAATCAGGTGGTGGCACATTTTTTTTAAGACTGCACTAAATCTGATAGGATTGCATAGTGCGAGAAAAAAGTAAAAAATTAATTTGACAGAACCTTCGTCTGACTGAAGTGGTCAAATCAGTACCTGCCATGAGTGTGCATGCCTTTGAATACACAGAACTCAGTAAAATATTTCTTCCTCCAAAGAGAAATTGCTTCAGAAGTAGTACCCATTGCATAAGAAAAAAAACAGCTTTTCAGTAATACTTCCGCTGTTTCCAGTTGATTTCAGAAGCCAATCTCAGGTTTTGGAGGAAAAAAAAAACTTATTTTGGGTGAAGAAATTATATTTAAATTGGTGGTAAACTCTGTGGGCCTTCAGGGGGTCAAGTTTTCACCACTAGTTTTTAATCTGCAAGTAACAAGGTTTTTTTGTGGTCTAATTGGCATTACTTTGCCAGGAAAGTTTTCACAAAGTATTTTAGAAAAAGAGAGTACCTTTTCAAGGACTGAACATGATATAGCAATTGGCATGTCATGGAATACATTTTTACCATTGTCTCTTTTTTTCCAACATTGATTTAGAAAAATACTGATATTTTTCTTTCTTTTTTTGGTTTTATGGAAAAAAAACATGCTTGTGTTTTCTTCTAAGAAAATGTCAATGTCTTCTAAATGTGAAACCAGTTTCAGCCAATAATTTAAAAAGAACCAGCAAATTATATGCAAGGTTTCTCACCTGCTGTACTCTATAACAGGAGCTGCTACTGTGCTCCAGTTTTTCCACTAGTTTGTGAGGTTTGTTTCCTGTGAACTTGATAGAGCCTTCTCCTACTCCCTGGGAAATCCCATGGAGAAGATGAGGAAGTCCAGCCTCTTTGAGCTGAAGGACTTGTAATATAGTAGACCTCTTCCCTCTGCATCTATTATACTACAGCTGTGTGCAAACCTCTTCCTTATACTAGCTAGAAGGACAGAAAAGCAAAAAGTGTAGGCTGTATAGTGAACAGACTGTGTTAAGGACTGGAGCTCAGCTTTGCTTGGAAGATGGGCTTGTCAAATGAAATAGAAAGTTGATAAGTCTGAAAGAGGAACTAGAAAAAGATAATCCGGGAGCCATCATTCTCCATTCCTGATGTACACGCCACCGTCAATATCTCCAGGTCTGAGGCTTTTTCTGCTGAAGAAGGAAATACGTATCGGCCTGCTCATTCAGTGATTAACAATAAAACAACCCTGAACCCAGCACTGTAACTGTTGGAGCCTCAGGTATAGCTGCACACTTATTCTGAAAATGGAGACGATCACATTTAATTGCTTCCATGCGTAGTTGGATCACAGATGTGACAGGCACTGTGCCTGACCACAAATTATTAAAGAAAAACATTAGCTGGTATAAGTCTTGTTTATGAAAGAGTGCCAGTGGAAAAAGTCACAGGATCATGGTCTCCAGCTACTACACAGATGCCAAGGAAAAGCATATCAACAAGGGCTGAAGTTTATAAAAAGTATGCTGTGCTTTTCAGAATAAAGAGGTTTCTGACTGCATTAACTTATATTGTTGTTATTTTAACAGTAAATAACATGCAGACATCCAGCTAGCTAATTGGCTGCTGGAGTTTTCATTTGGAATAATTTACAAAACCACGGCATAATATATTATGTAACGATAGGCTGTCCATAAGCATAATTTCACACCGTGGCCCTATCTAAACAAAGTATCAGTTGGGCAGCCATTGTCCCTTTTTCCTTTCATTTGGCACCAGGTTAAAGATGTTAATGGCTACGCGTTGGGCTAGGCCTGTTAGTCACTGACCCACCCCGGGCGCTGCAGGTTCACGTCACCCCAGGGGGAGCCTTCAGTAGCGAGTGTCCTGGAGAAGAACGATCCAGCTCCAACAGGTAGCTGGGACACCGCCTCAGGCACATTGCTGAGGGGTACAGCAATGCAGGGGCTGGGAAAAGGGGTCTTTGGTTCCCAGGACTGCTTGCAGCCTGTGGCATGACCGGAGGCAGGAGGTGCAATGGCAAGGAAGTTCCCACTGCTCCCTATGGACTTCTGCTTGAGGCTAGGGACTGGTAAGGAGAAAAGAAAAGGCCTTTTCTTCATTCTCCTGATACCCATACTTCCTGCAAATTCTTCTATTAAAAAAACCCAAACAACCTACCCTTATTTCCATGGATTTAAGTTCCAAAAGACATAGGAAAACTACATGGTTGTATTCATACATCCCCTCATACTGGTCTCAAAGATGTGCAGAGATTTAAGGCATGATCCACAGAAGCTACATTTGCAATGGGATTTGTTGCTATTCAGGTGCCAAAATAGAACTTTCTGCTTCACTCCTTCATCTCCACACACAATTTCCAAACTAACACAACAGTAACTGCAGAAGTAAATCTCTTAGATCCGTTCATCACCTACACTTGGTCCTAAATTCATTGGTACCATGAAATAGCTGAACTTATGCTCCCAGGTATGGGCAAAAGAACCCGTGCAAACCTGGCAGGCACCTACCTAAGCTCCACCATGAACCAAAGGCCTAAACTTCAGGTGTATTTTAAGCAGAGCTGAATGCACATGAGCAGCAATGAGTGCTACACATGACAGTAGCCAAAAACCTCCATTCATTTGAGTATGTGGGTACTGTCTAAGCTGTTACATGAAAGACCATTCATTGAGAAAGTGGGAATCTTATCATAGCCTTTTTCTGCCCCTCATTTCCCACATGACATCCTTGCCACCAGCCTATGAAATGATTGATGTGGAGGTACCCACTGTAACTGGGTGACCCTACAGCTAACAATGCTTAGTGGAAAGAACCTTATTTTCTTCCCCGAGCAAACATGCTTAAAAATAGTCCAGTCAGCACTCATTCTCAGGGGGGAAAAAATCCAGCCTCACCTTCACTGCTACAAGTATTTGCCCCATGGAGTGCCAAGTAACATAGAGCATTTGCAATGCTTATAGCCAGCTACATTGACACTACAAAGCACTTTGTCCCATGTGGCATTCCTCTGACCCTAAGACATGGTTATTTCATCAGTGTACACTTTTTTCTGGCTCAAAACTCCTCAACTATTGTGAAGTCTGTGTCTCCTCTGGTCAGAGTGGTGGTGTTACAGAATGAATGTGGAAGGTGCATGTTGTGGGCTCAGAGCAAGGTTGTGAGGCAGTACTTGCTTATGAGGCATGCTCTAATAATGTTGAAGGCCTACATATGGCAGATGGAGTCAAATGACCTATAGTAAAACGTTTCTGGCTCTAACTGCACCTTAAGTCTATCTTGGAAGGGACTAATTGATCTGCATCAAAATTGCACCTGGGAAAGAACAAACACATAGCAGTGTGGTGATGAGGGAAGGATGCTGGCATGAACCATAGCCAAATTATTAGATGGTGAAATTACATCCTTTGAGTCCTAATGGAGAAAAACTAGTACGCAGCCCTGAATGAGACACATTGTTAAACAAAGGGATGTACCTGAACTCCTGTTTTCCTCTTCAGCTTATCCTTTTTGCTAGCTTTCTGCACCTTCCTGCTCAGTCTGCTTCTGAATCACTCCCTGTTAGGTGGTGCACGAGAACCACGGTGGCTTACGTACAACTCTGACCAGCTGTGGAAAAGCTTAAGAATGGGAGCAAAATAGACACACATAAAGGAGTGTCAGTATGCTCAGTATGCTTGTCCCGTCTCTCTTTTTTTAACTGTCCAGAGGGCTAAAAATTTTTAGACTTTGGGGTTTTAATTGGAAAAATTTTTTCCAGCTATTATTTGTCTCAAGTGCTACCACCCTCAGAAGAAAGCAGGCAGTGAGAGCTTCCTCTTGTCTCTCTCCCCCACTGCACTAAGTCTTGATGGATCTTGATGGAGTAGTGCTGTTGCAAGAGGGGCACAGGCAGGGATATTCACCCTCCAAAAACTCCAAACTACAGCCTCTACCTGTCATTTCTACATCTTTTTACAAAGATCTTGATCTACATCCCAGGACCAAAGACATAAATTCTTCAGCAGTGAACCTAATTCTGTCGACATGCTGCTCTGCTTGAGAGACTCAAAAAGTGCTTTTCTTTTCATAGCAGAACACGTGCCCTTTATTAAGCCAGGAGGAGAAGGTTTCCCAGTAAAGTAGAGAGCACTTAGTGTCCATTTCCAGCTTCCACAGCCTTCCCTCTATAGCTGCTCTTAGTACACCTCTGCCTAGTAGTAGCTGGCAAAGGAAACGACCTGTCAGATTACTGAGTCCATTTCCTTGCAAGGGTAGGACAGAGTCCCATAGGAGGTAATGTATCAGATATTAAAGTGATTTCACACTTGATCTTAGCCAAGAGGTCAGACCTAATATTTATTGTACATGGCAGTTCTATGAGTTTGGCCACTTAGCCACGTTGCATTAAGTAGACAAAACCTGTGTAGCGAGCACACACTTGCTGTCTTTTTTGGGGCAATGAATCCCACAAACTGACCCTAGATGTAACAGCTTTGATTTTCAGGTAACTCAGGATCCTGGGAATCAAAACAAGGAGTCTTGCAGAGGTATGGTTTCAAAAAGCTCCCAAAAGCATCAGTAGAGTCCCAGAGTTAAAACACCATGTGTGCATTGGAAAAAGCACTCTTAGCTTATAGTAGGTCGGACATCATTACCCATGTGCACAGGAACTTAATACCAGGCAAGGGGCATCCTCTATTAAATCCTGACATAATGTATTCAATAAAAAGCCTATTTAGAAATAAATTAAAAACAAAACATAGTGAATTAAAAGCCACAATGGAGGAAAATAATTTAAGGAATGGAATAACGAGAACAATTTTCAGCCGTGAAATGTTTTTATCTTCTGATAACTTGCAAACGGTAAAGTCATGAATTTATGCATAAGATACAATACACAACAAAGAGATAATTCATATTCAAATCTCATGGTCCTCCATCACACATCCTTCTGTTTATATGTAGATAGTCTTATGAGAAAATGACACCAGGCACAACCAAAATTATGAGACAGCAAGTCAAGCCTGAAGATAATAATTACTTAGTTCACACAGGCACAATGAAATTCTTCAGCTCACTGTCTTGGTGGCCTGCAGTGGCAAATGTATCACGTGAAAGTAGCAAATTAGAAGGACATTCTTTCCTTTTCTTTTTTTCCTGAAACACTTAATGAACTAATAACTGTTTGACAAATGCATGTCTGGTATTTAAGAGGGAAGGGGGAACACGAGGCTGACTGAGAACACTGAGAGCCCAAATCCATTCACATTTACACTAGTGTAAATCCTGATCAAGTCCATTGGCTTTTACTGAGTTTCTCTGGATATCAGTGGCATAAAGGGGGAAAAAAAATGTACAAAGGGATCACATTTTACTACGAGAAGGTATTTGCTTCCAAAAGAAACGCACACTATATAAACTGCAAGGAATACTCAGTGTCCTAGTTAAAGGTAATATGGTAAAATAAAACAATGAAAAATTAATCTAATCTCATAAAATAAAAGCATTAGAAAAACTTATTTACAACATTTTCCCCTTGATAAAAGGGACTATTTATAATTTTGTCAAGATGCTTAGCTATTCAAGGTCTTCGTTAGACTAGCCTATTGAGATATATTTAGCAGTTTACACAAGAAATGCCTTAGTCTTCTTTTCTTCCTGAGAAAAGTTTGACTATTTACAGTTTCATCAACACTCAGGTTCTCCTTTTTTTTCCCCCTCAAAACAGTCAACAGAGCAATTAATTATGACATTTCTCTCAAGATGACTACAGGTTGGAAAGTGTGCAAAGCATCTGTTTAATACAACGATGTATTTAAACTTCCTAATTGCCAGAATCATGATATACAATGGTCTTTTCTCATAGAAATTGTGATTAAATAGTCATAGGGTGTCTAAGAATAAAGTACTTCTGGCACTTCTGTAAGAGAAATTTAACATCAAGAAGATTTTATTCTAATGAGTCTTAAAGCAGCAACATGTTACTGTTAAGAAATGCCAATACATAATTCTGCCTCAGGATTTTTTAATGTGAATGTTTGTATTCCTTCTCCAGATAATTTTTTTCTTTACAAGCACCTTACTCTTCCAGTCTCCTAAGTCATGAAATGATTAAAATGATCAATCAAGTATTTTCATTCCCACTAAAGCTGTGATAATACTTGTAACAGTTTTCCTGCTGTACTGGTCAAGTTCATTGCAAATTACTAGTTAGGACATACTGTATCTTGGCTCCTAAATGTGATTTCACAATTTGCTCAGCGTAAATCAAATGCCACATATTCACTGACTTTTAAACCAGCCAAGACTCTCACAAGAAATGTGAGAGGACACTGAGAAGAAATACTTCTTTTTGAAAGAATATAAAGTGCATCTTGTAAAATGGAGTGCTTCTTCCAGGATTTCTGGATCTGCTCATGAACTAGAGAGGACTAAATGTAGCAGATGAATACAAGCAAGTGAATGCTAAGGCTAGGGTGTATGAGATATAAAGTATGATCATAGGAAATCACAAAAACACAGACAATTCAAAAATCTGAACATATAGGAAATTCATCAACATGAAGTTAAGACAATTATCTTAATTCACAAATCTTTTAACAGAACTTGTCTGAACATATGCTAACATAGACTCTGGATTTGGAGAGATTGGCTACACTGAAAAAAATAATTTGAACTGATTATTTTCTTCTTTAAGATTTTGTGTGGGAAATTTGAATCTGATTTTAGAAGTCTATATTCATGCAGATGGAAACCTGGGGGGAAAATACTGATGGGGAAAATTACTGCAAAACAATACACTCAATTTTGTATAGTTTTGCTGGCTCATTACGTTAGCTTTGCATTTTCAGGTGTCTACAAAAGTGATGAAATTGTAGTAGAAAAAGAGCTATTACAGAATCTCAGTTCAGTTTTCAATGAGAATTTCAGAAACTTGATGGAGTAATAAAAGGCAGTTCATATTAGTATTAAGTACTTAAAACCTTAATCCAAATGTTGCATCCTATTCCATAAAAACTGTTAATTTACTAACATTCTGCCAATAACAGGCTTTTTACTTTTTCCATTTTATTTCATGCTTTCCTGGCAAATACCTATCAAGTCATTTTAAAATATGACTAATATCTTTTATGGGCTTATATTTGCAGAATAATTTAAAGGTACCAAGCCTACCATTTAATACTATTATGTCATAACAAAGACAACCTTCCCAAGACAGTTCAAGAAACCCAATTCAATTCTTTAAGTCATATTATAATGAATGTTTAATAAAGGTGGCAGGTAATTCAAAAATAATATTTGATTTATTTACTTTCTTTTTTTCTGTTCATAAATTATCTGCAAACAGAACACATTATTCTTCAGTTATTGAATTATTTGAATTACAGATTTATTCCTCAAAAATATACTGATAATTTATTAGATATCTAACAGCTCTGGGGTAGCTTATTTTGAATATTTAATTTAAAAATCGGGTTATTTATATTAGCTACAGAGTTAATTTTTGTTCTTAAACTAGATAAGCGCAACTATTAAATCTCAGGTGTCTGATGCAAATTATTTTGATTACAATTCAGCAAGTTTTCTTCAAAGACGGTTACTCATTAGAATATTTTACAGAACATGAAAAAAAATATTCTTTCAAAGTCTAAAATTTCTATAAGATTCCACAGCTTCCAAGTCCTTAGTTAATACTTGCTGGATAGGAAGGGATATAATAATTTCTTCAGTGTCAAAGTTAACTCTACAGATCTAGCTAATGTGCACTACCAATACACCCGGTAGTGCAGAGATACACAGCTAAAAAGGTGTGCATTATGGCAGTACAGCTGCTGCCATGAACTGTAAGGACTGGGCAAAAGACTGTTCGAGCAGACATGCACACAACACAGTCTCAAATCAGAATCCAGGTGGCATTAACTCATTATGTTGTTTAAATGAGTAAGAAAATAGAAAAAGAAAAAAGCATAATTTCTTCTCTTCTCTTACATTCTCTCTCTCAGTCAACGCAGAAAAGTTTAATGGGTGTGTCCGTCCCCCCCCCGCCCCGAAACAGAACACCCTTTTTGAAGGAAAAATTCTCAGACTGCATTGCACTTTCTTATCTGCCGTGAGGATCTCCTCTGCTCTTTCTGGAATCCCAATGATGTCAAAGCTGGATCTGCATGCAGAGCAAATGCAGAGTAAGCACCTGGGACCCATCCTGCGGGTAATTAAAAGAAATTCTACTTCCTCACAGGGCATCAGATTCAAAAGACTTATAATCAGTGATTTAACTGTTCACAGCCACTACTGTAGAGAACAATTTATTAACAAAGGTTAATACAGAAAAATATCAAAGCTAACTTAAGCAATATTATTTCTTCGTTACTTAGAGTTCAGGCAAGCCCTACAATAAACATTTTGAAAACCTAACCAAACAATATACCAAAGAACTCCAATTCCACATGCTGTGTGCCTCCTATAAATTACCAGCATTGCAGGAAGAGTTAAAAAGGACAAAGTAGTCATCCTTTAAGACCATGTTATGGAAAACCACCCAGTCCCCTAAATTGCACATAATTTCATTTACTTCTGGTGCTGTGTTATTTTTGTTTTGTTACTGCCGCCTGTACATCCAAGATTTTTTCAAAATTAACTTTAAAGGCCCTCATAAGTAACATTGTTAAAGTTTTGTGAAATGGTATGGCAAAGGTAATGGATGCTTATCATGGCTTCATAGTGATGAATGCTCTGGAAGACATTTTCACGGCACAGATTTTTCAGCTCTATGTCATTTTCTTAACATGTTTTCCACTGAAAAGAATGTTTCTGTTATTTTCAATTTCATTTGAAATTGAGTTAATATGAACTTTTTCAGAGGTTTTGATAAATAATCTCTAGTAGCAGAAAGAGCACACAGACAAAACATTTTTATGCAATGTAAATTAATGCAGTTTAACACTTGAAACATGCGAGCATTGCTTACTTGAAGAGCAAAACAGTGCTAACTTGAAGGTTTTTTGAAATACCACAGTGGGGTACTGTGTTTGTTGTGTTCCAGTAGTTTCCATGCCAAGTGCGATGACAGCAAACTGTTGGGGCTCTGATAGAGTCCTCTGGTCTGATATTCGTTAACTATACTTAAATCTCAACCATCTGGGTTCTTGCCTAATTGTGGGCCCAAGTCTTTTGTTCCTCTAGCACACTGTATGCACATTGTGTGGTATTTTAACAGTGATGACCTCCTATTTTTTTTTTGTTTCTACGATGAGTTGAGACCTCAGCCTTCTGCTCCCACTTCCTTGTTTCCATATCTTTCAACAGTCTACAGTCAAAGCACCATCTAATTTATTTATCTATTTTTTTTAGCTGTTCTGGAATATGAGGCAGCAAGTCACATAAAATTCAGGCTTTTAGGAAAGTAACTAAATACATTGAAAACACAGATAACAGTTAGAAATAAACATGCACCTACCTAGATGAAAACAATTGTTCACCTACACATTCTCTGCCTTATTTTCTTTTCCCTTCTGAACTTCAGAATTCAGGTCATTGTCTTCTAAGGAGTCCTACTGCACATAGCTTCTCTTTCAGAGCAGAGTCCCAGCAGGCCACACCTCCTGTGTTTGAAGTAGCTAGCAAGAAATCTATTCTTTTCTAGCCTGCGCAGACATGTTCAATTTCAACAGAGCGGTGTGACTATTCCTAATAGAAAAATGTGTTCCTTTAGTCAAAATATAGTTACAGTTATGTTGATTTTGCATTTCATTGACTCCATGCAACTAGCAGAAACAAAACAGAACAGAAAAAAAACATGTTCTACACATCTATTTTTGTCAATCTCTTTGCTCTATGGAAGTAGAAGTGTGACTCAGCAGAGAGGTGGCCAAGATGTACTCTCACAGCAATACTGGCAGAGTACAATACCACTCTTAAATGAGCATGAGTTATTAGACAATATGGGACAAAAGTAAGTTAAAATAACCAAGTTGAATTCAATCAGTGTGTTTCTATTTCCTGCAAGTACTGATGAAAGTACTATTGTTTACCATTACTATCAATAACAATCACAAAATCCTGTCATATCAAGGTCATATTGTACTAAACGAAACATATAAATATATATGTAATTAGCAACTGTTGATTCTTGCCCAAAATTTGCTACAAAATAAATAAATAACGTGGGCAAAATACGAGTGGTCAAAAAATTATTTGCACTAGTTCACATATTATATGCACTACTGAGAAATTTTATCTCAAATCAGCCGGTTCACTACCTGGTCCCATACACAGCAGGAAATATTGACTTTCAAATTCTGCAGCATTTTTTAAATATAAGATTAAATTTTCTCACAATCCAAAGCAGATACAATTTTTGACACTCCACCTTCCTTTAATAAATATAAGGTTTTATTACCACTAATGAGGCATTCATGGGTGTTCCATGGATGCAGAGAACAGAGTATAGGGGTGGAGATTTTCCGTGCATATCAGAGAAGAATTTTGTCTTGTGTTTTTACAAAAAGTTTAATAAAGTTCTGCCTCCATTATGATTTTTGGCCAGCATTTTAAATGTCCACAGCATTTCAAAATCCTCTGAAAAACAAAATCTTTTCCCCTGAGGACTTTATAACATCATACATTAGCTCCAATACATAAGGTATGCAGACATAATCACTGTCAGCATCAGCATAAGAAAACTTTGACAAAAACATTAAAAAGCATTTGAAGGGAAAAGGGAACATGAGAAGTCTGGGGAAATGTGAAGAAGACAATGGGCATGTGAATCTGAGAAGGCAAAAAAACAGCATCTAAAGGATAATTTTCCAATATGTGTGTAAAGAAATCCTGGGGAAAAAAGTAGGTAAGATTTATTTAGTGGTAAAATTGCGTTGACTCTCATGGCAGAGTAACAGCTTGGATGCAAGTGTACAGCAGGACAAGACATTTGCTGTGGTAATAGTAGCTGAAGATGGTGATCTTAGATATAGCATTTTGGGTAAAAGGAAACTGGAGAAGTTAAATGAATGGAAACTAGAAAAGGGAAGAGGGTTACAACTACAGGCTTAGAGGAGATCGAGGTAAACACTACAGTTTCAGAGGCAGGAATGGCAACCACCACAGTTTCAGAAATAGGATTCAAAAGGAAACACAGTTTTAATTGTAATTTCTTTATGCAACAACAGAAGCTCCTAAATAAATGGAAGGATTTTTAAAGTTGCTGAGAACCCACTTGACTCCTGTTTATATCAATGAGAGCTTCTGCATATTATGGACTTTTGAGAATCAGGAAACTCCTGATTTGTGCCGATGACATTCAGAGATTAACCATTGACTTCTCTTCCAGAAAATCTTGGACACAAATTTTGCCTTAGGACCTGATTAAGTGAGATAAAGAGAAGCCAAAAAATCACAGACAGAAAGGATGAGAGTCATGCAGCACTATTCAGTACAATTCTTATGTATGTTAGTCCTGGTCTTCATTTTTTTTAATACGTGCATCTATTTTATTTTGCCTCAAAATCCAACTGAATGTTTGAAAACTTTTGTATAAGGAAAATTATTTTCACAGCCCAATAAGGTGGTCAGAGATAACAAAAATGTCCTCTGAGTTCCAAGCCTACAAGTGTTAACTTTCAAAAAAACCAGCAATATCAATAACATATTAACTACTAACTGCTTTATATCAATAAAGATAAACAGTATTATAATTATTTATAGTTGTCCTGTGCCTGAAATATGCTAAATGAGTTGGTAATCTCTCTTCAGATCATAATATAAAGCAGGAACCTGTACTTATGCTTCATTATTAGAAGCCTTACTAAAGAGGCCATGAATAGAAAGAAAATATTGTCTATTAATTCTGAAGGATTATCTCCTGGTAAAATTGGGTTTGTTGTTAGTCTCTCACTATATTTACTCTGAGCATTAAGAACTGTGACTCTTTGCATGAGTAACAGTTCACTTAATTTTTCTTCAGTTTATCCTACCTTACAAAAACAAATTTACCATGTAATATGGTTTTGCAAAGTTTGGATCTTGGATTTAAGTGGCTTGCAAAATACTTGGTTACTTTATCAAATTAGCAGCTTGATCACAGGTGCATATAGCAGTGGGGTTCAGTTGGTATCATGCTGATCTCTTATAAATGTCTCTATGAAGAAGTAAGAAAAGAAAGGAGGAGAAATTTAATTGATAAAGTTGGCGGCATCCCACCTTTTTGCTTATATAAGGTTAGTTCTGCTTGACCCTCCACTCTGGCAGGGAATCATTCAGTTTATGTATATTTTTCATTCCTCCCACCGGTTCTGAGAGCAAAGAAGAGGTTTAACTGCACACTATAAATATGTAATATGAAAGCTATGTAAGCTGTCAGAGAGTATTCCAGTGTTTAATGACAGTTTTCAGAATGTAAGTCTTGCAGATCTCAGATAGCATGCATACCTCGGCCAGTGAAATATATCCATACTTCCGCTGTATTTATTTGAATATTTCAGTATTTCAAACTATTCCCATCCACCCAAGGCTAACCAGAGCCTGAAATCTCAGAGTAAGTGCTACTCACAAATCTTGTTTTGGAGTCACAAAGGAATAAAGTCAGAAAGTCAGAGCCTGTGTGGAAAGTCTTTCCTGAATATCAACCCTATTCTATTGAGAAGACAATACTGTCAAAACTAAAAACTGCCCTACTTTTCAAAACCCTTTGGAAAAACAGCACACAAAAAACTTACTAAATAAAACACTCCTACATGCTGTAAAATTAAAGCAGGTGAACAAAGCATTTCCTTGGGCATACAAGATCATAAGAAAATTTACAGTTTCTTACTGGCCTCTCAGATTCAGATCAAGCTCTTTAGACAATAAGGGCTCAGAAAAACTAATTGTGCCTACAGACAAAGTTCTGCCACATCAAATACAAGGGATTTGTGTTAACTTTAAGACTGAGGGTAGACTGAAGTTTTCTGCATCCTTTGACTTCAATTTAATAAAAAAAATAGGAAAATATTTTAAGTCAGTTTCTCAAGAATGGCAGAGAGAAGTAGAAACATACAGCTTGATTTTGATGCTGAAAAGTAATCTCTTGAATCAGATCTATAGAGCTTTGTTATGCATATAACTATATACTCAAAATATTTAAAATATACTTTGCTGATAAACAGCATACCTTCTGTGACTTTTTTTTTAAGAGAAATGGGAACACTCCTTTGACTAGTGTTAACATGAAATAGTTGCATTGTTCTATGTTTTAAAGCCTAAATCCTCACCTCTATGAGCCTCACTAGTGTAACTGTGAGATGGAAAAACTAGCAGGAAAGAAATGGAAGATGGTAATTTCATTTTGGT
>NW_008824234.1:1246824-1266059 GCF_000699105.1 Pygoscelis adeliae | reverse complement strand
TTGTACAACCACTGCAACAGCACACAAATTAGGGTAGCTTCCATGCCCTCGGTGCCACCTTTACATGGAGGAAAGTTTCAAGAACACATTTGTGGTTTGGTATGTTGCTCCACTCCACCTCATTTCTGCCCACTCCGAAAAGCAAGGCACCAGCAGCTTTGGACATGAGGTAAACTGATTTGGACTCCGGCTGAGTTTCTGCTCCAAAGGCACGATGGCATTTATTAGAGATAAACCTTGCATACCTCCGAGAGATGGGGAAGGAGTTGTATGCACTTTCAACATTGCAAGACACCTGACCAAGTGCAGTCAATTCATTTCAGTACATTTTAACTATAAAGGAAGTTTGAAGAACTGTTTGGTTTCTACAACTAAGGTCATGAAGATCGGAGAGATGTTAATTTCATCAAGGATTAATTATTGAACTCAAAGGTGAACTAATTAAGAAAATTGTTGTAAATCATCAAGTTAACTAATTTTGCATTTAGAAGGTACCCGCCATTATCTTTATTTTATGACAGTCTATTTTAATAATAGACTAGGGACCAGAAATTCTATCGAATGCATAACCTGACCTATCAGATCTGAAAGAATTTGTGTTAAAAAAAAAAAATTTTCACTGGACTACATTTGTTATGATTTAAATACATCACACACAACCTAAAAGATTCAAGATGAAGCTACAGTCACTTTAGCTTGTAATTTAGCTGCAGCATTAGAACTAACATTGCAATTGCAATATTCTACAATTACTGAGAGATATCATAGATCTCCTAAGTTAAAATACATGAACACACCATTCTGGCTTAAGGACACAAATGTTTGACATAAATACCTGACTTATGCTTATCATTCTTACATTTCTAGGGTATGAGCTAAAATCATGGGCACATCACAGTAAAAGCACTAGATCAGTAAACTAAGGGTTAATTGAATGTTATTTCACTGGGAAATAACATAATTGGCATTCTACAACAGAAATATCTAATATTTAAATATTAGATATTTAGATGTTTATTAAATACTTTAAAGTGTGCAATACTTGAAAAAAAACCCAAAGCGTTCAGAATTTCAGAAATATTTATAATTATAGCTCTCAATCAAATACTTCTATATCAAAGGAAGGAAGGAGATTAGATAGTTAGAAAACAATAAATCCAATAATGTTCACGTGGATCTTGGTTTGGATTTTATCTGTACCAGCACCTCTATCAAGGGTTGGAATATTCTCTATCTAATGTGGAAGGATTCAAATTACTTTTTTTTTTTTTATAAAGACAGCATAGATTAGCTTTCTCTTTAACAATACCACAGGCAGAGACACTTATGAAAGGCTGAAGAAAGGCAGACAGAAGAATGCTGCAGATTTGTACACACTGACAAATTACAAGCAGAAACCAAATACGAAGTAACTGAATTTTTGAGTAAATCAGTGGATTATGAGGAAGCAATCTGATACAGTCTGATAGCTTTCCATAATTATAACATAGTCTAATTGGCAAATAATTGGAAATAATCTCTTAAAAACTATTCCTGAAGAATAAAAAGAAAAAAAATCTCTGGAAAATTTTAAGTTGTATTGAATGTATAGCTAGAAAAGAACTCAGTAGGATGTATGAATTTAGAAACAGTCTGTTTTCAGAAGCTGTAAATAATCATTTTAATAATGTAGCATATCACATTGTTTATTTCACAGTTTTTCTTTGCAACTTCTTAATAGGATAAATTCTTATTGCAAAAAATTAATAGAAGGTTTAGACTATTAAGATACCATCATCTGATATTAAACTATCACAAAGTTCCACCCAAAAGCTTCCCTGAATTTTGGATTCCAGAAATTAATCTCTTCATAAAGCTATAGTTATTTCATTACAGGAAATTCCTTGTGTTTTTTAACCATCCACAAAGCACAAGTGGTCTTTTTACATCTCATGAGGTTAGTGTTATATTGTGGGTACTGAAGACAGTGACAGTGTGGCAGGAGAAAAACAGTACTTAAGATCTGCTTCCTTTGTTCCCATCTTTCCTTACTTGCAGTCAGGGATATGCTGAACTTATTATTCTGAGCAGTTCTTCTGAATAGACTTTATTAGCAACTTCTTAAAATTAAATATAAGAGTAGTGGAAAACAGAGAGGAACAATTCCACAGAAATTTGTAGCCATTACAAAAGGGATTGGAATACCTTCCGGAGTAAGCAAATAAGAAACAAAATCAGAACACTAGTTAGGGAGGAAGAACCAAGAAATCCCATGTTATATTGTTCCCAGTTTGACAAAAGCAAATATGCATAACATTAACTTGTTTTCAACAGCATACTGGCTAAAAAGGATTATAAACTATTAACTGAGAAGCAGATTTATTTATTGGTATATATAGCCTTCACTTGAAGACTGACATCTGACTGTCGTTGCTTAGGAAAATAACGAGAATATTTAGAAAGCTATTTAAGAGAGGTTATAATGCACGCCTGTAGAAGGGACAAGGGCCACTAAGATCCTAAGTATCTTTGTATCTAATGCTCTACTGAAAATTAGCCTAGGAGAAGAGTTTGAGAAGCCACTGCTAAGGACGAGAAGATATCAAAAGGCTGTGTATGGCAGATGCCGTGCAGTGCCTCTTCTCCCAGTTCAGAGAAGCAGGGAGCCACAGAGCTGGGGACCGATCTCCCCGCTGCCACACTCCTCCCCTCCTGTACACACCCACGTAGCCTCTCTATTCACCAGCGAGCTGATGGCACACAGGAGATGGGTGAAAGCACACAGGCTTACAGAGTTGGGAACAGCTTCAGACTCAGTTCATATTGTTACTTTCCTGGCTTTCATCATTACTACCTGGCTTTCATGCTGGTGATTTACTTCCATGTAGGCATCTACATAATCCTGAGTGCAGCTACTCTTGCAGACACTCATTAGCCCTTGTAGAATAAAGAAGTCTTTAAGGACGCTCTTAAATGACAGCTACTTACTTTCACAACTGGGAGCAAGTTTTGCCAGCCTCTGCTCACCTTAATGAATTAGAGAATATTGGGTATAAAACAATTAAAGAGATCAGTGTTGTCATCTCCATTTTACAGATAGGAAAACTAAGGCATGGGAATGCAGTGAAACTCCCCAGGGTCACTCAGGAGACCAGAACATAGATTAAAATATATCTCTGAAAATGCAAAAAACCCTGCTTTGGTACTCTGACTTACCCAAAACTATAGTTTAGACATGAAGAGGACCAATACAATACTTTAACTTTGCAATGATAATTAGGTTTTATTCTTTCATTAATTAAAATAAGAGGTGTGCTATAAAAAAAAATAGAAAAAAAGTGGAATTCCTAAGCCTGTGAACTTTAATTTCACATCTATTTATTCTCTGCTGTTTAAGAATGAATAATAATTAAACGATTCTCTCCTTTTTTTCTGTTTTTAAGTACAGCTTCATTGTATAATAATCTGAGATAATACTAGTGAAAGATAAAAGCTTCCATATAATCATTAGTTAATAGAAGTGAAGCATGCTGAAAATCACTAAAGTTAAATGGAGGCATATGGAAAACTCATTTCTCCAACTACTGATTGCCTGACTGTCTGTTTCCTGTGCATACATCATCACAGTACATGTTCCTAAATTATGTCAAAGACACCCCTCCTCTTCATTTTAAAGTTATGCTATGAGAAATGCTAATAATGCCAGAGAGCCGATTTTCCTCAGAGAAAAACAACTTTTGTGCCCCCTTTCACATCAGTTTTATCTCAGCTAACATTGTCACAGAGAGAGATCTACATTTGAATTCCAGGTATCATCCTAAGTAGTAAAAGCCAAGTTGTTGTGATCAAATCTCTTTAACAGAATGAAAGACAGAGACAAAAGCTGATGGACTTTGAGGACAGCACACTTAAAAATACCTGTTGTGCAGTACATAGAGCAATGGCTGCCTTTCAAGATTTAAGAAGATTAAGGTGAGGTCTATCGGCAATGAGTGCTAAATCAGTGCCAAATCAAAACCATTAGCAAATTCTCTTTGAAAGTGCAGCTTTAAAACAGAATTAGAAGGGAAGATTGCATGCGTGATGTTGAGAGATGATGAAAATTAATCTTCAGTCAACTGGAAAGCCAAATCACTTATTTATCCTGCCACGATTTGCCATTGAAACCAGTCTATGGAAGGAACTGGGATATAAATAAATTAGGTTTGGGAGAGACAGCAGGTATAATTCAGGTAAACTGATGTTTTACAATTGACTAGCTGTTTCTAATCTCTGAGGAGCACTGCCCTTCATGCCGTACCTGTTTCCACCTTTGTTCTCAAACAATTCATTTTTATGTTTTTCAACTTTAATTACATTTCCTTTGAATCTGTGATAAGATCTTCTCTAGAGAACATGCTGGAAATTGTTGGTATTTGGGGGAAAATTACTGATGTTGAAACAAGCCTTGAAAAAGCTGGCTGCCTTCTGGTGTGAAGAAGCACCTAGGCATTGTTACTCTCTTAACAACTTCTTTCTGTATTTCTTACACCTGGCTGTTGTTAAGTATCAAAAAACAGTCACGTCTTTCTTCACTAATATTCAGTCTTACCCTAAACCAGGCCACATTCACTAACTAGATGGGTGTAAAAGGCTTTACATAAAGTGGATTTTATTCAGCGTATCTTTGTTTCTTGCTTCTGAGGTCCCTAAAGACCCAATAACTACAAAGCAACCCTGAATACCAGGAATGTAGGAACAGATGTTATTTGGGCACTCTCACATAATAAAGACTTCCAAGAATCCCTGATGCCCAATTATCTAAACAGTTATTCTTAAGTTTCCATTCAGTGCATGATGAATTTAGTCTATTTTAGCTGAATACAAGAAGAAAGTAGTTAGTGTGAAAGTGATGTCAATCAAAACAGACACATAAATGGACTGGGTAGCACTATCTTACAAATCATACATAACATAATCAACAGGTAATTTAAATGAGATCAGTTTATCCTGTAATAATTACATAAGTACCATGTGTAAAGAGGGTAATTATTACCTTGTTATTTTTGAATTATTTTGGATGCTAGAGCATTATCATATATTATTATAATAAAAATCCATAGTCACGTGGTCCTTTGAAACTATAATCTTGGAATAAAAATAAAACCGCTGTGACCCAGAATACCAAGAGACTCCATTTTGATTTGGAAGATCTTCAGTTTCACCAGCATTATGTCCTGCAAAGGACTTCAACAGCCTAGGTTTGCAGCGCGTCAGAGGTGGCACATCCATCTTCAGTGACCCCCAACAGCCAGAATTACTAGAGATAACAAAACTACCTTCCTCTTCTCATCTCAGCTACTTCCAGACACTAGCTTCTTCAGCTTGTATCTGCTCATGGATGGGCAGGTTATTTCTAGTGATAGGACTGCACTGGAGGGAACACCACACAATTAGGTTTATATTACATATAAGACAAGGGGTTAATTTGTTCAACACTTTTCTTTGTAATGCCACCTTCCCCTACATAATTCCCAAAGACGGAGAGAAAAGAAAAAAACTCCAAATGTAGATGAAATTTTTGAAATTCTAACTCTAAAATTAGAGTGAGCCAACTGTATTGTGTCTTTCTTTTTTTGAGACAGAAAACACAGAAGATTCTCTGTAAGTGGATCATAACTAAGTAGAACTCAATGATTGCTGAATCAGGACACTGGCAGTATTTTTAAAACAGTAGTAAAAGTCATGGCCATGCTGCCTGCACAAAGGATTGAAAAGGCCTAGGTAAGTTTAAGGGCATACCAACAAGAGTCAGTGTAAACTCACAGAACTGCTTCCTGTTAGCTATTTAAAAACAAGCTTTAATTTTTGAAGAAAAAAATTAAATGTGGTGTTATAAATTAACAGCCATTTTCCCTTCCATTACTCAGTGTTGCACAAATAAAAAAATGGAGGAGTAATGGAAAGAATTGATAAATTAATTATTTTGAGGCCAATAAATTCCATCTCTGTTTTTTAATATTTTCTGTGGTGGTTGGTTATGACTGACAGATTGTACCAATAGGCCTTGCCATGCTTATAACATATCAAAAAGCAACATGGAATACTTATCTGTGCCTTCTTCATCAGCCTCTTTTTTCTTTAATCAGGATCATTAGGACCCAAACTGCCTTGGAGGAATCAGCATCACTCTAATGTTAAAATTCATCTTCTGTCTCAACTTCTTAATATGCTGCTCTCACTAAGGGTACACTTCTAAGAGGAATTTATACACACAAAATCCTAATGCTATGGGGATTTTCCTTTGTAATATACATGAATCCAATACAAAGCAATATGGATAATTTTCTATACATTTGTATCTGCCAGGCATGTGAAGTCCAAATAAGGACAAATAGAAGGGGAATAAAATCAAATATGAATAAATGATCTTTCATGAATGAAAAACAAAAAGGTTTTTGAACACTGAGCATGTACATTCAAATCACCTTGAAACAGGTCTAATATATACAACAAACACTGTTGAGACAGGGGAGGCACTAAAAAGGTACGATTTTTATTTGAAGTAACTTTGAAGAATCTGGTCAAGAGTATCTTACTGTTCACTTGTTCTCACATAAAAAACATCCATTTCCAGGCAATTTGTGTTTCCTTGTGCAAAGTTTTACCATCTTCTTTATTAACAGACTATGAGAGCTTTTTTTGTATAAGGTTTGGTTTTCTTGGGATACTTGCCTCCAAAATATGTCATAAATAATGTTTTAGTGGTGTAGGCCAGTAGGTCTTCCTTAGCAAGATTAAACTTAATTTTCTTCATTAGCAACTTCTTTCACCTTTCATCTCAGAGCGAGCAACACTGCAGCAAAGCAGAGTGTTAAATCCTGATTTTAGAATAGTAGTAGAGAAAATACATGCTAAGGCACCTTTTGTAGCAATGCGAAACAAAGTAATAAGCTGTTCATATGCACTACTGAGTTTATTTATTGCAAAGCTCTACAGAAAGTGATCCAGTTCATCAGGCTGGACTTTGGGAAGCAAGTCACCGAGAGCAAGTCAGACTGCTTACGTCCAAGTACCAGCAAAACCTTGAAGCACCTAAAGCAGGTAGTCAGCTCCTTCCTATGGGCTAAAATGTTTATTCAGTTACACAGCAGAGCCTGGCTCACAAGGTTGGACATGTCGCAGTCAGACATGAGAAACGGAATTCAGGGAACTGTTTTGTCATCCAGAGGTAGACAGAACTTTAGTGCTTTCTTTATCAAGACCATGGTAGACACTTGATAGATTATCCTGATAGAGCTTTGAGTAGAAAAGACTCCAGACGCAAGGCACAGAGCGTAAAGTCAGGGCACTGCACTGGAAGAATCAGGGTCTAGCTCTTCCTTCACTCAGATAGGTTTGAGTGGTCACTTCAGGAAGGTGCCGTAATCATCACCCTACAGGCTGTCATAGGGAGTGAAAGGCACAGGACTTTGCTTCCCATGAAGCTGGATCTTTGTACAGCAAAAATAAGGCACAGAATCAGACTGTTTTCAGATGTATTTTTCCACCTTTACAAAACAAATATCTCTATGTTAAGTTCTGTAGCTCTGTTTTACTTAGGATGGTAAAAACATAATGAAAGATTTGTGTTACTGCTGCATCAGATACCATTCACAATAGGTTGCTCTTTTGACAACAGTGAAAATTTAAAGTATACAAGTGTTAACTCTAAAAAAAAAAGGAAACAAAACTGCAAAAAGTTTGTGAGAATGGCTTTAGCTAAGTGTGTTTTTTACAGTATGTTTTTTCATGAAGGTAGTCTACGATTACACATATTTATATGAATATGAATGAGGCCAGAAGATAGTAAGGAATTATCAAAATATTAAGTTTTACTGAGTATTACACTTGTGTAGGAAGTACCAGAACACAAATACAATGTGTACACATATGGCACCAGTCCCCAGTAGGGACTTAGTGTGTACAATAAGTACAACTTAAGTACACTAACTGATTTCAAACATGCAAAAGAAGAAGGTAGATGATACATGGATCTTCTGGCTCCAGCTTCCAGAGCAACCCATCAACTTCATGTTTTGCATTTAAATTACAAATATATTTATTTCCAGTCCTCACATTCATAAAGAAAACTTGAATAGGAGAATAAAACTTTATTACATTGACAGACAGACCTAAGGCACACCTCAGGAAGAGTCCAGTTCAGCAAGTGAACTTTGAAACTGGTGGATGTTAGGAGGCTAAGCTGGGTCTGCAGACAAAGGAAAGAGATGGAGAAAGACGCTATCACCATTTCACCATAGGCCATGCCCAGACAACCCCATTAACAGTACTGTGCTCAACTTGCTTCAGCTGTGAGCCTCTGCACAGGCAGTAGCACTGCAGAGGATAGGAAGTGTAAGGATAGGGAGCTGATGCAGGTTACCCATAGTATGGTGTGAAGATTGTGGCATACGAATCAGCACACCTAGTCTTAACACTACTGTTGACCTTTCTGGGCTGTATGGCAAGGTGAGGGGCATAAAACACCCCCTGAATAGCATCTATAGCTCCAGACTGCTTTAACCCAGCCAAGGCCAAGAAGTCCAAATCCACATGGGAAAAAGCAATAATGAAAAACAAGGGCTGTATTAGGAGCAAGAGGTATGTTTTATGAAAAGCTAACAAACCTAGTCAGTTGAGCATTTTGTAGCAAAATTGATTTGCCCACACACAAAGCACTGTTCCCTGTCATATGATTCATTTTTTCTCATCCTTTACTACGGAGGGTCTAGGCACATTCATGGAAGCAACTTCATACAGCTTACTTGTGAGATTCTACACAAAAAATGGCATAGTTTTCTAGGACAAAAAAATGAGCTATTTATCTCACTGAAACAAAGGTTTACCATTCAGACAGGCAGGAAGGGAGAAGAGGAAAGTGCGCAATAATGAATGCTGCTATTTTAACATACAGGTTAAGATATAAATGCAGTAGGACCTTCAGAGCATGCATTCCTTGACAGTCAGTAGATAAGTACTTTCTCAACTTGTTGTCTGTCAGTTGTGTAATGTGTTTCCTTATTCATGCTTTGGTTAATCTGGAGGCTCCTGTTTTTTATCCAAGTCCTTATTTCTTACAAACATATGGCCAACTAGGTGATGACATTGATGGCAGAGGGTGAGAAGAGAAGAAGAACAGTCAGATGCTGTCAGGAAATTCTGCTTCTAGGTCAGTAAAAATCTCAGTTTTATGGTTTTGCATTGATACTGAGCAATAGGATTAAATAGCATAGTATCTAAGGTACAACTTTTTTCATAAGATGAAGGATTTTAAAGGACTTTTAGAAGATCCTGCCCATCACAGCCCTCTGACAGCTGTGATGAGAGTGAACAAAGCCAATTTAAAGTGGTTTTGACAACCCTCCCCATGTCATGAAGTTAGGCTTGTGGCCAAACATAGTGGATTATGCAAAACACCTGAGGAAATTAGTAAAATCCTTTGTCTAATTCTGGGAATATTTATCAGTTGCTGCAACCACTGGACAAAGACAAGCGTAGAATGTTTTCATCAACTGATGCTACTCATGTTTTCTTGCCATTCTTTTCTCAAGAACTTTGCCCAGGAAAGGGAAGCAAAATCCAAATTGTTAATGTTGTGGCTGGAGTTCAGCAATTTATATTTAAGCACTTGCTAGATTATTGTCTGTTTCACAGTGTTTGGGGCATCAGCTTCACTGATATTATCCTCTATAATAATGGAGGAGCTCCTTATTTGCTTGTTGCTTTCCTTGCTAAAACACATAATGCAAGAGGACAAATGTCAAGGGAATCCTGAAGTGGATCAAGTGTGATCTGCCTCAAGTAAAGACTTTTATATTTCCATCTTAGTGAAGACAAGCCCAAATCAATTGAATAACAAGTTGTCTGAATTTCTGTTATTTTTAAATTGGTTCATCATTTTGTATGCAAATTCTGGTTTTAAATAAGTTCCATATTCTGAACCTTGTGAATAAGTTTTCACCTAAAACATTATGAATTAAAAGTAGAAAAACAAGTTAGAAATTAAAAAAAAAGAATCATAAACACTGATATGATTTGATAGAAGATTTGCTTTCACAAAAAAGCAGAGTGTAAAATGTGATTCGTGGTGTGAGCTCTGCCTCTCACTTCTTTCAGGAGCAACCTAACACAGCTATAGTACATCTAATGGATGTTAATTTTTTCCATTTTGCCTTTCCTTTTCTGTTTTGTAAAAGAAACTGATAGCAGGCCAATAGAAAGAAAGAAAAAAAGAAAAGAAAAAAGAAAAAAACAGGGCTTTAATCCTTCCCTGATTGGCAGACTGGAAAGCTCTAAATTATTTAACAAAAGACATAACTTCTAACAGCATAGAAGTGACACGTAGAGAGGCAACCTTCAAACAGGTGAGAAAGCACACAATGAAAAGTGGAAACCACATTCAGTTGTATCCCCTTCATTCCAAAGAGCACTTCACTTCCTCACTATTGAGTTCCTTCTGTCACAAAGCTTCACCACTTTGTGGCGATTGTTAGAAATGATAAAGCATGTTTTTCTCTTCCATAATTTCAGGTGTTAAGAGTGAAAGCATTTGAAGAAGGTTAACTAGTATCAAATGTGAAAGCAACTAATACTCAACCAGTTCTTCCAGACTCAAAATTCAGGCAACTAAAAGTAACCAAGGCATGACAGACAATACCTTTCCAGGAAGCAAAAAACTCCACATTTCTGGCTAAGAAAGAGAGGGAAAAAAAAACACAACTGTAAATCTTTCAAAAAATTCTGTCACCCTGCTTTTCAACTGATAATTTGATTTCTACTGAACTTTCCCTCCACCCCCAAATAGAGACACCTGCTTTCCGTAGTAGTTTTCAACGTTCCATTGAAGAATTTTTTAAAAATGAAAACTTTCTGGAGATAGTGTTTTCCAGGTTTGGATCTTAAACCAAGTCACAGTTTTCTCAGAAAAATACTGCTGAAAATATCTTTCCTTGGCCCTATTGCCAAGACTTACCATAGTAAAAACTAAGATCAGCCAGAAAAATCTGAGCAGGTGCACCAGTGATGATCTATTCCCCCTGCAGAACTGGAGGCTAGCAGGAGGTTTTGAGAAGTTCCCTGACTGGAGTTCATAAACACATCTGGTCAGCTATACTGACAAAATATTTTTCAAGCGGAGATCTCTGTTAAAATTTTCATTTTGCATTGGTTTTGCTATAGCAAAATCCCAAACTATAATCATAGAAGTTCCCAACCCCTCTTTTTAGGAGTTTCATCTCAGTGTAGTAGACAAAGTTACTTATCAGTCTGTGGAAGCTTTAACCATGCTCCTCTTAACGCCACATGCTCCACCACATAAACCTGCTAGACACAACACAGAGTTGCCACTGGTACTGAGATCTCAGTCTCATACTTCACATATGTCATTAAACATTGTGTTTGTACCCTCAAGAGGGACAGACAAGAACAGAGCACAAACTGTGCAGAGCTGTGACCTGCCACCCCCAGAGTTACCTGTTTTGGGCCTTTATATCCATGGGAGACAGGTGCCCGCTAGCCTAGCTAGATAATTTGCAGCTACAGAAGCACATATGGGCATGCAGCCAGCATACTATATGACTAAATGGCTGCATCACAGACAGAATCAGACAGCTCTGGAAGCCCAGGGGAATAAGAAGAAAAAGAAGCTTCAGTAAGACAGACATTAAGATCAAACTTAAGCATGACCTAATCCACAGGTTTACTGAATTTATTGTTGGATTTTAAGCAGCTGTAACAAACTGAAATCATTACCACAACAGTTGGAGTCAAATTTAAACTACCTGCTTTTGCATTCATAGCCTTGCCCAAGCCTAATCTATATCATTTGTAGAGGGGTTACCTTAGGCACGTACAATGATGATACAAGACAGCTTTTCCCTTCCAGAGCTGGACCTACCTCTCTGCTTGAGCATGCGTTCGTGCATAACAATAACAACCACATGGGCAGCTGAACTTGAAGATAATCTTGACCTGGTGACTAACCAACATTGTAGACATACATGTGCGTGCTCCTGGGGAGGGGGAGGGTGGGAGTAGTCCACCTTTCTGAGGCTACTCCATGAGCCATCCTTCATGAGTACACACTGTGGATTCTGGTCAGGAGCAGCAGCAGAGAGGCACGCAAGTCTGAATGACCCGACATATACATAACTGCCTTTGAGGCAAAGGAAAACCCTGAATAACTACTACGTGGATCAAAGCAACGTTTGGGTGGATTTTACAACCAAACATGTATAGGTGGAAGTATAGGTAGCCTGAAATTCATACCACAAATTGTTTTTCTTTGTTGTTCTATTTGTCATTTGTTAAAATGAAGGAACTGCTCACCCAAAATATATCATAACTCATATTCTGAGTACTGTTTGGGAATATTGCCTGACTAATTCAAGTTACATGGTGACCCTAGCCACTGTAGATCTTTAATGAAAATTAAGCAGTGTTATTAGCCTTAGGTATAATTGTTTATTATTTCTCAAATATTAACCAATTATCTAGGAGTTTTAAAGTGCAGACAGATAGTTCTACCACACAAACACCATGGGAGGTAATTACTTTTTCATTTTATCAGTTTCTTTCACCTGAATATGGCATCTCTTTTTCCACAGTTTACACTTAATGAAAAAGCACCACCAACAGAGACAGTGGTCAAAGAACTGCACGAGTTTCCAGGAAGGGGAACATTTATCAAAACATACTGTATGGTTAATAATAGTATGCATGGATAAAGAAGCCTGTAATATATAACAACAATAAAGTTGGATTAGTGTATCGAAGGTTGTTTGGACAAGATTCAGTTCCATTTTCAGGAGACTTCAATTTCCTTTCACATAAACTCTGTGAAATACTTTATGTGACATGTTTATGACTAGCTGTTTTTATGAATGTTATAATTGCAGACCTTTACGAAGGCTGAGAACAGTGTTGCCCCTTCAGCAAGCTAAAAAGCAAACAGATGAACATGACAATTATTAGTTACAGTAGAACAGACAAAACCCCCATACCCCAATTACATTGCACCAGATTACAGCACTGTATGGTATATCCTATATTACTTAGGATTTTTGCAGCTCCCAATAACTAACACGAAAGGTATACTTCAGTTCAAGTATAGGCAATATGTATGAAATTTAGAATTTCTTTCTGACTTATTAGGTTTGTTTTATCAGCACATTACATAGTCACATTTCAGAAATCAACCATCAGATTTATAGTTCACATGTTGTTAACTTCTGCTTAAATTTTCTCTTAGGAAGAGCTCATAATATGCTTTAGAGGAATATTATTTTGTTTCCCCTGTGAAGTGCCTGTTTTACTTTATCATTTAGATAGCTCAAGATATTTAAGCACTATAGGCTATAATCTGGCCCTGAACATACACTTTTATTGACTAGTCATTGCAAAAACAGAGTCCAGCATTACGCAAGTATTTTAAGTGAGAATATAACTCAGAATCATCACCTCATAGGAAGGCAATACAAGAAAGCTGTAAGTCATCTGTTCTCACATCCTAGATACAAGTAAATAAGCTATCAGTAGAGTTTATAGCTTCATATCCATAAATTGAACTAAACCACATTTATGAATTTTACAGTTAAAAGCCAGACAATTACTTAAACAAGGAAATACTATGAAATCAAACTGTAAGGCTTTATAAGTTTAACAGACCTCCACAGCTCCATATCCCAGGGAATAATACAAGTTACATGCCCAAGCCCATCAGGACATGTTCTTATTCACAGAACCACAGAAAAGGTTGGTTGGAAGGGACCTCCGGAGGTCATTTAATTCAATCTTCTGGCTAAATCAGGATGAACTTCGAAATTAAATCAGATTGTTCAGGGCCTTGTTGCAACTTGTGACTGTTGCATCCTGGCCTTCCACTGTGCATGACTGTAACCTGACCAAAGAATATTGTTGACATTTCCTGACTGCCGCCTGTACATACACCTTTTGTGACTCCTGTATATGTCACAGATTCACCAATGTTATTTCAGATGCACCTTCTAAATACTTTGTGCAGTTTTTCTCCCCTGGACTGTGATGGCTTGTATTGTAGATGTGTTATAAATTCATCCAAAACAAAAAGAAGTACAAACCTGAACATTATTCTATTTCTGTCTTCACCTGAAATTCTTCAAAGTGCTTCCCTGACACACTGAGCCATTTTTAACTCTAGAAGTTGTAGATCTTCTCCAAACAGCCTCTTGAGTGGCTATATCTTCTATATCTCTCCATCTAGCCCTCCAATAATAAGTAAGAAAATCAGATTTTTCTTTCTTAAACTAATTGCTTATATAATCCAGATGACTTTAAAAAGAAAAAAAAATAGTTCAAACAAGAAAAAGGCTGAAAACGTATATAAACAGGACAGTAAATTTTCTGTGATAGAATTTCATTTCTATCTCAGTTGCTCATTCACACTGCATGTAGAATTCATTCCTGCGAGAAACTTACCTTCCTATCACTTTTTATTTCTTCTGTTTATTTTTAACAGTTAAAAATAGCTGCAATTCACATTCCTCACTCCACCAAACCCTCCCAGACCTAGAAAGAAAGAAACACCTCAACTGAGAAAGACAGCCATTTATATTTATGGTTCAAGAGGAATAACTACATTTTGTTTACACATGCCTTTTTAAATTGTCACTGATCTCTGGCTCACAAAAAATCTAGACGAATTCTGCATGCTGAAAAATCACTTTCACTGGCACTTTATCAAGTGGTTGCATCCTTTTAATGAAGACCAGGATGCAAATTATTACATTTATATTCCACTGAAACATTCCCCTTCAGGTAAAATGGTTACAACTGTAGATGTTAATAAAAAAACACCTAACTTCCTGACGCTGCATTGTGGAGAGAGAATAATTACTGTGGCTGATCACAGAACAAATACTACAAGTGCATTTTTTCAGTAACTTTACTGTGTTACCTGTAACATCCCTACTAATTCATCACCGCTAGGTCTACTTCTAACTTTCCAACACTCTCAGTACTTTAAAAGTTTCCTATTAAAATGAAAACAATACCAAAACATGACAGAGTATTTCCCTTCCTCCTCATCTACATTTTACACTAAAAGATCTAGGATGAGTATTCATTGACTATCAGCTTTTAAAGGAAGACTATCACACTTATCTACTGAAAATCCTTGAGAAAGGTTTTTCCTGTTCCCTCTACACAAGTGGACTGATCGTAGTAAAACAGCGCTCTGTTGGAAGATAAAAAGTCTTCTTTACTTCCAACAAACATTTTTTTTAAATCTTTAAAAAAAAAAAATATTTCAAGTGACCATTCTTTATATCAAAATGTGATGTATGTAAAATATAATCAAACATATTGCAAGATATACCTTCCAAAAAGTATTCTTACTGTCAGGATGGATTTATTCACCACTCATACCAAAAAAACCCTCTTAAATATTTAGTTATACGGCCTCTACATCACACTATCATGTATATATAAAAATACCTAGAAAACGAATGTAGAATAACATTAAGATTACAAAGTAAAACACTGAAGTTTTGAGGTGTCAGTATTAAAGTTGCTAGTAAAATTTTAATTCAGGGCTCTTGCATATGTGATTTTTTTAAATAGCGTTCAGTTAATTAATCACATGCCACTCTCCACAGAAGGTCACCACTTCATTCAGCATACAGAATGGCTGACATTGTGATCCTGAGATAATGTGTAATACTTTGCTTTCTTCAGTGTGTGCTTCTCTCAGCTTTTACTTTAGCTCACTCTTCAAATCCCACTCTGAACATAGACTCTTTCATTTTCCCCATGGGTGTTTTCCTATGTCACCATAATATAAGAATTTATTTTCAAAATAACAGTGTGAAGCAGAGAGATGTAACTATCTTCACTTTGCAAGGTGCTGATGCACACAGACACTGAAGTCAGAAGTTTCCAATCATTTTAGGTATCCAGTCTGAGACACCTTACACAGCTAGTTTTAAAAAACACACCAGAGTTATTCTCTAAAACACAGCATCCATTGGCTTTGCTCGTCAGTGCAGCTGCTCCCAGTACAGTGGCATGAGGTCAGCCCAGGTACACAGAAAATGAGGCACACAGAATTAGGGATCCCTTGTGAAAAGTCTGGCGTAAGGAGCTTGCTAAACATCATGACAGGGCAATAAAAATTTGGTTCTCCAGGGCGAAACAAGGCAATAGCAAGACAGTACTACCTCTCTTCATCGGTTGTAATTACATGCCACATTTCCTAATACCTTCTCATTTCTGCACTGATGTGGGGGTGAAGGAGACAAAGCTTTATTAACGACAACGTTGGTTCATCCTTGTTCTGTGTCACAAGCAAAGGTATTCACTGGAAAAACAGTCAGTAATCACATAATGAAAGAATGCACCTAAATCTGCCACAGTACTTCTGCACTGAATTCAGGACTTGCAGTTTAGGGTCCTGCCTCCAGTTTTGGAGGAAGCCCTGGGAACTGACTGTCAGCTGCCAGCTAATCCTAGAGGCACTTAAAGTTTCATTATCACCTTCTCTTTCACCATTTTTAACTTCAGAGCTCCACAGGCACCTAGACCGAAGCACGCCAAGCCTTTACAGTCCGGGCAACTCAGCAACCAGCTTGAGCCGAGGCTCTTGTCAGTATCTAGAAGCCATGCATTTGTCTGCTGATGTCTCCAAGGGCTTTGCCTCAGCCAGTGCTCTCAAAACACATTTAACATGCTCCAGAATTATCGGCTTCTCACAAAAAGCGATGCTACAGACAGGAGGAGTTCCTTCTCTGGGTGATTTTAAAAAGTATCAACTCCTTTTTTCTTTGTAAATAGCATATAGTCACCTATTTCTATGAAGTGGCTCTGAGCTGTGCATCCTGAATATATAAAAATACATCATTTCGCTCCTAACAATGCAGTTAAACTGCAGGAATTAGGATGCACCTCTGTTCTGACCCGTTCCTACTTTTTAGCTCCAGGCAACAAGATGCTAATCGGGCTGTTCAGCATGCAAACATTTTGAATCTCATTCCAAAGTACATGATGTTCTTATTGGGTGATTAATGAGGGGCCAGCATCTCCACTTCTGAGATTAATTCTTTATGTATATTCTCACTACTAGTGTAACATTCTTTTAATTTCTGTAGCACTGTCTGATAATTGGCGGCTTCTTGATCATTTTAATGGAAAACTTTTCAGTAAATCTAATGTCATGGGCTTAATAAGAATAATAATAAAAAATCCCATTTTCCTCAGTTTTCTCTATAGCTCCATTTACTTTCATAAAAAGTTAAAATTCTTATATTAATCTCTTTCAGATGGCTGCTGCATGTTTGGAGAATTCAATTTGCAATGGGGTCTTACGTTGTTTCTGCACTTTTTTGTCAACTGTATATTTCTCTTTCAAGAGCTTTCTTCACATTCTTTCACTTCTGGCATCAGGTAAGTTTTACAATTGGTGATGAAGAATTGTTTCTCTGTCATAATCAAGTCTTTTGTACATTCAAAGTAAGTTGCAAATATTTAGAAAATCTTAAAAAGGGAGAACAGGTTTGTATGAATTGGTTCCTTAATGTCAGAATATCTCCAAGAACAAGCTAAACCAGAGCCAGTACTGTCATATTACAACACATACATACACACAGATACAGATATCCATATATCCACCTTCCCCTGTGCACTTAATGGAAGTTGATGCCTTGGTGCTAGATAACAATGCAGAGTTCAAATGCTAAAATATAAGGCAACATTAACTTTTTAGTTGTCTAACTGCTTTGTTAGTTCCGTGGCATAATGTATATGGATAGGAGCTGAATTAAGGTTGCTCAAGCAGCTCCAAGTGTGGCAGTACCTAACTGTTCAGTGTTTGACTTCACGACCTTGATAATGCTTTTCAGTGTAGTTTTGCCTGTAATTTTCTAGTTTTTCAAAACATGTAGTGATTTCCTCCTCCCCTGCTATTCCATGGCATTATTTTTATGCTTGTGTTGTCCCCATCCTGATGATGAGCTGGCCTAGACTATGCATGGAACATTATCAAGGGATCCCACAGGTATGCATGGGGACGTCTGTCCCCCTATCCATAAATAAGAGTGGGATGCTTTTCACAGATATTTGCCAGTAGCAGAGAATAGAAAATTTTAATTTTAAAAAAAGCTTCAAAGCATGGCCAAATCTGAGTAGATTTTAATGGGATTAGCAAAAGCATAAGTCTGACACAATTATCTTCTTTTGCCAAACTTCAAGTCTTTGCTCCAAAGAAAGTGGACTCTAGATGAAGAAATGATCACAGAGAGGGTCATCACATGCATTTTTAGCACAAAAAAGTTAAAAAGGTCATTCATTTTTTAACAAGGGAAAAACATTGCTTCACTTTCAGAGGTGGCTGAATTCTCAGTTCCATACCCGCCTTTGATCCACCTTCCTATCTCACCTTCGTTTTGTCCTGCCCCATACCAAAAAATCAGACAAATTTGGACACTCAGAATGCAAAAATGTCAGACCAGGGGTTAAAGCTGTGGAGTCATAAGCACTGGAAACCAAGATCTTACTTAAAGTACCAAGAAATCTTTATAATTATAAGAAAACTTGTTAGAGAACAATAAGATCTCCTGTAATTTAACTTTGGCACTAAAAGAGATAAGAAATTTACCCAATTTTTAATTCTTGCTTTATTCCTACCTCAGTCTGCAACAGATAACTGGAGCTCAGATAAGGCTGAATACACAAAACCTATGAAGCTAAGAATTAACACAGTAAGCAAAATGTAGCATTTTTCCCATACAGTAACACAAAGCTGACCTTAAATGACAATGGTAATTTTCAGCGATTATAGTTTATTTCTGCTTGTATTTGAAAATTTTTTTTCTGGATTAAATAAATATATATATGTATATAATTATACCTATTCCTATATAAAATTTATAAATCAGATTACTTATAAAATTTAAAAATCAGATTACTTAGTATCAGACTATTAACAAGAGGGTTAATCGAAACCTATGAGTTGGACTTCTGTTTTTCATTAGGTCCTTTACAATTCAATACTTTTCGTCATTTTTTCCAAAACTAAACGTTCTCTCCAGAGAGCAATGTGCATAGTAATGTGTGAATTTTCCTCAGAAACAATATTATTTGGGAGTGTTGTGGTTTAACCCGGCAGGCAGGTAACACCACATAGCCATTTGCTCACTCCCCACACACACAGTGGGATGAGAGAGAGAACTGAGAAAAAAAACCTAAAATCCGTGGGTTGAGATAAA
>NW_008824234.1:1246275-1246645 GCF_000699105.1 Pygoscelis adeliae | reverse complement strand
GTGGGTTGAGATAAAGACAGTTTAATAGGACAGAAAAGGAAGAGAAAAAAAATAATAATAATAATAATATATGAAACAAGTGATGCACAATGCAATTGCTCACCACCCGCCGACTGATGCCCAGCCAGTTCCCGAGCAGCGGTCACCGCACCCCGGCCAACTCCTCCCAGTTCATATATTGAGCATGATGTCATACGGTATGGAACATCCCTTTGGCCAGTTTGGGTCAGCTGTCCTGGCTGTGTCCCCTCCCAGCTTCTTGCTGGCAGGGCATGAGAAGCCAAAAAGTCCTTGACTAGTGTAAGCACTGCTTAGCAACAACTAAAACATCAGTGTGTTATCAACATTATTCTCATCCTAAATCCAAAAC
>NW_008824234.1:1240824-1242169 GCF_000699105.1 Pygoscelis adeliae | reverse complement strand
GAAAGGGATCCCAGCTGCTTGGCTTCTTTACCCTCTAATTCCAGACTACTGGTCCCCTTATCCCAGCATCAGAGCAGCCAGGTGACAACGTGCTTGCCTGGACGACTGAAATCTTTTGCGTGTCTCACAACTCACTCAGGGATAGGGATCGTATGGTTGCCATCTCATTTATGGGTTCTGCCTCTTCTTCCTCCTGTTCTCACAATGGTCCTGGTTCATCTTCATCTCTTACTAAACGAGCTGATTTTCTTGTGTATTTCTTCTTGTGTATAGGGGTGACTGATACTGGCATGGGTTGGTTCTCTGGTTCAGCCACAGCCTGTTGCCAGGATTTGAGTAGCCGCAGTGCCTGTCGTGGGGGTTGATCTCTGGATGGTATTCTTAAAAAATTGTTTAACCTTAAACAAGACCTGAACCACATTCAGGAGACAGAGCAATAGGGCCATGCTGGTTTGAACATCCCAAGGATATTCAAAATTCGCAAGAGCTGTTGTAACTCACCTGAAGAAGAAAGGGAAGGTGAAGGAGCAGGGGCAAGTGTCCCCCCCATCTCCCCCATAGATTGGTTCCCCAAGGAGAAAAGGTAAAAAGGGTAATATTAATAATTTCCAAAAAGTGGTTCCCAAGGTACAGAGATGACGGCAATGCCGAGTGCAAATACAGAAGTACAAATACAAAAATTAGTCTCACGACCAACAATTTTATCATATCATAAACCAGTAGTGTTACACAGTGCAGCAAAATGATATCCTCGATCCAGCTCCCAGAGGTGATTGATAGACAGCACAACAGGGAACACGTACAGCCGGTAAGGTGTTACATAACACAACTCTGAGAGCAAGCATGACATCTTTGAGAGTAAATTAATCAACATTGTGACCAGCGACTGTTAAACCAATATGATGAATGCTTATAACAAATCTGACTTAACACGCTCTGGTCAGATCTGTCATTATCTCAACCCTTTGTGCCCCACGTTGAGTGCCAAAAGGACTGTTGTGGTTTAACCTGGCAGGCAGCTAAACACCACACAGCTGTTCGCTCACTCCCCACACACACAGTGGGTTGGGGGAGAGAATCAAGAAAAAAAAAGTAAAATCCGTGGGTTGAGATAAAGACAGTTTAATAGGACAGGAAAGGAAAATAATAATAATAATAATAATAATAAAATTGATAAAAGAATATACAAAATAAGTGATGCACACTGCAATTGTTCACCACCCGCCGACCGATGCCCAGCCAGTTCCCGAGCAGCAGTCACCGCCCCCCGGCCAACTCCCCCCAGCTTATATACTGAGCATGACGTCACATGGTATGGAATGTCCCTGTGGCCAGTTTGGGTCAG
>NW_008824234.1:1238988-1240724 GCF_000699105.1 Pygoscelis adeliae | reverse complement strand
GTGTGTTATCAACATTATTCTCATCCTAAATCCAAAACACAGCACTGTACCAGCTACTAGGAAGAAAATCAACTCTATCCCAGCCGAAACCAGGACAGGGGGTCTCAGTATAACTGGTATTTAGTTTACTACTTTGGCCTCAGAATTTCCTTTCTGCACCATGGAGAACCATTGCATGGGTGAGGCTGAACACTTTTTTGATTGTCCTTTCATCTTCACAGATGCAATGCAGAGGCACATAAGTGGCACCTACTGAGAACAGTAATGGACTTATTTCCTGGATTTTAAATCTTGACAGAGCATTTGGAATCTGGATTCAGATGAAGACTGTGAAAAATGCACAAATCCAGACACCTCACTCAGTAAGGTAATAATAATAATAAAGAAATCACTTGTCAAGCATCTTTTGAATAGTTCACCTGCATTTCTCACTTCAAAGAATTAAGAGTCTCATTTTAATAATTCTAACTGACTGGTAAAAGGAGCCCTGCTATTATTGCAGGATATACTTGTTAGGGTAACATCTTGAAATTGGTTTTGGCCAGTGTGTAATCATGAAATATATTGAAATTGGCCAACATATAATCACAAAGCCAATGATTTGAAGTTATCCTGGGTTTGTATATCTGCAGTGTTAAACAGAGGCCTATGATTTTGCAGTGGAGGTTCATGCCTATATGGGGGGTTTAATGAAAGAAAATTCACCTTCAAGTGATTGACTTCATAGTGAAGTTCCCTGTGAAAAGCGTTCTGCTCAGTTCTGGAGAGTTTGCCTGGATGAGGTAGTATCTGATGAGCTGAAGGCTTACAGGGAGAGGGAGCCCCTCATTCACAGACATTTCCTCTCGTATCCATCCCAAGCTTGAGAGGTTTTGTTTTGACACAAGATGATAATCACTATGAGAATGAGAGTTTCACAGGCAGAGCTGGGTAGTGTAGGAGAAATACGTGACATGAGAAGAGAGAGAGGAAGGATGACATTTGGCATCAGAGTTGGTGGATAATTTGTTTAGAGATGGCACTATAGACAATCTTGGAGGCCCCTGTACTGAAGTTTTGATGTAACCCTTTGGTAGTTGCCTCAGGATGAGTGACAGGAGTGAAAGCAGCCTGTGTGCAGATGGGAGCAGGGAATAGGGTTCAAGCCTTTGTCCTGAATGCAGTCATGAACCACGGACACACCTATATGTAGGGTCACATAGTAAATCCAGGTTTACAGCTGGGAAAAGACTTTTAGCTCACCCATTAACCTTTTCCCCCATTCCTCCATGACTGGACCCACTATTCACATTTCTAAGCTAGCCCTCCATGGACACTAAATCTGGTGTATGAGTCACGGAATCAGAAAAGCACTGTGGTACTGGGGTAGGAGCACAATCAGTGACAGTGCCATTACAGAAGGTCAGAAGAAAGGGAACCAAAGGGAACAGGGAGGTCTCCCAGTAACCGTGTTCACAACCAAGACAGCAGAGCAGAATGGTGTTCCTGGAATATATTGGGCTCGGTCCTGAAAGTGTCATCTATACAGTTCCTCAGTGCGCTGGAAGAGGCCAAGCAGAAACAAAAATTAGGTCCAGATAATTTCATTTCATTAAGTTGTTCCCACCTTCGATTATCTTTTAGCATAGCATATGTCATGATCTTTTTCCTACATTCAATTTGACTGAGGAAGAAATTTTAGGTGTGTGCAGAGTCTACTATTCATAATTTAATTTATACTGTGTACATAGGCAGGA
>NW_008824234.1:1200184-1238929 GCF_000699105.1 Pygoscelis adeliae | reverse complement strand
TGGGTTATGCAAAATTGTCAGGACTGTTTTGATGCAGCCATCTAGTGAAACACTGGATAAAATTTTCCTTCTTCTGAGATAACAATGGTAGCACCTTGGCATGCTTAACAGCCATGTAAATTACAGCTATTATTGTATCAACTTTCAAGTTTTCCTTTATAACTATGAAATTTTCCTGTGTCATTCTGCCTGAATTCAAGCGAGTAAAGTAGCCTGAGTCTGGTGTGGGCAGAGACTAAAGGGAAAAGGAATTGGGAGTTATGCTTTTGTGGTGGTCACAGCTGAAATTTAGCCAGCTGAACTTTTGAAAGAGGGCAGACACACTGGTCCAAATTTCAGATGATCTATTAGACAGAACAACCTTATACTTTCCCACTTCTAACTTTAGTGATTTTACTAAAACCAAACAACAAACAAAACAAAAAAGCATATAAATAATGGATGCTCAGAGCACCAGTGACTCGTGTAGAGTTGGGAGAATTATTCATAGTAAATAAATTATAAGATAATTTTTTCCTTTTTCTGTTGGCAAATTGTCTGTGAACACTTCATAATTTTCTCAGATTTATTTATTTGAAATTAATAAATTAATTATTCATGTGATTCATTCATGGCTGTATCTTATTCTGAAAGAATAAATTGGAAATATGTAATAATAGGGAATTATATGCCCAAATATTTTACTGAACTTATTTCTGCTCTAGGTCAGCTGAGTGAAACTTCAGCTCTAGTTTCCAGATATTCATGTCTGTGAATTTTAAAATCATTTGACAGTAATATTCTTCAATATTTGCTTGTAAATTCTATACATGAGTGAACATTCCTGTTAGTAAATCTCTCTATTAAACTATTTGTAGAAATGAAACAAAATGAGTGAAGTAAAAAGACTAGGTATTGAAGGAATGTTTTCCAGGAAATAATGCTGAGCTGGATTTTTAGTGACAGTGAATTTTTTTATAAGCTTTGTTCATTCCTGATACTCACACAAGCATGCACTTACTAAATGGTATTAACATTTGGCAAGGCAGCAAATGTGCTGGTTATGCTGTGACTCCTGATCAGAAGAGGAATATTATGGACCTAAGGGATCAACAGAATGAGGCTTCAATTCATTAGTCCATCAGTGATAATTTCAGATGCCGAGTACCAGAACTCCCTGATTGACATTCAACATTCATTGAAAGACAAGTTGAAGTCTAAAAAGGTACTAGAAAGGGCAACCAAAATGGCTACAGGAATAAAGCAGTTGCCTTGAGAGGAAATAAACAAATAAATACATAAATAAATAAATAAATGGAACGTCATTTTGGAGAGGAGAAGGTTAAGGGGAAATACAATTGAAGTTTATAAAATCATGATGATGATGGAGTGAGAATTGTTATTTAGCAAATTCTTAAAATCTAGAATTTCAGAGCTCTCACTGAATCTAGTAGGAGATCATCTAAAACAGATGGAAGAATTTTTTTTTTTTTACTGAACAGGTAGCAAACTTTTGAAATTTGTTGTTACAGGAGATTGTGCAGACAGTATTAGCATTTCAAAAAGAGATTAGACAAACTCAAAGACACAGTTCCATAAACAGATACTGGAGAGAATACACAGGGTTGTATATTCTATCCCATATCTCTATGTATCACATGTCCAATGGCTGTGAATCCCAGTGGAGGAAAAAGGCAGGTGGCCAAACTCACGTGTTCTTGCTAAATAAGTTCCCCCACTGCCAGTGTTAGAGACAGGGTACGGTGTAGGCCACTGGTCTCACTCAGCAGGATGTTTATTACATGCTTGTAGCATTTAAAAATTTTCTAGTATGCCCACTTTCAGTTTGTACATTTCTGCTCAAAATTAACATTGGTTCCCTATGTAACATCAATCAGTTTCTTGTGATCAGGTAGCATGAGGCAGAGGTTATTAAAATTTCAGCACCTTCACAGAGCAGGGCAAACCCCTATATCTGCATACTTTTCTTACAGATCCTGTAAGGATTTACTGAGGCATATTCATTCCACATCCCCCTACCCATACGAACTCTCTACAGTTTCACAGTCTCACAAGATTCTGGATCTCTAGTTGTTAAGCCTGCTGTTTGTGGAAGATGAAGTATTCATTTTGTTCGATGAGCACTTTCTGTCTTCAGGGATTGTCTCATCCTGTGCTTTATTTGCTGGACATGGGAATTACACATGCATGAGCCCTAACCAGTGTTTGTGCACTGATGTAGCTCTGCTTGAGGTAGCAATGAGAGCAGACCAGAGAAATTCTGAATGAACCGCATTCTGCCAAAGAATATGGGTCTGTCACTATTGAAATATACTTTAAAAGTATGGTCAGCTCACCTGGAAGTTCCTTGGAAAAAAACCATATGGACCGTCTCCTTCCAACCTTAATGATTCTATGATTCTATGACAAAAGCAATGGTACAAACATTTTTTTAAGATCACAAGGGTCAGAGCAAGCTTGGCTATACAAGTGTATTTAAGGAAAAAAGTCCTTCCAGGCTCCATAGCTGACGTTCTCTCCCATGGCTGACAGAAAGCGAGAAAAAAGACAGCTTTCCTTTCATGCCCTATACTTTCTTCCTCCTGACATAATCAGGAAAAACAGGGAATGTCAGACAATTTTCTGCCACCCATCTCTCTCGTGGTAGCAGAGGAGAATAAAAGTGACTCTTGAAGTCTCAGCCATCCCCAAATCTCTAACTTACCAAAGGAACACAAATTCAAAAATTCACATACTTTTAAATTTAAAATTCACATACTGTTTTTTACAGCTAAAAAACCCTCTTTTTCTACTCTACCTAACAGTGAGGAGCTATTACACTGTTCTGTTTTTTTGCCTGTAAAAAGTACTAATGGCTTTGCTACTCAGGCTGCAAGAAAAACAAAGTTCCTTTCCCTCCTTAGCCGTGTGTGTTACCATGTCTCTGGTGGTGAAGCCCTGAATGCAAGCCTGAAACGGCAACCCTTCAACACAATTCATGCAGTTACATAAATTTACTTTCTTGTCAGAGAGATGTTTTCAGTTTAAGGCATACATTTAGGCTATGTAGCAACTGAGATGATCTCTCTATGTTTATATTTCTTCAGAGAGACACTATAACAAACTTTCAATACAGAGGTCAAGCATCAAAGGCAGTTACAGGTTGTTGACATTCATTTGTCTTCTGGGTACAAAAGAGAACACTTACTCACTTTGAACATGGAAGAGCTGAAGCAGAGTTTAAATCAGTGTATGTTAGAGGTTAGTTCAAAGAGCACAGAGTATAGCACCATAGAACTGGTCTGTAAATGGAGGGAAATGCATAAGGACAGCAAAAAAAAAAAGAACGAAAAAATAAACCACCCCAAAACACATAGTGTCTGGAGAGATGCTGTTACAAGTGAGAGAAGAAAAATTTTAAAAGGATCAAAACTTTTACTGAAACTGTAAATAAACATAGAGTGCAAATTAAGTGGTTATCTTGTGTCACATGTTAGCTGATTTAGCACAAAACCCTTCTATAATTATGCTAACCGGAGAAGAAAAAGAATGATGAGAGACATATTTACTAGCAATGTCTTAGATTAGCAATTGAAAAATACAGAAATATACAGGGAGGGGGAGTGTTAATGATTTAAATAGCCTTTGAGAACACAGGATGAGATGTAGATCCCTGCGATGCCTCTTCCTCTCCAGGCACTCTGCTTATTCATCACCTTCAAGAGGGCTCCAGGCACAGCAATAGAAGCAGGACTGTAGTTACCTGGGAAAGTAGTACTGAAATCCAAATGCCCTCTAGAATTTGGGTGCTTTTAGGGTTCAGTGAGAACTGAAGAGTCTTTTCAGCATGTCTGGACTTAATTTTAGAATTAGATTTCTAAATTCTGATTTAAGTCTTTCTAATTTGAGTCACCATCCCTGGAGGTATTCAAAAGATGTGTAGACATGGTGCTTAGGGGCTTGGTTTAGTGGTTGGACTTAGTAGTGTTAGGTTAATGGTTGAACTCGATGATCTTAAGGGTCTTTTCCAACCTAAATGATTCTATGATTCTATAATTAGATGCCTAAATTCCATTTTGGGTATGGGACAAAAATATTTCAGCTGCTTCCTTTGTTTCTCTAGTGTTCGCTGTTCCTCACAAGTTGACATACAACATACCTCTAGAACTAGAAGTTATGTACTTTGTTTGGAGGTTGAATCTTTATTTCAATAAGCTTAGATAAATATTTTCTTCTGACCTTAAAGTCTAGTAATATCTGTATATTCGTGGCTCTACAGTTGTGCCTTGGAGATATCTATCTTTTTGAGGCCATAATCAAGTTCTTTCAGAAATCTTGCAATTGTTACAGAAATCTTAATGTCTAAGCTTTGCCAACAAAATCCCAGTGTGAAGAATTTATTCACTAATGACATATTAAGCCTCATATAAAGGCTAAGGTCCTGTGTAGTACCTGCAGTTCAATTATACTTATTTTGAGAACTACAGTGTTACCTTTAAGTGATACAGCATCTGTGAATACACCCTTTGCTCATGGATGAATTCACCTTTGAAGAATATGAAAAGTTCTGTTATATGACCATTCCTGTATGAATTGGCTCTGCTTCCATTTACCTCTCCCACAACACAGCACAGACAGTTGATTTATATGCAAAACTCATTTTTCCTAGTACATTCTTACCTATATCTTTTTTTTCAACTAAGCAACGTATATAATTTTTTTGTGTCCTTATGTGGGATTTTCATGCAATGCCTCTTCCTATACAGCAGGCATTCTTGTGTTTAAAAAAACAAAAAACAAAAAAACCCCAACAAAACACTTTTTATCCTGTAGACTATATGACAGTAGAGCTTTAATTTAACCAGCTCAGGTACCATGAATGAACTTTTGGTGACACTGAGACTGGCATTTCATGAAATAATTAAGTAAACCTTAAGTGCCTCTCTCCTCTGCTGCCTATGCATAGCTGCTTCCTCCAGATCTGAAGTTCATTCCACCATTCTACCCAGCCAATTTAGCTCACCAACCTGGCAGAAAAATTATGCAGGAGGGGAAAAACAGCTGGATACCATCTTCTGGGCTACAAAATACAACTACTTCATAAGCCAACAAATGCTACAGCCAGTTTAACAGAGGAGGACTGTGACCACGTGGCTAGAAGCAGGAGAAGTATAAGGGAAGAGTGAGAATTTAGAGGCCAAGAAGCATGGGAAAGCTATGCAATTATAACTCTCTTCTGTCAGCAGCAAGGCTCAGCTACCTGTGAAACTACAACTTGGGTACAGAAATTGCACAGCCCCATGATGAAGTCTGTGCTGCTGCAGTTTCACAGCTATCAGTCAAGTATGACAACATATGTTGCCATTACAGCTCCGATGGCCAGTATAGGTACCGTCTGAGATGGAACCTATAAGGTGAGGACGGAACCTATAACCAGTGAGTTAGCAGAGTGGCCTTGAATCTTTATTCACTGAGACCTTGTTATTTCATTAGTAATGGTCAGAACTTTTTCTAGGCATACAGCATACCTGTTTGTTGAACTCAAAAACAGTTTCTTTGAAGACTTAGCTAATATTTCCTGATTTTAGTAATGATTTTGGTTTGTTGCAATGTCTGCCACTGATATCAAAGTCATACGCATGACAACTTCACCAAGCACCTGCAGGGAGCAAGAAATGCCAGTTAATAGAAAATCCTGAAAATACTGGGTTTCACTCAATATCAAGGACGAATGTACCTCCATGATAAGAGGTAAGATGATTACTGCAGTCTTAAGTAAAACTTAGAGTGATTATCAGAAAACAAGCAGTTGCCCCTCAGCCAAGCTACTGTACCTGAATTTGTTAAGTGGAGGAAATTCATCATCACAGTGTTCTTAGGTTATCCAATGGACCAAAATACCAAAAGGAAAGGTACTTGAGCCAGAAAGTTATCAAGAGCTCAAAGCTGAAAGTCTGAAATCATAAAAGCAACTTCCTTTGTAAAGTTCAACTCCGCAACATTTGAAGTTTGGCACCCAGCTCCAGGAATGGAATTTAGAAAGTCAGATGAAGTATTTGAAACTCCTAAATACATAAATTAATCAGGCAAATTGAAGTGAGTGGATTGGGATTCATAGTAAACAGTTTACTAGATTACTAGTAAACTAACTAGTAATAAAGAACAAAAGAAGGATCTGTCTAAAACCCCACCTCCTTCATGGAAGCCTATATCACTGACTTGTCACCCAGCCAATTTTTGCATAGCAGCTCACTGGCTCAAGCTCTTGCTTATGAAATGGAAAACTTCCTCAGCCAGTGAGAGGTTTTTACACATTTATCTACATTATGCATGTATATAGGTATAACCTCACCACCAGCTAATCTGGTGTTACGGATGAAAATTTTCCCTAGTTAGAGAGATACTCTGCAATTCTTAATGCAAAATTCATAAGGGAAGAAAAACTGTGAGACAGAACAAGCATTAGTAGGCAGTAAGTTGGTTCGAAAAGCAAATTTTTAAGTATTATGAGATGTATAACAAAATCAATTGCCTGCATTTAGAAATGTTAAGCTCTGACATGCACTTGTACATTGGTTCACTTGGTCCTGTAGTCATACGAATAGTGAGACAATTTCTTCACAGGGCTATCACCTGCACTCAGCCTCAAAGCAAATGGAGCGCTTCTCAGAGTTAAAGAGGACAGTACAGCAGCCAACATAGTAGCAGAAACCACAATATAAATGCTAAAACAAAAGCCACTAGCAGAAGTACGTATGTATTTGAAACAAAGTGTCAAGGGTGGAGAACTTATTGCACAAAGAGAATATGTAAAGTGTTTGAGTGAACAGAATTGAAAAGGATTACAGTTTGTAAGGGTGCCAAGGGAAGAATATTAGTTTGTGAAACATCTTAAGTCCTATAGGGCTAGAATCATAACAACTGGAGAGGATTTTAATGTCATGCTCCAGGGAATAAAGAAGTTAGACCAGTTACCCCAAGATACATGCATCTCATAGGGGAAACCAGTCCATCCTATGATAGAGGATGGAAATGAAGTTTAATAGGCTTACAGCTCTGGAAATTATAGCATGAGGAGAGAAACAAAGGGAATATGTCCGTAAACTGGTCACCATAGGTGAAAAAAACAGTTCTCACATTTATACATAGACCTGAATTAAAGAGAAGAAATATTTGTCATTGTTCGAAAACAGGAAGGGAAAGGGAAATTGTGGGAGAAATGGTTGACATCACTTATTTTTCTAAGTTTGATTAATCAGGGAGGTTCAACCGGAGTACTTAAAAATGGGACATCTGTTCAACACTGCTGTGAAAAACATCATTTCTTTAAATTATCGATTGATTTATATACAGCACCTCTGACATTTCACAGGAAAATATAACAAATGTTTGCTGCTCTAGAACTTATGTTAAGGTCTACAGAAATGACATCTTGATTTGAGAAAAGTGGTAGAAAGCTGTGACTGGTGGCTTAGGATAGCTTTGCAAAGAGCAAAAGCAGTTGAGTCAAGAAGTCTGAGTAAGACTAAGAAGTAACATTTCAGGAAGAGAAGTGAATATAGTAACCTGTATGGGCAGTTCACAACATAGTCTAGGCCAACCCCAAAATCTGTCCTCCAGCAATTATGAAAGGGTCTTCCAGACTCATTGGAATGAAGAACTGAACATACATAGAAAAATGTATGTCCCACCTCTTTGAACCAGCAGCCAGAAAACTACAGTACAATGATGCTGGATAGCTTCACATTCTTAATGATGTGTTAGATGAGCTGGAGGGATAATGAAATACCCTAACACAGAGGTACTATGATAGTAAATGAAAATCAAGGCAGTCCATAAGTAAGGAGAGCACAGACATATCACAAATAAGTTTTCACTATCTTACAATATGGTACCGGATCAAAAGAAGAAAACCACAGGCCCCTGGACTAGCTCAGGACACCTATAATGCTAACATTGAATTCCTTTGTTTAACAGTCTGGTTATACATACTTGAAACATTTCTGAATCCTAATATGGCTTGTAAACTGTTATTATTTTTGTACTTCATTAGGAAGAGAAGATGTGAAAGACTGGACCTTTAAAAGGGTTTAGCAAGAAGTTGGAGCTGACTATTATCTCATGCTGAGACTCCTGGTATATAACATTGCTTGGCTAGAAAAAAAAGAACCCTGTCAGCCTCCTTGGCTAAGAATGATTTCTGAACAAACATAGCTTTCCCATATGAGGTGATGGTTTAAAAATAGGAATATATGTTTATCACATACAGTTTTCTACAAGTGAAGCAGTGACATCAAACACAGTAGTTGTTGGCTTATTTAAAGTTGACTTCTTAACATGGACTCTCCACTCAGTATGACAAAACATTGTTAAGGGCTGAGCAGTAAAATTCAAAAATTTCCCATGTATACAGAAAAAACAATAATGGTAGGTTGAACCATTCCCAAAATTAAACTCATAATAATTCTGAGCAAATGACTGTTTTTAACAGTTATTTACTCTATTTTATAGCACAATGTTAACCTAAGCCATAAAACATAATGACTTGGACTGCAAAAGTGGCAGCACGTTTTAATTTTCATTCCAAAAATACTAACACATACTGGTTTTAACTTTTGCTTTAATGCTTTGTATTTAATGTGCAGGAATTTGTTGTAAATTGCTATAAAAATTGGAATTAATTTCTAAAGCAAAATAAAAACAAATTATTTCCTTCTGACCCCCTCAACCATCTCCTGGACCCATAAAATAGTTTCTTTTATTGAACTACTCATGAAACGTAGTCTTTTTCCAAAGTAAAGTTCTCTGCAGTGATGTGCCAAGTGATCTGATCATAATGAGGGAGCTGGGTAACCATGGAGTTTGTTTTCCATCTACTTCATTATTACATTGCTTATAGTTCACGTTTTTAGCCTGCAGCTACCATGAAACCTTTTTCATCGCGTCTGACAGCCAAATCAGTTTTTCTGTTCTTGGTCTCCACAGCAGCAGTGGTTGGTCGTAGCCTTTCTGATGGGCATCTAAGTGGTCTCAGGCATAACACCTTGTGCCTAATTGAAGCTAAAGTACTGTACAAGGTGAAAATCAATGTGTGGAGGGGAGAGAGAGTGGTAGAAGCTGTCAAATACCATTTCTGACAAGCACTTTTTGCTGTAAAGGAAACACAGGCCTCTCATAAGATGGAAAATTGTGGTCTCAAGTCTTTGTTTATTAGGTGTTCTCATTCTCAATCCCTAGGAAAATTAAGTAATTGAGGCAGTTTGTTTATTTTTAACAATGAGCAGAATCACCTGAAAATTTGACAGTGACAGTGGCCTTTACTCAGAGATCTGCTGAGGAAAGAATAAAGCAAGAACTAAATGTCTCTCAGCTTTTTGGAACACAAATAGTGAAGAGAACAAGAAGCAGGGAAGGATGACTTTCTAGATTCACCTCTAACCAACAGGGAAGAACTAGATGAAAATCTGAAGATGAAAGGCAATGCTGATGAGACTGGCAACAAAATGACAAAATTCATTATTTCTTAAGAAGAAAGAGAGGGAAAACAGAATATTAAGACAAAAAAATGTGTGAAGGCAGACTCCAATAAACTCAGAGCTTTGTAAGTAAACTCTTATGGAAAATAAATCTAATGAGGTAAAAACTGAGTTCTGAAAAGTTAGCTATTGCTTTAAAAATTATATCAAGGGCACAAGTGTAAATTACATTGTGGCAGATGAAGGATAGCAAGTGAAATTAGTGATAATGAGTTTTTCAATCACTTAAAATTTAAGAATGAAAAATAGAAGTAGAAACTAGGTAATTTATGAACTATTCTTATTTAAAAGAATAGTTGGAGCACGAGGAAAAGAATAGAAGAGCCAGGGCTCAAAACAGACAACTGCTGGCAAGAGACATAAGTAGTAAGAAGAACACCAGCAAAAGGGCTGGTTACTTCTCAAGGGAGCAGGAAGATATCAACATAAGATATCAAGAAACTGAAAGTAAATTTAATGTCTTTTTTGCTCCAGTCTTCACTAAAGAGGTCAAGTTCAGTCAAACAGGCAATGCAGTTAATGCTTATGACAACAGGCTATAGAAGGGTAAGAACAAGCCTGAGATTGCTAAAATTATTTACATGATTTTATGTCAGCTGGACATGCCCATTTCCACTCCAAGATATGTAAAGAAATACTTTCATTAATGTCAGAGACATTAATAGTTCTTCTGGAAAACTTGTGACAAGAAGTGAAGTTCCAGAAGACTAATATAGGACAAATAACATCCACCTTTAAAAGTGCAGGAGGAACATAGGAATTACAAGCAGTCAGTTTAACTTCACTCATACAAATGAATTACAAAATTTGTAGAAAGAGGGAAAATAATATGGACACAAACAAAAGCCAACATAGTAGTCAAACCTGTCTCATTTTCTTCTACAAGACAATGAGCCTTTGTGTGTGGATGAGATACAGTGTCTTGATGTCAATAAAATGCACACAGTTGTAAGACAGCAAACCAGGGACCAGAGTGTGCTGAAATATTTTGGAAAATTGTATTTTTGCTAGTGAATTGGAAGAAGACAGATATTGTCAATTTCCAAAAGGCAAACAGCACTCTGGGAGGGGTAAGTAGGTGTCCTTTCCCAGAACATGCAAGGCCTCAGCCAGAGTGGTCCCTTGTCTCCAGTATGGGGCATTGTTCAAACAAGGCTTATATGGAGAAGGCAATGAAGAACAGTAACAGGTCTGAGAGATGGTACTTGCAAAGAACGTTTGAAACATTGGGGTTGTTTAGTTTGAAGTAGATATACAGAATAATAAGTATCTGATGTGCAAATGTGACTGAGAAGAGCAAATGAGTAAGTTTTTCTCCACACTGACTGTGGGTAGGGAAGAAATAAAGGCTTTAAACTGGGAGAAGAAATTAAACTCCAAACTAGGAATAAAACTTCCTAGTGGGAAGACCAGGTAAGAGCAGGAATCAGTTTTCCAGAGAGACAGTAGAAATCTCAGTTTTTAAAAGCACATTAAGCAAACATTTTCAACACCATAAGTGAAGTTAACCCAACCTGAGATCAAGGAAATGGACTGGATGACCTCAATTTCCTTGCACATCTACCTGCCCAACTGCTGAGGGGAGGGCAGGAGGGAAAGACAAAAACAGTTCAAGGTGGAATATCTTACAGAATGAGAATATTGGGTACAGTTCATCACCGTGCAAAAAGTGAATGCCAGGTCTGCGTAACATGAAGGTTACCCTGAAGTCCCACAGATTAAGTGGTGCTTAAGTGCTCTACTGGAATTACACTGACCTTCAAAACAGGAACTTTCCTGCCTCTTCCAAAACAAAGTGAACCAAACCCTCCAAATTACTCTCATTATTTTAATTTAATCTCGTTTACTATGGTATTGCCACTACCTAACCAAAAACAAAGCCCTGCTATGTTAGATATTACATAAGAACAGAAGAGTGGATAGTTCCTGCATCAGAGAGCTTACAGTCCAAAGGTGTATACAATATATTCTTCCTGCTTTCCTAATGATAATGCTCATCTACAAGAAGGTGGAATTTTTTATCTTTGAGATCTCCGAAGATATGTAAATATGGGTTTCTATCAGTAAAGATACATTACTTCATATCTGAAATCTCAAGGAAAATAGTTTTGTTGTCATTCTAATTTTCAGTGTTCAGTGTTTTCTACAATGAACATTCTAGAAGTTGAACTGTTTGAGGACCATTTTAAATAGGTCAGCTTTTGAGTGTTTTGAGGTTTGGGGTATTATTATTTTAACCGTTTTCTTTATGTCAGATGTCTTTGCACTTGGAAAAGATGCTACCAATTTGCAATTACCAGTACTTCAGAATAGAACTAAGTACAACAGCTGTATCACACTAGAAATTGCTGTCTGTCATTTCTGAATTACATAACCTGTATCTTCTCTTTCCAGTCTGAGTCTGTTTTTGTAAGCCAATATGGTTTTAATCTGGTCCAAATGTCATTCATGTCTATTGTCAAACATTCCATATCTTTAATTTGAGCTAAAGAAAACAACCATTCACATGAAGAACATATTGCATGAAATGACTGTATGGGTTTTGACTCTCTTAAACTTAATTCTTTTATCTTGATGTTTTTCAAAACTGTCCACATACTTTCAAATTATTGGAGTGGTTTTGCTAAATTGTTAGCATTTTAAAGTTTATTCTTTCAACATAGTTTTGCTGGAGCATGGAGGAAATGAAAGCAACATTACAACGTTAGAGAAATGAGGCTCATGATAGAATGTATTTCCAGTGTGAATGAAAAAAATATGCAAATGTTGTATGCCCTCTTCCAAAGAATCCATCACAAAACAATATTATGTACATGACTTTTGTCTAGTAAGATATGAGAAAATGTGTCTTTAAAAAAAAAAGTAACTATTGCTAAATATGGGATTTCTGTTATAAATGCCATTGTATTAATCCCAAGGGGGTTTTCTCACTGTACACTGTCTGTTTGAGTAGCTGTGATAACTATGATGTGATCTTCCTTTTCCTGTTTCTTCAAAGAAATAATGATTTATGACATCTAAAAGTCGTTGTTGATCTAACCTCCAAATTCTATAGTTTGTTTTAAAATAACTCTTAGCATTTTCGCATTATAGACTATGAATAACTTAAGCTTATACTATTCAAAGAAGATCATAGGTTTTCCTGTTAAACTGACAATTTAATTCTTTTACAGTGTGCTGTAGCTACATTTACTGTATTTACTGATGTATGAACATTATGTTGTTTTTCTCTTATGCTTTTCTCCATCCCCTTTGTGATCAGCAGTCTGAATTTCTGCAATGTTATAAATGGCTATTTTCTGTTTGTCAAGCTTTGTTTGTGATTCTTCTTCTCTCAGTCTTAACATTTTCCTTGATATCTTTTCTTCTTATAATAGAGGTTAAATGATCAATATATTTATTCTGGGTCCAGTTATTTGGCTTTGTGCATATGCATACTCTCCTTAACTTTAGTGGGGCAGTTAATGAACCTAACCCACCACACTGCTCACCGTTACGCTTGTTTTAACCTGCTTTGTTGAGTAAGGATGCACTGAAGCATTTGTGTAAAGTTGGCTGTGTGCTTTAGTGATTTATTGAAACAGACTATGAGTGCAAAATTAACTATATGTGTAACTGTTCGCAAGAGAAAAACTTAGTTTTCCATAGTGGCATCTATGCAACTAAATCCATGATACCACTGAAAAAGCCACAATGAGAGATATCTGGATTCATGCAGAGCTTGAATTAAACACAGTAATACATCAGGGTCGTGGAAGCTTCTCCTTGGCCTGCTTGTAAGTATTAGTGATAATACATACATAAAAAGATGAAATGTATATCACATTAATGTTATGTATTTGATAGAGTATGAATATAGACAGTAACAAGGTAGTTGCAATAAAAATATATTCTGAAGTAAAGCTTAGTATTTTGGAAAAAATATTTCAAGTGGAATTTCAAATGAAATTTTTTTTTCCGCATTCAAAACTAAAAAACAGAAGATATTTCAAAAATTTTCATTGAATTTGATTGACAGCTTAATTTTAAGTCTTGCAACTTAAGAGGTTCATTACCTTACAATGAACACATTAACCCATGTAATTCATTTACAAAGCTGCAAATCTGACCAAGGCTTGTTCTTATAAAAAGGAGGTAGCAGTTTTCCCTTATTTGATTTGACAATTTTATATATATACACATAATATATATATTTTTAAAACATATATTACATATTATATATTATTATATATAACTTTATAGTATGCAATAGTTATAGATTTAAATTTATATTTTATTTATTTGCAAGATTTATGTTTCATTTTGAAATTGGGAAAATATGACTTGTGCACAGTTTCCCCTCAGTTTAGATATTCTTAAAAGATACTACAGTAAAGTGACATGGCACAAAACCTGTTTGCACATTATAGCAATTAAAAATGATACAATATTGTTGCTTCCTTTATGCAAATGAGAAATGAAATAGCCTTGAGATGATTTAGATACACCCATAAATCAGACAAGACAAACAAAGTAAGCTTTGCTTTGCACAGATGCGACAGCCAGATGTGGCTCTGCTTTTTATTTCATAGCTGTAATCTGTACTGGATTTAAGTTATTTCCTGAAAAACAAGGCATGCACTCAAAGCTGAAACATCACTAGTAGCTTCAGATCAGTACTTGTTTTTAACAGGGATCATTTCTCTGTTTGGACTCTTTTTCTCTGGGGAAGAGGTGGAAGAGAAATTGTTGTTTCAGGGCTTTTTCTTAAGGGTTCTTAAGAGAGGCCAGCAGATTTCATGGCATTCAAATAGTGGGATCATTCTTTAGATTTCTGTTTGTTTAAAAGATTCATTTGAATTATTAAATAGTTTTTGGCAACAGGCACAAAATGTTTTCACTGTAACAGGTTTGTTCCTATACCACATTAATTTATTGCCCTTTTAAGCCATAATTAATATATATCCCAGGATGATTATGTTTTAGTGTAGAGAAAGTATATTATTAGCAGGCTGATGGCGAATGGTGAAATAGAAAGCTTTCACGGGTTTTAGTTTTCATGTTTTTCACTCTATACAGTTGATAATGCCTTCTCTAGAATTAAAAGACCAAGCTTTGTCCTTGGCATGCGCACTCTTCCAATTAAAGGTAACGGGTGAAATTTTGTCTTCAATTATGTGAGCATGATCTCCAACAACGTCATGCCAATTTGTATAGAAATGATGAACACAAAATCTAAAACTGCAGCTGTGATCGCCTCTATGAGGTTCAGGAAAAGTGCTATCATGTCTCTGTGCACTGAACAGCCCTTATTCCTATTGCCTTGCTAATGAATACCCCATATCTAACCACTTGTTAATGGATGCTCTAAATCTAAAATCTGCCTGCTCCAAATGGGTAAAAAACATCTAGGTGCTTGACAGTGGGAACCCAAGACACTGATGTTTTCACAGTCAAAACAGTAGGCAAACACCTTCCACTTGCAGACGGATGAGGCAGAAAGATGACCTTAAGATATACAGTGTGTCAACTTTGTTTAGTCTTTCCTATTCAGCTGTTTTCTATGGGCTTTTCCTCTATCCAGACACTGCTTTTCCTGGATTGCCTGGCAGCTACTAGGCAGTCCTCACCTCTGAACCTCCCAGCTCTGTCTTGCTGTAAAGTTGTGTGTTCTGAGACAATGGGTAAATAGTTGTATCAAACTGGATCCTGTTTGTTAGGCGTTAGGCACTCTGGAGATCCTCTCTCTTCTGATAGCACACAACCAACCTTGTGGAGTTGACTGTGAAAAATATTTGTTCTAGTTCTTTTTCTCGTATATGGCATATTCTAAACAAAAGGTCTGCTTGGTACTATGTAGATTTTCAAGGCTTACTTTAACTGTAGCTAATACAAGTTATATAGGCTTGTAACCATTGATTCCTTTTAGGGGTTTTTGACTCCTAGTAATTTATATGGAAGCTTTTTGATAGGGTAGGAATAGGATCAGTTCTCTTTGCCCCTTTATATAGACATATTCTTGGGAGAAAACACAGTAATGCTATTAGTCAGACCAAGGATACAAAGAGGTTTTATGTCCTTCCATTAGAAAGTAACCTGGGCATGACGTGTGATTGTCCAGTTGTCTTGGAGTCCTCAGTGCTCAGATTATCTGACAGTGATTTGTGACATGGTCATGGACTAAAAACTGACCATTTTATTGAAGCTTCTTCAGTTGAATGGCAGTATTTAGGACATTAAACTTATTTTAAGGGCCAAGGTATTTCCAGGGTAGACCTCTTTCCTGGTTTTTTTTTGGGGGGGGGTTGGGTTTTTGGGGTTTTTTTCATCATTTGATGAACCTTGAGGCTGGTCGGCTATTTATGTCATCTATACTTCGTATTTAGTATTTGTTAGTTATTCTTATCTTGCGTAGTGTGAGTAGTTCCTGCTAATCTGGAAAAGAGAATAAAAATAGGCAGATGTAATTCACCTACTCAGGCGGGCAGGAGGTTAGTGAGTAAGGTAATGTTGGCATGGTGTAATGACTCAGTGTTAACTTAAAACCAGATTTAAAGAGAGGTCAGATTACAATTTATAATGTGCCTAAATAGATCAGCCTTGAAGTCTATACTACCTTTGCTGTGCTCTTCCAAAACGTGGTTCACCCTGGAACCTGGTAAAAGGGCAGTCTATGACTGTACCCGAGCTAGGACGGTACCCTGGTAAACAAATATCTATTAGTTTGTCATGACAAGGACTACATGCCTTTTTTTTAAGTCTGTTTATTAAATTTATTATCCTACGTTCATTTTGAAAAGTCTCTTTAGGTCTCATATAAACAAGTTAGCAAAAATACAGCTGGAGACTTCCCTTTACAATAGCCCTACCTAGTATTACTGCTTTTTATTTCAGTCCATCACTTTTGCATTCACTCCCACTATGATGACCAATCCTCTTAGTTCATCATTTCATAAATCAAAAATTCAAAACTTTTTAATATATTTCAACCCCAAAAATCCAGGTTATTTTTACAAATGGCAATCCTGGATGCCTCTGAATATTTTGATCTTGGGTTTATGCTCAAAATACAGAGTTTCAAAATACAGACTTCAGAGAAAGATCTGACTGGCTAGAAAAAGGTGTACTTTAAATACAGAATGTGGTTGTTTTAAGTCACAGTATATTTGAGAAAGACTACAAGAGCCCTCTGTAGATGTCTTTATAATGAGCTTCCACATTAATTTTAAGAAATCAGTATGATGTGCTGCTTGCAGATTATAATGTAATTCTGTAATACAAATTAGATCAGCTTTGAATGTCTTTGAAATGTAGTGTGTTAAAAATGGTATGTACAGGTTAAAAGATACAGATTCAGAACACCGGGATTTACATGAAATTATCACACATGCTTTGATAGAGTCCTAGACTGATTCAAAAGACCAAGTTTCATATGAAGCTGTCTCATTTTCTTTGATAGCCACCTTGATCTTTATGCAGTCATCTATTAATTATATTACAGATAAGGTAAATAAAAGTGTTGAAATATTGAGATCACAGCCTCCTTTTTTCTTGTGAAGACTAAAGGTATGCTGCTATGAAGTCAGTGAGCAACGGGGGATGATAAAGGTATTCTCTAGCTGTCAGACTATTTATTTTGACACGTGACTGAAAGATCTAGAGTTCAATAGCTAAGAGCATAACTGAAAGGGTAAAACTTATATGTGATCTAGACCAAGGGTGCTATAAGACAGTCTACGGATTTTCCAGGGCCAATGCACTGAGTAACACTATGAAGGTTTTCCTGGTGGAATTATATTTCATTTAGTTCTCAAAAGATTGCGCTGTGAGCCCAGTCCTGCAATGTGCTGATCACACCATACAACTGCCATTAACATCACTCTGCTTTTTCAAGCTTGTTTCCTCTTAGGTTTGGCCTTTCTGATTTCCACACACAAGCAGCTCGGAGGCTTTAACCCTGTTAGTTCTTAAGGAGCCCATCATGGTTATTACAGACTAAACATAGGAAATTTGCTTATTTTATCAGCATTCAGGATTTAGCAGCGTGGGCTTTGAATGTAGCAATTTTTCAACATTTTTTTTTTTTAAATGCAGCAACATTTAGCTAATAAGCTACAGTGTCACAGTTACAGAGTTGTAGCTGCAGAGTACTCTGTCTCAAGAAATTGGCTTATCTGCTTATTCTTTAATTCAGAACTTTCCAAAAGCAAAGTCCTTTGCTTTCAGTAGGCCTAAATAGAAATGTCTAAGTTATAAAAGTTATTTATCGCTGTAGTGACGGAATTTTCAGCTGAACTAAATGCATTTACTCACTTCAATATTTAATTTCAGTGTTCTGCCCTCTGTAGAGACAGATAACAGAACCTGCCACCAAAAAAGCAATGAAATCATGGGTATACCTGCTAGAACAACAGCTTTATTTAAACAAACATACAAGTCCCTATACAATGCCATATCTCAGTGCAATAGGTTTAATTCAATTCGTTGCCTATTCAGACATTGGCGTTGTGAGAAGATGACTCCAGAAGTCTTATTTCTTTTTTTTTTTTTCTTTAGGAGATATTCACATATATTTATATTTGAATCTAATATCAGCATTGTTTTGTATAGCTCACAGTGAGATCATCATAGGTTAATACCCGTGTCTCCACTGACATGTTAAAAATGCGAACCAACAATCTGCTAATAAAAGACTCTAGATCCTCGCGTTCGTTAATGGTGTATTTCTCCTTTAAGGGATTCTTTTTCTAGTTCTGTATGTTCCAGTCATAGTCTTTAAAGGGTTTATTTTCCAAACATGCATATCATTCCTACCACCATTGATGATATTTATGCTACAAATGTATGAAGAGTGAAAACAGTCCTTATGCTTTTAAAAGTAGTTTATATAAATATTGCAATAATAAAACTATTCAGAACCCTGTCCAGTATTTTTCTATACTAAAGTTCTTTTGTAAACTCACTTTGTAGTCAAGACAGATGAGTTTTTTGTAAGTTTATTTTTCTCTAACCAAGGAATGCAATTAGGTGACTTTTATCTAAAACATAAATCTGCTGACTTGCTGTTAAAGTTTTGGAAAATGAGGAAGTAGGCAATGGTTACAGCAAGAATTGCCTAGACTGCAATTGTATAGGTGCTTATTCCTAATTTTGTCTTTTGCTCTGAGTCATTATATGGGAAAACTGTGTAAAGTGTACGGTGGCTATATGCAAGCACAAGAGAGCATGGAGAATGAAAGGGAAGAAAGATGGACCCAAATCCCCTACGGGAAAATTATATAGAGAGCTATAAAAACATTCTTCTTCTTATAGGATGGCCGGGTAGTATCCTTTGCTAGAGATGTTTTCATCGAAGCCAATGTGATGATTTGTATGTTAAGATCAACTTTGGTACAAGACAAAGAGCGGTAACATCTGTGCTTGAAAAAAAAAGTATTATAATGTAGCGATGTACTAATACAGAGAAGGGAGATGATTAGATAAGTATGTATGTTTTCCATAAAACAGGACTGGAGTATTGCCAACTAATGATGAGCAGTTTGGCCTGTGAGAAAGTAGCTTCAACAGATTTCCTTTCATAAGCTCAATTTACTGTAAAATAGATCTTCTAGTGGGTACGAATGTCCATTGCTGTTCTGGCCTTTGGGTGATTTCCGTAAAATTGCCAAAACTGAAAAGTGATGTGGGCTTATAAGTCATGTGCATGCTTGACATTTTTGAAAACTACACCCTGAACTACGTATCAGACCACACAAGATATGCTTATATGGACAATTAAAAAATATCCAGGACCTTGCTATGCAGATTTACCCTTTTTGGTTGTTTGGGTTTTTTTTAATTTTCTGGAGGGAAAGAAAGAAAGAAAAAAAAAAAAACCCACACCAAAAAACAATTGTCATAAATCCCAGGGTATGCCAATAGAAATACTTTCATTTTCAGACACTGAGATGTAGTAGGAAAGTAACACATTCTGTCTTTTTATTGAGTATGTCTATCAAGCAATTCTTTAAATCACAAATTTCTTTTCTCTTCCCCTCCGGCTTAATTCGTATATACATTATTTGCCAGAGAAACTTCTCACCTGTTGTTTGGAGGTTTGGGGGTTTGTTGTTGTTGTTGTTGTTGTTGTTATGGTTTGATTTCTGCTTTTTTAGTTGGTTAAAAAAAAGCATCTCTAAGTCATTCACTGAAGTATCAAATTCAGATGCAAAGACTTTCCAGATTATCTCCAAATAGTTCTGGGTTGTCTGACATAGAGCAACATCTCACGCTACGACGGCCATGATATGGTCTAAGAAAACCACGATCCACAAACTAGCTAGGGACACCAGAGCTGTAGCCACAAATATCTTTTGATGTTTTAAATTGATCCTTGCCCTCGCTGCAGCTGTGAGAGTTGGCACCGGCATGCTACTTGTTGATGTGCACAGACACAAAACTTGTGATAACACCATGAGAGTCATTAGAGAGGGGCTGACATCAGATGACCTCTTCTAGGTGGGAAAACAATTTTCAAGCAGAACATGGGCCTTCAGGGGCAAGTAGCAGATGAGCAGGAAGGGGACTTTTTTTTCTGGTTCATAGTTTTTTACTTCAGTACTTCTTTTCCATCTTTTCCAACCAGTTCTTTCATCTCGTACAGCCTATATTGAATAATAAACAAAATCCGCTGATTTTGTTTGGATTGACTGTCTGAGCCCTTGGATGTAGAATACTGAAGCATTTGTTAGCTTTTATACAGAGTTTTTATCTTCATTATAATTTTCATTCAATATGCATCATTGTTTCTATGTTAAATGTAGGTCTATCACACATGAATACATTACAGAACACATTTTTAAAGATAAGCTAACAGTTACTTTTTTCCACTTGGTTAAAAACCGTGTGCCTTTGTTTGAAAATCAAAATAGGTGTTTCCTTGTAGGAAAAAGCTATATCCACAAGATTAAAAGACACAGAAAGATACAATATCTAAGGTGGGGGAGTCTGAGACAATGTTGTATTGATAAATTATTAGAAGACCTTGACTTATCATACGTTTTAAAAGGTCACTCACCTTATGATAACAAAGGCTGACACTTCAGACCCCAGCTTCCTCTTCCAGATACTAAGCATCTGACAAAACCCAGCAGTAGAGCACACCAGAGACTACTCAACAGATGTCTGTAACTGGTGTCCTCAGATCAAGCTTTGTCTACTTCTTAGCATACCCTATTCCAAAGCTGTAGTGTTTGTGTTTACATATGGTGTGTACCATTTACATGCTTTTCAATATAAAAGTAAGCTTCAAAAGGAATTTAAATCCATCTCACAATGCATATATATCTGCACAAAAAAGACAGGAAATCGTCAGTCATAGCACCTTTTCTGCTAAACCTACAGAATACCCATCTAACACAAAACAAAGAATGTTTTTCCAGCAACTATAGGTATATTTAGAGCTGATTAGAAGGTAGAAATGATACACAGAACCATCCATAATAATTATGCCATATTTACAAGTATTTCATTCTTGTCCTAATTTTCCTGCAAGCTAGTCATGGGATGCCCCTGCAACTCCCATTGATATATTAACATAAGACGCTCTGAAAGTTTGTCTTTCTCTAAAAATACACTTGAACTAGCTGAACTTCCTGATCTACTTCTCTCCCCAAAATAAACAATGAGTGAGATCTGTTTATATTTGAGAAGAAGCTGCTGTGAATACCCTTTAAGTGCTTTTGTAGAAGTGCATTTAACTGCACATATTATTCTAAGTTTTGTATTATGCAATATTCCCAATATGAAAACTCCAAAAGATTTAATTGGAACATAAAAATAGCAATATCCTTAATCTGATATGTTAGGATTTAGTAATTGTATTTAATATTTTAAAATTTATGAAAATCATGAATTACAATAGATTATTTTGGAAAAGGTCCCATGTTATTTGTTCCTTAATAGTCCCAGGGACATTATATTTTTTCCAAAAGAAATATAAATCTTATTAAAAAAACTTGAGAAAGTTGGTGTATATATGTCTAGAGAGAGGTTACTTTCCTTTTCATCTTTTTTCATCCAAATTCTGATTTCTTTGCCTTTGTCAGCTTAAATTAGGCTTTTAATGTTATTTTAACATTTTCTATTTAATATGTACTGAAAATGGTCTGGGCCTAATGTTAGCACAGCTGTGAAATTTGATTTTTATCCTCTTTGCTAAAAGACTTGCAGGAATATAAAGATTTTTATAACAGTGCTTCCTAAGGAGGTAAAAATAATCAATATAATACCACTTTAAAAAAAGTAGATAATTTGCACAGTACTCTTGACCACAGCAGCGATTAAATAAACACTAGGTAGGGTCACCTGCTGCTTTTAAGCTGGTAAGTATAACTTAGCCATTACCATCCACTCCTGCTTTTTATGTATCAAATGCTGGCACTGTGACAACAGCTCCAACACGTTTCATAGAGTTATACGATAATTTAGTAGAAAGAACCTCTGGAGGTGATCTGGTCCAGCGAGGCCAACTGAAATAGGGTTGCTCAGGGACGTGTCCAGATGAGTTTTGGATATCTCCACAGAGAATTCAAAAGTTCCCTGCACATGTCTGAAAACCCTTGTGGACAAAAGATTATTCATAATATCTAAAAGTTGCACCTTACATCCATCGCCTCTTATCCTGTCACTGTGCAGCTCTGAGTAAAGCCTGGATCTGGTTTTCTACATCCTCCAGGGTAGATGAAGACAGCAGTAAGATCTCCCTTTCACATTCTCTTCTTACTGCTGAACAAAGATCTCAACCTCCCATGCTCCAGCTCCTGCTCAGCCTGGTGGCCCTATGATGGGCTCTCTCCAGTGTGTCACTGCCTGACCTGTACTAACTGGGGAGCACAAAATGGACACAGTACTCCAAGTGCCTCCCCTCCTCCATGCTGAGCAGAGGGGAACAAACACTTCCCTTGACCTGCATCTCCCTTAGTTGTCTCACCAATGCCCTTTGTCTGGAAATTATCTTCAGTTTTCTTCAGAAATGTTTTGGTTGCAGCAAAGAGTTGGCCACAGCTGGAAGTATGCTGCCTGCTCCTGAATGGGACAGAAATGACCAAGTGGATGCATGCAGGGGCTTACTGTGTGTCTAGGTTGATGTCTCTCCAGTTTCTCTTTCTCCCATGGTCCTACCTGCAAAAGTGGCCTTGTTTGGCCTAGCCAAGACAGGCACTCTGAGCTCTCAACTTCTCCGAAATGATGGCTACCTCTTGTTAGCCCCCTTTGGGAAACATAAGCCTTCAGGTTGGAAACAAGCCACCTGCTGCCTCATGGCAGAGACAAAGGAGAACCCCAGACTGCTAGCCCATGGCCTGGTTCCTTCTGGCCCACCTGCACTCTTTGCAGCTTTCCATGGACCACCTGGAACACAATCTACTTTCAGGGCACCCTTCTGCCTTTGCCTGTGCTCCCCCACTCTCCCAGAGCTTACAACCAAACTTTTACGTCCCACTCTGCTTTCTCTGAGGGCCTAGTCACAGCCTGCTTTCTCCAGAACCAGCCTCTGGGCAGTCTGAGGAAGCACCTGATCACTATATGTTACAGCACTTTTCACCCTCAGGTCAAGTTTGACTGGTACCACCTTATTTTGGTCAGAAGCTCCTCTGGCTGTGTCACCCAATGGGCATAGGGACAGGTATTGAGGGGACAGGAGACCCACATCTGCTGAAGCCAGAGGAATTTTGCAATATTGCAAAGAAAGCCAGGCACTCTCCATCCAACTTCTCCCTCAGTTGGTATAGAAGAGATCCCACTTCTTCACTCTACAGAGGATGGCAGAAGCACTGTGGGTCACAAAAGAAGGTGTTACATGAGGCTTGAAATACCAGAATGGTATTTTTGATCACTGGCAGATGATGGCCAGCCTGGCAGGGCTGATGCCTGTTTCCTGCCTTCAGGATAGCTCGCTATCCTCCATCCCAGCTACATGAGTGGCAGGTGTCTAAGCCACCTTGCACTATTTCAAGGCACTGGGCCCAGGGTAAGCAAGGTTGTGGACTACAGATGTTTCCAGTGCCTGCAGGAGATTGGAAGCAATGAATTTGGCCCTTCTGCAGGAAGTTTGCTGCCTCTTTCTGGAGGCAATCTCAGCCAGGACCATGTGGCTGCACCTCCTGCTGGTCCCTCACCAGCTCCTCTTCGATGCCATCTCAGTCTCCAGTGGGTCTGGGCCCCCAGTGACCTGGTAGAGCAAAACTGTTTTGTCCCACATGTTCCCTCCATGTGCTCATTTCTTGCCCTGCCTCTCCATATCCTTCCTCCTCTAGGCTTTCTCCCTTCAGTTTAGCCAGGCTTGACAGGCAGAGGAGCTGAAACCACTTTTCCAGGAAGGAGTGGATGCCTACTCCTGCATCCCAGGGGTCTCTCTCCCACTGCTGGTGCAGTTGGTATGGCCACTTCTCATCAGGTCTTTGTTGGAAAGACTTGGTTGATGGGGCAGGCTTGTGCCAATCTGTCCTAAGCTGGACTGGGCTCTGGGGAAATGTTCTTTCTTCAAAAGGTTGAGGTAAAGTCCTTCATGCTCTAATCAAAAAGCTGGCAACAACTCCCCTTTTCCTCCTTACACCCCTGCCTGCTCCAAGACCCCTCAATGATCACAGGGATGACACACTCCGTGACCTGAGGGGCCAGTCATGTGGGTGGGCTTCTTCTAAGGGCTAGGGTACAAGGGTTACCCAGTATGGGCTGTCAGGTGGCTGGTGACAGCAGGAGGCTATTGGGAGATACTGTACCTCTATTTCCTGCCTCCAGGATTTGAAGTCCTCCATCGAAGCCACCCACTGGGTGGCTTCTCCAGGAATGTCTGGAAACCGCTTAGTATGCCAAGATAACTTTCATCCCAGTTCAACAGGAAAGCTTGCACACATATTTCTTGTTCATCATTCTCTCACACTTGATGAGTTTACAAAGAGAAAATAGGAAATGTCAGTAAAGATGTTTCTTATTAACATTTAGAATTAAGCAGAAAGACTACTTGTTCCATATGTTTTCCAAGATACTTTTAACTTTTATCACCTTCATTTGTTAATGTATTAGTGTCTATTTAGCATGTTTTTTCTCGATAAGACAAATATCGATCACTCATGATCAAGACTTCTGTCATTTTGGACAGGTAATTTATAAAACCCTCAGCATAACACAAGATCAAAATTATAAGCCATTTTTCTTATATTACAGTGTACTCTATTTAACTAGTAATATTACTTAAATCAATAATCTCCAAAATGTAATCTGGCATCGAAAATATTTTATATTAATGGCAGAAACTTCTTGAAAGTAATGTTGAATGAATGTTGCATGTACAATTAAAGGTAATAATAGAAGTTAATCCTAATGAATTGCGATAAATGAAAATATTTTCTAAATTGATAGACCACATTGTTTACCTAACTGCTTAAAAACAGTTATCCACCAAGACCTGGACTTCAAAAAAGATGACTTCACAGAACTGTGTTTAAAATGATGTAGAGGAGTGTAAAACTGTAGTTTCCATCATTACTAAGAAGCAGAAGCTTGAAAAATCACTTTCACATAAACCCACAATGAAACTTTGGTAGTATATTTGTAACAATAGCAACAGAAGAAATATACTAATACCTTTATTATTATAGTTGTACTTCTACGTATAGCCATAAAGGTTAAATAAAAGGATTTGAAGAGAGTTTAAATAAGAGGGTATTACTGTAACTTTTGGCAAATGAAACTGTCATTCTATTATTTGAACTTTTAGTTAGTGTAAGCAGGTAGTTGTCAGTAGCACTCCAGCTTGTTTTTTGATAGAATTAAGATATAGTTTTTACTAAAACCACCTTGGCTAAGCTTATATCAAGAAGTAGCTCTTCTATGTTACTAGAAAACCAAGGTATTACCTGTCTACATCAAATTAGTTACGTCAGATATTCGACTAGTAACACTGTTGAATGTGTTGCAGCTAGCAACTAGCATTGTTTAGATGTGATTTTTATATTATAGTTTTATATTGGTTCTATAGAAAAAGAGATCTCTACATGTGTGTGAGCTATCCACTCATATGTAAAGGAGATGAAAAAATAACTGCTAAAACTTTGTACATTATGTATTTGGTGTACCTGGGGGAAAAAAATTGAAAATATTTTGGTCCATTATTTTTAACAAATTTTATCTGAGGGACAAAAAATAGCCATTATTGTGAGTGCTTGTTTTCTGAGAGACATGGATTTTTATGACTGTCTGTGCAGATGCATGGAAAATGAAGTGAAAGGAAGGAAGAACAGGAGGGACAACATAAAAAGTTGCCAAAAAAGACATGGTAAAAGACCTGACAAGACCAAATTTAATTCAAGAAGCAACAAGGACTTAATGAAAGGGTTACGGTGCATTTTTTACTCTCAAAGAATTCCCATGGCTCTTTATAATTATTCCAGCTGATACTACAGTATCAGTGGAGGTAGACTTACCAAACGGTGTACAATTAACAAAACTAAAATATGCATAGCCTTTGTTCATTACAATCAGTTCTTACTCCTAAGAAAATGTTGACCCATGTGCTAGACTTCTTCCTTCTCTGCTTTGAAAAGCAGTACAGGGTTGTTAGATTCCACCTAAGGAACATCTTACAAGGCCAAAAGAGATATATGCTTAATATCACATTGGGATAACTGGATGGATTTCTTTACTGTATAAAGAAATACAGTATTCCCTATTCTTCCATTTCATTACCAACACTGAGTTGCTTCAGCTTTGAAATGAGAATTTATTACTTTCCAGCCTAAAGATGAGTGCTATGTTGGCACATAAAGGAAAAACTATCAACATACACCTTTGTTTCACGTGCTCAGAAATCTCTGAATAGACCCACCATAATTTTAAAACCAGGGAACTCCCTTCCTCCCTATTTAGGTAGCTGCTGTAAAGCCCCATTTTTAACAGTATTGAGAATACAGAAGGTCTTTAAAGGGATAATGAAATATGTCTGTGGAAACATCTTCTCTCCATTTAAACATCTTGAAGGTAAGGCAGAGAGGTCTGGTCTCCTCAACAAAAGCAAGAAATCTTTAACATTAGGGACATAGCTAAAAAGTAGTAGTTACAAATTATCAAACACGTTTATGTGATGTTGCCATCAACATTTATTTAGCCAGATATACGTTGTCAAGATAAAACTTCAGGGAAGGTAAAACTTCAGGCTTTCATAGACTCGTGAATCAATGCTTGAAACCCTCTGGGTTAAAAATGTATGGAGTGTGAGTGCTCTACTCCAGTTTTACACAGATGAAACTTCATTCATTTCTGGCATGAAAGTAGAGTATTGTGCTGATAAATCAGGCCTCTGCATTTCCTACAGGTCTAATACAATATTTTCTAAGGCAACTTAAGAAAAAAAAAAACCAAAAAACAAAAAAAAAAAACAGAAACAACCCCACACCCCCCCAAAAAACCCCCACCTCCTAAAACCAGAAAAGGTTTCACCAAAAAAAAAAAATTAGTATTTATTTCATACTACATACTGATTTTAAAATGCATTTCTTGAACACATCATGAAAGTGGAAAAGAAATAAAAGTTGTACTTATTTTGTAGTGACCTGAATTTAGCATCAGATGTTAAAATCAAGACATGAAATTTTGGTAGAGAGATAAAAGTCAGAACAGAGACCTGACCGCATGCCGGATGATATTAGTGGCAGATGTGATCGTCAGAAGTGTGATGGCATTTCCTCTGAATAGGCGAATGTACTCTTCAAACTTTGATGTTAACATGATTAGCAATGAAAGTATGCTTTGTTCCTTTGCCTTCACATGGTCTCAATATTGGCAGTTATCGTTTACTTGTATTTTTAAATCAAATATTATCCTGCCCTGTATTCACGTGCAGATGCTTTGCACAATGCCGCTTTTTCTGTTGGACCTAAAAGAAAACTGTGAACCAGTATACTGAACAGGGGCTAAATATATTTTTTTTTCTCTTTTACTTGATCCAAGCATTTGTATTTCCTAGTTTTATACTGGAAGTCCCAGTACCATGCTTTCCGCTTCACACCAGTATCCCTACTACTTTGTCCATTGCCCCCAGACAGTCATTAACTGACTGCAAACACAACTTTATTGCAAAATGACTGCAGCTTTATTAAGCAACAGGATTTACAGGCAATAACATAATCAATATAACATTAATATATCACATAATTAAGTAAGATTCTTACAAGCTCTGCCTGTAGCCTGAAATATATAGAACATCATTGTGACCAGTGATAGCAGTTGCCCAAAAAAGATACAAATCATGATTTCTAAAGTGGGAAAATACATATCCTCTCTGAACTGAAGGAAAGATGTCCTGTTTATCCCACACACATCCTCATCAGTCACCTAAAAATTCTCATTTGTCCATCTCAAAATATAACAGTTTTGTAAGAATGTTACTATAATGAAAGTTAGAATAGCAAGGTATGTTCTTGAGTACATACTGGGATTGACTCTTTTATTCAGACTCCTGTGAGTACTCCTGGAAGTCAGTGATGCTTCCTGTATTTGACGTTACTTGTGTGAGTAAAGATGGCACGCTTGAACTCAAAGTGACTGGGAGTGACTAATAAGTGAAATATGGAAAAGAACGTCAAATGTTTCACTAGACTGTACCAAGCAAAATAGATAAAACGTTGTTGTCTTGCACATTAGAACACCATTGAATGTCTTTCAGCTGATGCAATAAATCTGGGTGTACTTACAAAGTTCTGTGAACCTAAAATAGAGTTTACTATTTCCATGAACTCTTATCTGTACGTGAATGAATGACTCTTGACATGACTGAATCTATTCAAATGGTATCAATGTTGAAATGCCCTTGAACACATAACATCCCAAAAACTTGCACAAATAGTCTCTGATGTTCTTCTGTTTCTTCTTTTTTAGCCAAAATATTAATTATTCTTACTACATTGGACACATGCCAACCTGGAAAGCCACGTCTGCACTGCCATGTTGTAATTTGGTTCTGTTGGCAGCCCTGAGGTCAGATGCCCTGACCAATCTCCCTTACTGCTTCCACCTATTTTTTACATGTTCTCTGGGGCATGCTAGGCATGTTGCCACTTGAACAGGGAAATGGATGGGAGAGAACCATGGAAGTGTCCAACACCTCCAGCATATACCCCCATACAGCCTCAATACCTGTGATCTGTAGTGCCCCTCCTGAAAAACCTAAGCCTATCCACACCTCTCTCACAAAAAAAAAAAAAAAAAAAAAAAAAACACACACAAAAATGGGAAAAAAATGGAAACACCCCCCAAAAAATGCCCCAAAACGATTTTGTAGCATAAGATCATGAGATCATGAGATCTTCATGCCATGCCCCTATACCTCCTTTCTGCACACAGAATATCTCTCTTCAAAAAGCCATGACACACATTGGCCTCTTATATCTAAATATGGCACCCAAGCAAATGACAGTATGCTGCCTCTGGGAAATCATCAAATCAGGAGCAAATCTGGACAGGGTTAGTTTAGGGGTGTGGTGTGGGAACGTCAGTTGCAGCAATTCTAACTCTACAGAGAGCACTGACACTTTGGACCAAGTCAACTTAACATAGGGAGGAAAGCAATGATACATTAAGGAAGAAAGCTGATGGAGCTTTACAAGCCAAAGGCAGTAACTCTGCTTGGAAGGGGGCTACGTATAAGAAGGGTCCATCACAAAAGACTACTGTGGAGCTCATTCTACTCTTGGAATGGAAGATGGGAAGACAAATCTCCAAACTAGTTAAAACATAATGGAGGAAAATGGGACAGAAGATGTCACCTCCTAAAGAAGGATGCTTCCAGAGAGACAGACAGCAAAACATTTGCCACGCACGTAAGCCTATGAGTGACCTCTTCCTACCATTTGCTTTGTAGGGACTTCCAACCAAGCAAGGCAACCCCTTCAGCTTGTTTGGAATCACTGCCTAGGGGCAGTGAGAACTACCCCGAAGATATTCACTGCCCAGTACCATGCTTCCAGGCTGGCAACCTCTTCCCTCATGCACCTAGAAGTTATTCTTCCTCCACATATCAGTGAGCACTACTCAAAGGCCAGACATCAGTTATTCTCTCACACTGTGTAGGATACAGTTCTGTTACACCTACAGTCATCTGAAAAACCCATATCGGAATATTCAGACTATCCTTCTACACAAGATGAGGGGAAACAATTGTCTTGTGCTGATTCCCTACTCCACAAGCTCCATTTCAGAACTTTCTGAGGAAATTCCTCAACATCTCAAGGAAGCAAGACAATCAAATCTTTAAGGGAGATTTACAGTAGAAAATCCCAAGACAGCATTCATTCTGTAGAAGAGGAGGCAGAGGGAAGGATGGAGATCACTTTCAGACCAGACTTCACACAATTTCCCCATCGCTCAGAGGGATTCTTGACTTAAACACTACACACTTACATAACTAGTCCTATCCCTGCTGCCTGAACATGAGGATGAACATGGATGTAAGCCCAGAATTCCCTCTGGCAGAGAACTGTGTATTATCAAACACAACAAGAAATAACCAGATCAAGAGCTGCGTCTCAGGAGAATCTCACAATCTTATCCACTCTGGACACTTTCTTATGAATAACTGGGCAAACAGCCCAAAGCCTGATCTGGTTAGAATTGCACATCAGGTTTATACATTTGACAACAATAAAATATTTTTGTACTTTCCAACATGTGTTTGTTCTCTGGGCTTGAGGTCCTTTGGCACTGCCCTTAGCTCTACTGCTGTTTTCCCTGTCTTCCCTATGAGATCTGCATGAATCATAGAATCATTAAGGTTGGAAAAGACCTCTAAGATCATCGAGTCCAACCGTCAACCCAACACCACCATGTCCACTAAACCATGTCCCTAAGAGCCTCATCTACACATGCATGCATGTGCTCTCATCCCGGGAGATGAGAACCTCTGCACATTCAGGTATGGACTAATGGTCTCCTACAGAAAACCTGGGAGTCTCAAATCTCATTCCAATGACAGGTTTGAAAGAGATGACTGTCAAGTGCAAAAGAAGTTCTCCCTGGGATCAAGGATATGAGAGATTGCGATTCTTCTGACTAGGAGGTGTACAGCCAGCGTTTTCCTGCCATCCTTTGAAACTGATGTAAGGAGCAGCTTCTGTCAGGCAAAACAGCAGTATTGTATTCCTCTGCTTGGATCAAGACTAGCAGAAGACTGGCCAGGATGACAGGCTGTGATGTTTGTAGTGATGGTTTGGGAGCAGCATCCCATTGCTCACCCTCTCCCAAAAGTTCAGTAAAATGACATCCGTATACCCTCAATAGTGAGTTGAGGAGTATGTTTTCTGATGTAAAGGGATGATGGAGGCTGGTACTCAGTGTGGAACGATTTTTTTTTTTCCTTGTAGTTTCACAAGAAGTTTAAAAATGTCATTTTTTCAAGTAAGGGGGGAGGAGAATGTTTTCTGTTTGGAGAGGGAGAGTAGAGGTAGGCAGACATGGAGGTCTGTATAGAGGACAGAATGGTCAGGCTGTCTGCTGACAGCAGCCTGTTCTTACAGCAACCAAGGGAAGGCCTCCTACCTGCTGAGATGATACGGAGGAGAAACAAAGAAAAGAATATCATTTGAAAGGGAGGACAAAGGAAGAGACAACCAAGATAAAAGTCTTGAAGCCAGGAAAAGGCCCTGAGAAAAGGTGATGAAGATGGCCAATGAACACTTACACAAATGGCCTTCAGCCACAGCCCTTCCATTCCAGGGGCAACTGACTGAAGCCACATCCAGACAATGAGCCCAGAGCTATAAGTGCTTTTTGTCAGGAGAGACTGAGCAGATTGTGGCTCCAAAGACAAGAGCCACTTGCCAACGATGCAAGTGAGAACCCTTGCATTTTATATTGGTGATCGTACCCGAGACCCAAAAGACCTGCACTGAGGGCATAGGTATCATGTACTGTCAAAGGGTGCTTTCCACAGAGATGTGACAAAACTGAATCAGTTTCTCAAAGCTGATAAGAGGCTATTGAACAAATGTAGATAGGCTCAAGTACTATAAGCCAAATATTATTTTGGGGAAAAAAAAAAAGGCAAAACCAATAGCCTAGTGAGACCAAGAACATGCACACACCACTTAACGATGGAAAAGCAATCGAGACGGAAAGGTTTGTTGGTGAGAACAGCACTTCTGTTAGGGATGGTTGGACTAGATGACCTTTAAAGGTCCCTTCCAACCCAAACTATTCTATGATTCTGTGATTCTCTGATCCTCCATATAGCTTGCATAAATTGGTAAGGGAGGGCCTAGGCAGGCTGTAGGACTTGGCCTGCCTAAGAAAGCCCTGTGTTTGGGCATTTCAAGGAGCCCAACAACTTAGCTTTCACACTCCTTCTGAGAGCATCCTCACATCCAGATAGTAGCTACACAAAATGTAAGGCAAGACCGGACTTCATTAGCTTCCTGAAGGATTTACCACAGATTACCAGAAGTATACAAATTTCCTGTGTTCACAGTAAATCATCTCCTCTTACCTCTTGTCCACATGTAATCACTTAGACTCACAGAGCAGCCCTTATGAGCAAGGCCTGGGGGAATAATTTCTTCACTTTCTAACGTACACATGCACACACATATACAATAGTAGAAGGCCATATAAATTTAAAAAAAAGTAGTTGGTGACATGAATTGGTTTCCGCTTCCTCCTCTGTTCTACTGCTTTCATTTCTTGTAAAGTTAGTAAGAAGATCGTTACACAGAAAACGTAACTTGAGAAGGAACTTATATGCTCCCTCAAGTTATACCTCTCCAAAGGGAGATGCTGAATTAAAGCATCACTATCCCCTTAAGGTTCTGGAAAGTAGGCCACAGGAGACACACAGGTTGTACACCTCCATATCCGATTCCCCTCAAAAGATATTAATCTCTTCCGTTAGCATGCTAGTCTGTATTTTAATTCTACCAGAGGCACCATCGCCACTACTCTCTTCATTGTATCCCACTCTCTTTTTCAAAATGACACCCTGTTTTGTTCTCTTTTATTCTTAAAAACTCCTTCTAGTAAAAACTTTGTGCTCTGTGGCATTTATCAGTATTATTTAATTTGTATTCTCAAACAGATTCTGAACTGCTGATGCTCAGAGCAGCAGTGAAGTATTTTTGCTATATCCACCCTCGTAAGTCAGTTCCCTCACACAACCTAAAACATGCCTGTCTCAGATGAAGAAAGTATCCATTTTCCCTTTTCCTCTCTGTGTATAGGAGAACCACATATATGGATATATTTATCATAATCTCACTTTGCAAAACAGTATTTTTCAAGGTTTACCATCTCTTTTAAAACTAATTTTCCAATCTTCAAAATTATCTTATTTTACATATAGTTTTGCATGTAAAGTTGTAAATTATTTATCCTTTTATGCAAAAACTTGAAGGATTTGCCTGGCATTTTTAGAAATTTGTTCATTAAAAAACCTGTTTATAAAGCAATTTTCCCAAATATTGTATCATTTTGTAGGTTAGATTGTTTCTCTAAATATACAACATGTTTTTCAAACAGAAGAGATCAAGAGTAGGTTCCTCAATCAATTTTTAACTGAAATACATGGAGTAATTTTAAAAAATGTTTTTAAGTTAAAAAAAAAAACAAAACCAAACAACCTTGATCTTAAGGCCTTCCTTACAATTGTAGCCTTGTCTAGGGCAAGCAGCTTTGATGCCTCCAGCGAGAATAAGCATAATTTGTAAATACCAGATTGCTTTCACTCACATAACTAAGTATGGATTTCAGTGTGTAAATTCAGATATGAGAGTCAAAATGTTTCCAGTGACATCATGGGAGTTGATGACACTGTTGTGAATATATTATGAGGCTGTGGATGCAGTTTAATGGCACCACTTCTGGCTCCACCACTCACCTGCCGTCACTGCGAATCTTTGAAACATCCCGTTACACCTGAGCCTCTGTCAAGTGAAAACCCTCATTCTCAGGCTTGGGTTCTCATTTCTGCAATAAACAAAGTAGGTAACTTGGGGACAGTACTTCTCTACCTCTGTGCCTCCGTCCTCCACCGGTCTCACCAAGGCAGTGTTTCTTTGTTACATTCTGTGCAGATCTCATCTAGTACCATTTCACCTGCTCTAGGACAGGGGCTTTCTTCTATGTTATATGGAGCCATTTTTAAGAGGATTCCAGGTACTGCTATTGCAAGGCACGGAAAAATAATAATCACTTCCCCCAGGACTGAGAGTCTGAGCTGTTTGCTCTTTGATAGCTTAAAAAAATAGTAAAATGCATATATCTGAGCGAAGTGTTACCTTCACAGTAGAACCAAAAGCTGATGGATGAGAATGAAAAAAAAAAAAAAGAGGAAAAAAAACCCAACTTACTTTAAAAGCAAGACTTTGTGTAGTAGTCTATGCAGTTTATCTTGCCCTTTGCTCTGAAACAGCTGGTAAAAGATCCTATGAAGTGCAGTGTGGTAAAACTGAACACTGATCTGATCTGTTTACGTAACTTACATGTTCCCACTGTTGCTTCCAGTTAACGTACGGATTTTCTTGAAATCAAGCTTATCGGATACATTTCTTAAGGCCTGTGAAGCGTTTCCTGTATGTAAATTCAGTGGGCCTGAATACAGAAATTTCACTTGCCTGTGAAATTTTCACGTTGCATATACTTAGAAAATCTAATCTGGGAGGTTCGTTACTAGAACAGTTTCATTACTTCTGCTACTGTATCGTTATCAGACAGGCAACATCCTGAATTCGAGTAGAGGAGATGCTTGTTGGTTTGGGTTTTTTTTCATTTTGCAGCAACTAGAATTAATAGATGGAGGAGTGCCCTTCACAATCGCACATGAAGAATGCAAATAGCTATTTATAATACCACAGCTCCCACATTAAACTATTCTAAATAGGTCTTCATTCCTGTAACTCTTGTGAGGTGAATTGTTAATATTCGATTATCAATAGTGATGTCACAAGGCAAATGCAACTGTATCAGAGGGATCAGCCCAAAGTCAAAACCGAAGTTTACAAGGATTGAGATGAAAGAAATCGATATAAATAACGAGAGGGCAGTGCTACAAGGCTCTGCAGTGGTGGACTTGCTAACCCTAAACCCTTCCACCTGAATTCTAACAAGTAAATCAAAGCGCTCGTATCTGGATCAAGGCACTTTCCAGCTTTGCTTTAGTGACAGGGGAATGGGCATTACCCAGAAGCTGCAGGGTGATGTTCAGACGCGGCTAACAAACCACCAGCTCAGCTTTTCTTTTCCACAGGGCAAGCACTCTAAATGCTCCTCCTCCCCTTAACTTGCTGAAACTTGCAGCTGTGATTCACAACCTGACCAACAGTGATAGATAACAAACCACTGACCTTGAGGGCAGCTTTGTGTGTCAGCCTTCTTATTGCGTTGAGTCACCGCACTCCTCGTGTGTGTTATTTTAAGTAGCACATTTATCAGCCAGTACCAAACAGAGTATGTGGCCATGTGTATTTTATTAGCAGGTTTTGAGTATTTAAAAAAAAAAAATCAGAAAAAAAATCCACTTTATTTCAAAAAAGGCTTGAAGGCTCTGACACACTTTAAAAATCTCCTTGTTTTCAGTTACAACGTAAGGAATCTATATGGATGCTAATATGTTTGCATTTGTAGCTTTTCCAGACTTTTTTTTTTTGCCTCCCAGCACACTGCAGTATAGCAATGTCAGAAATATACCATTCCCTGTAACAGGACACATCTGTGGTGAATCTGCACAGAAGCAATTAATTTCCTTGTGGTATTTTTACACTGGGGGCTTAATGCAAGTCCCCATTATATAAACAAAAAGCTCTAGACAGCTCCTGCTGCCTGATTAAAAAAAAAATATATATATATAAAACAAATCAGATTGAGAAGGGCTGTTTGGCCTAGCACTGCTACAGGCAATGACTTGTAATGAGGCATCCCAACACTAATTATGAAGCTTATTAAAGAGAATTGTCTAAGTTGTACTAAAGTGCATGCTATAATCATGTTAAGGGAGACACGCATACTGAATTGGGGTCCTCCAGTTTCTTCTCTTAGAGAAGTGGACCCACTACTTCACGAAGCCAATTTGGGTCTCCGTTTATAGCAGCAATGTTATTGTGCTTTTCAGACTGGTCAAGATGAATTTGATGGAGAGGCAGGTGGGAATCCCAGCAGCTTGGTGATAATTCACACATCATAGCCTTCACAACTAACTAACATCTGCAGGCAAGTGGGCCAAGAAGCTGTCAAAAACAAATACTTCCAATCCAGGATTTTATTATTAAACTTCTCCCAAATCTTCACTAAGGCTGAAAAAGCAGTATTTCAGTGTACTGTTTCAGGAAAGGGGGAAAAAAAAAAAAAAAAAAAGATTAATAAAGATGTTAGGAGGCTGAACTGCTGTGAGATTTGTTTAATTATTCCCCACAGTACTGCCCCAGCAATCTGCTGACATTTAGCCCCGACCTTGCAAATCCTCAGTAAATATTAATATATCAACTCAAACAGGGACCGTTGTTTTATTGGTTCACGGAGCTCAGAGAGATTCGCCACAGCAGTGAAAAATAATGTGCAGAACTGAGGAAGAACGGCTCCTTTGATATCACCTTCTGCTGCACACATGTGCTGGGAGCATCAACAAAATGGAAATTCTGTTACTTTGCCACAGCTGTAGAGTGACACTTCAGATGCCTTTGCTTCCCTTTGTACAGCCTGCTGGAATAATCCCAAAACCACAGTGGCAAGAGATTAGAAAATACACACACACGCGCGCGCGCACATATACACACACACACAGAGGAAGAGAGAGAGAAAGAGAGAGATCACATTTTATTATCTGACACAGTGAAAATTTTAATAATGGTAAGCTCCCATTTTAAAACCTAATAAGCTTTGCCCAGAACAATGAGCGTGCTAATAAGAGCCAAGGAGAGCTAAGCGCAATCCACTGGAATCTGTTTACTACGGTGACTTTGCTGTTTGCCTCCATGAGCGCCACATAAACTTCTTTTTTCTCCGAACAGTTGCCCCTATTGACTGCTTCCTAATGTATTTTATGTGCCTACCAGTCCTCACAAATCATGACAAAATACCCCCAATTTATTTTCTCCCTTTTATTTGCTTGCGTTAAATGTAAATGTACATTATTAAAATATCTTCTCATAACTACACTGCCATTACTAATAGACGAGTGTTTGATGTGGGTCAATACTGCATCCAAAATTCTTGGGTTTAGGGGAAAGGGCTGCTGTGCAACATTTGGCATTCAGATGTATTGAGCTGCAGAGTTAATGCGTGATTAATTTTATTCATAAAAATGTTAATCACTTCATTGTGAGATCTTTTTAACATTCTGTGCACCGAACACCTTTTAACTTCTTTTTCACACAAGCTCACAAATGTATTTAATATTTTCAAACATTCTGTTATTACCAATAACACTGGTAATTAAACATACTTTTAAAATGCAATAAAAAGCTGGCAAGTAACGGCACGGCACCGAACACAAATGGAAGCCCGTTGCCCGCTGCCTCTCTCGTGCCCCCTCCCCCTTGGCAGCAACTGACCAGTTTCTCTAACGTGCACTTGTTTGCAGAGTGAGTCCCGGAGGCATTTTTTTTCCTCGAGCATGCTTCAACCCTCATTGACACAGCCGAATATCGTGAAAATAATACAGCCCTGTAGCACACTATAGATGGTGCTAAAAATACTTCTCAGGGAGGGGAGGATCACAGCGTTGGGCACATCGCGGCAGGTTGGGGGCTCCGGGGTTTTTGGTTTGGGTTGGGATGGGATGGGGGGGGATGTTGAGACAAGCACTCGAGCCTCATCCCAGAGTGGTGTCAGGCATTGGTGGGTGTGCCGGCTGCACTCACTGACTTCTTGTTTCCAGCTGGGCAAGGCTATTGTGAGCGTATTCAGCCAATGCACTCATGAAACTGGATAAATGGATTAGTGGATCAGAGACACCATCGGCATCTTCAAAAGGAAAACAGCAGCCTGCAAAAAGACTGACATTTGTGTACTGGGGCAGAGGGTGTGTGAATGCTCTGCCTCCTCCAAAGGGACAAGACAGTGATAAACTTTCCACACTGACCACCTCACTTTGTGCTACAATTGACCAACAAAATAAATGGATTGCTTCATTGTTTTTGAACCGTAGGCAGCACAGGGAAAGTGCTACTTGCGCAGCAACAAAGGACAATGTATTGTGTGGGGCCAACAGCTCAAAATAAAACCTTTAATTATCTACGGGTCAGCCATAAATCTGGAATAAAAATAAATGTTACTTTTTAAACTCGCCTTTAATTCTGCACAGAGTTTACGCCAGCGCTTTCTATTCTCTCAGGAGAGGCACTACCGCGACTCGGTGTGCGCCCCTCGTTTGCATTTCTGCATTAGCTTGACTCCAGAGGAACATGTTGGGAAACAAGTCTGGCTATCAGACGTTAAGGATGTCTGTAACGCTAGTTAAAGTAAGAACAGATAAAAAACATATTTTTTTCTACTTTTTTTACAAACACCCATGCATGTATTCCCTTCACACACACAGAAGAGAAGCCAAAACTAATATCAATAACGGTGACGGGTCTCGAGTAAACTAATTCCTCACAGAAGTACATTGTTTCATTTTAAGAGCTCATATTGTCGAAGTCTTAAATTTTGAATACCTGTTTCTATGGGGTTTTCAGCCTCCTGGTACTTCCAGCGATTCCTGTCCACATGGCTGGTTTTACAGGCAAGCTATGAACGGCACTGCATGGGAGCACTGCACAATGGGGAACACCAACCTCGCCAGGAGCCGTTTATGTAACTTTTCACTGGAAAACACGCCACGCAGCCCACGTTTATTACATGTTCCAGTGTTTTACTTGATTTGTTAGTCCCAGGTAAGATTTACTGCTGAAACTTGGCGGCTCGAAGCCTGGAATCAGGCCCCACGTCCCTCCTCACCGCAGCCCCCATGAAGCCGGTGGTGGGCTCAGGCCCTGCCGGTCACCTCTGTGGCCCTTCCCGGGACCGGCGGTCCCGCATGGTGCAGCTCCACGTCTGCCTCCCGCTTCCCTTCCCGGGACCGGCGGTCCCGCATGGTGCAGCTCCACGTCTGCCTCCCGCTTCCCGCAGGCCGTCAGGGACCTTCCCTGGCCAGTTTAGGCCACGCCCGCCTGAGCCATGGCGGTTAGCGGGGTTTCAGGGCCTGCGGGTGGCACATGCGGGCCTGGGGCTCCCCTCCATCCGCCAGCAGCCCGCGGGG
>NW_008824234.1:1197963-1198701 GCF_000699105.1 Pygoscelis adeliae | reverse complement strand
AAATAGAAAAAGAATAAAAAATGCAGCATGCATACCAATGAGCACGTTTCATAACTACGTCTCTGTGACAAAGCCAAACCCCCGTAAAGCTGCCGTTTGCTTTTACTGTGTGTTCTGGCAGCTGCTAATTTCGGAGTTTGCTGAACTCGAGATTATATCAACTTTCCAGTGTTCTTTCTTCACAGATTTCTGCCATTCTTCTGTTAATGCTAAGTAAATAATAACAGAAAGAAGACAGGGAGCCAGTTTTTACTGGGGGAGGACGGAGGATTATGCAAACATGTATGAAAAATGTTTTCTGCCACCCTTTTAAATAGCACGAAAATGTATCTTGGCGCTCGGTTGTTGTTCTAGAAGAAGTATTGCTCGATGTAGCTCCTATCCGATTCAACGCAAATTTTCCTATTGACTTTATTTATCAGGTTCGGGAACCGTCATCGCTTAAAAAAAAAAAAAAAGAGGTAGGAAACTAGGACTTTCCAATTTACTCTTATCAGCTCGAAGCATTCCCAATTAAGGCAAATCGTTTAGCTTAAGCTTCTCCTTTATTATTCTCCCTACACTCCGGTATTTGCTGGTATACATCTGCCAGGGTGGATCTCAATGAAAATGGAAAATACGACAGAAAAAACTACAAATTATTTTCCTGCCAGGGTGACGTAAACGGTCGTTCCTAGCACGGCTCACGTGACAAGCGAAACCTAGGAAATATGGAGCCCCCGCTCCTTCCCCAAACTG
>NW_008824234.1:1191973-1196513 GCF_000699105.1 Pygoscelis adeliae | reverse complement strand
CGGGTTGCTCGGGGCCGGCTGCGCCGCCCGCCAGGAATTTGGGAGCCGGGCCGAAGGGGGGCGAGGGGCGGCCGGTGCGGGGCTGCAGCTATTCCTTTTGAATTGGTGGGGAAGGGAAGGCAATTCCGTCAGGGTTACACCAGCGCTGGTCTGACGCGCCGTGTGGCTTTACAGGCGTGAAGTCTTTTTTCTTCCCTTTTTTTTTTTTAAAGACGCCTTCCCTCTCCCTTTTCCTGACTGAAAGCTAAGTTATTATGGTTCGGTTAAAACCGTAATACACCCTTTTGTTGGAACCTTTACCAACGCGGGACTGCCTGCGATTTAGGAAAAACAAAACAGCTAAAAGCCAGAAAGCAAACTAACTGATGCTATGCCGGGAACCGCAGGACGTCAAAACGCGTCTCTCTTCAGAGGCAGTCCTTCAGGTATCCCGCACAAAATCTGTTTCGCCTGACCTGTTTCTCTGAACCACCTGAAAAACGCAGAAAGTAGAAGCCTACCGCCTCCGCTGCTTTGTCAACAGATCCCCAAGCGATAGCTTACCGAGACCCCTCTGTGCCTTGCGATGATTTTGCAGCTAAATCAAGATCAATATTCTGATCTCTGACAGGAATTTTATTAATATTTTATTGGAAAATCTCGTCTCGTTTCCGACAAGTCCTGGTTTGGGGTTGGTTCAGTTTGGATAGGGCGTCACCACATTATTTCTTAATGACTTTCCCAGCTGCTTCTTTCCATTTTCCACCATCAACAACCATCTGGTATCTTATTAGCACCTCAATGCTCATTTAGTGTTCTCATTTAGGAGAAAAAAAGAAGTAAACACTCAAAATATTACACCTTTTAACGGACCGTCTTTGGAAGATTAATGCCTTTCTAAACCGATAGATTGTCTCTCTCAGTCCCTTTTTAACCAACAGATCGGAATCGCAGAACTTTCTTCTGGGAAGTGCAAGGGCTGCCATTTTTTTTTTTTCCTGCTAAAATTGTGCTTAATCTCACAGGGAAAAATCTTTCGCAGCCTTATTTCCTCTGTGTTTATTTAAAGCGTAAATCGTTACAAATAATTCTATTTTCTAATCTATTATTTTTTTCGGCTTCGGTCGGAATGTACACCAAAGCACTAAAGCTCTTGATCCCACGGGTTTGGACAGCAAAGTTATACACTAGGGAACTGTGAGAAAACTTGTCCCTTTCATTTCAAAGAATGTATTTTATCACGTAAGTGGAAGTCAGATCCGTTTATGTTCGGAAAATGGATGCTACAGGACACGTCTGATTCATCACAATTGAAAAAATAACTTTAATTTTACTAATTAAGAACCAGCTTCACTCAGCTTCTTGAATTTACGTGTACGGAAAGGGAAGCTCGCAGCTTGTTTTCGACAAAATAGCTACAAGAGTCATTAAAAGCTTGGGTTTGCTATTTTAAGTTTCGGTTACCCAAAGGCAAAAAGACTTGACTTTTTAGAAAACAAATTATAAATGTTTGAATAGATTTGTAATATATGTATAAGATCTGCAGCAACAGAATACATACCTGAAGAGAGCTCATAATTTCATTTAGTTTATTAGACAAAAATATATGATTTAGACAAGTTTTGCTGACGCGCTATTTACAATCTGAAATCACTCTATATACAGAAAAAACACAAACACATGGGAAACATTTACCAAACAAATAATCCAAGAATGGTTAGAATAACACGATCTGAAATGGTACAATGAAGAAGGGGATCCATCTACAGATTTGTGTAATCGCTTTTATGGATTTGCACCACCTTATTGCAAAAAGAGATTGATGGGAGTCGTTTATATCGTTTCCTTTTTTTTTTTTCTGTCCTTAATACCAGTCTCTGTAATATTTTTTCACCAAACCATTTAATCAAGCGGAAGGGAGAGCTGTTAAAATTCTCGGTGTTCCCTCTTGCTGAGCCAAAGAGCTGCAGGGGGGAAGGGAGGAAGGAAAAAAAAAAAAAAGACGTAACAATCTTTCAGGAAAAAAAAAAGAGAATCCTTTCCTATAATTGTCTGTCTATTGCTATAGCATCCTAGTATTAGTTAATTGCACAGAAATCATTGTCACTGGTGTAATTAACACAAGATCTTTGAGGTCTGTTAAGTTTCAGAAAAGTTACAGGCTGGCTATGTACAATTGCAATTTAGCCTAACTTTGAAAAGATTACAGCAACTTCTGTGTTGTTCTTGTTGTCTGTATGTATTATTATGGTGATGATTAGGTGTTATAATTAGTCTTTATTATTCAAACGCTCTGTTTCACATAAGTAACATTCCTGCAGTGAAAACAAACAAACAAACTCACTTGTCACGGACAGGCTGGAAGGGCGATTTTAGCGGCTGAGGTGGGGATTCAGTTCTTGGTACATTTTCTCTTTCTAGAAGGAGACAGAAGAAAAAAAAAAACAACAAAATAAAAAAAAACCACAAAAACAGGAGAACCATTTTAGAATAACAACAAAAAAAATCTGGACAGTGTGCAGAGAACACACCTCCCTCTCACCCTCTTGTTCAGACGTGTGTAGGTATCTACGTGTGTGTGTGTGTGTGTACTGCACCATTCCCTACTTTCAATATTTAAGGCGTATGCAAGCTTTTCTTGCCACATTTTTGACTGTCATTGAAATTAGTGGGAGATGAGGGTCAGGAAGGAGGGAAGGAAAGCAAAACTCAAAGAATATGTTTCACAGCGCTATTCCTGCCTTCTCATCTTATTTGATGGGCGTGTAGGGTGAGAATGTAATAGCCCACATGAAATGGGCTTAATGTATGCAATCAACATGCTCCAGGAAAAAAAAAAAAAAAAATCAACGCTAGGGTAAACTGTCTGCAACTCCGTTAAAAGCAATCAGTTACACCAGGGCTGAACCTGACACCGTTCCTCAAGGAGAAGTTCATGTGCGTGTGTTGGGGGTGGAGGGAGAGGTGGATGCCTGACGCATTCATTACCTATGTGTTTGGGACTGGTCCTCTCTGAAGGTTTTTCACTGCTTAGGGCTCCCAGGGTTGCTGTTAAAACAGAAGGTTGTTGCTGGGCCTGGAGGTGGTGATTGTGATGAGCAGCGTGGTGGTGATTTACTCCCAAAAAGGACCTCACATTTAGCAGGGAACTCTGAGTGAGGAAAGCCCCATTTGTCCAGTTGTGAAATTTGCCGATCTGGCATGTGTAGAGTCCATGGCTAGGGAGAAAAGCGGGGTGCTGGATCTGTGGAGAAGTGTGGTTAACCTGGGGAGGAGGGGGCGGAGGGGGAGAAGACTTCAGGGCACCATCGGGACTGGTTGCCGTCTCTGCCAAAGACCAAATCTTGGGTTTGCTGTGAGATGGCATCTGTAAATTGTTCTGTCCCCCGGGACTGATGATTCGCGTGCTGTTGTCAGAGGCCTCCTTCACCATGGCCAGCGCGTCTTTGGGTTTCAGCCCTTCAGACCCTGACAGCGCCAAATCCTTCTCCTTTTCCAAGTGCTCCTCTTCACTGCTTTGTCGCAGGAGCTCGGGCTTCTCCTCCTCTTCCTCGTTGCTCTGCTCCCCATCGTTCTCGTCGATTTTATCTATGTCTATGCTCTCCAGGTCGATTTCCTCGTCGTCTTCGTTCTTCTCGGGGTCCCCCTCATTGTCACTCCCGAAGAGGTTTGCATCTTCTTGGTCCTTACTCCTGGAGCCCCAGGTCACCTTGTTCTCCTTCTTGAGCCGCCGGCGGGCGTTGGCGAACCAGGTGGAGACCTGGGTGAGGGTCATCTTGGTGATGATGGCCAGCATGATCTTCTCGCCCTTGGTGGGGTAGGGGTTCTTGCGGTGCTCGTTGAGCCAGGCCTTGAGGGTGCTGGTGCTCTCCCGGGTGGCGTTTTTGGGCCGCCCCGGGTCCCCGTACTGGAACTGTCCGTAGGGATAATAGCCGGGGGCAGTGTGGGCAGCAAAGGTAGCAGGGTGGACACCCGGATTATCTTTCAGCTCGTACTGGGAGCCCTGCAACACATTCAGACAAGCGGAGAGGAAAAAGCACATCAATTATCTCGTTAGCGTCTCTAACAGACCTGAATAGGCTACTCCGGGAGCCGGAACACGCCTTTGAGCGGTGCAAAGGGTCTTCACAGGCAAATTCGGCCCTCCCCGCTCCAGGCTCTTCACGTTTAGATCAGACAGAGGTATTCCCAAATGATCCCCCCTCTTGCTGGGAAAGGCAAAGAGAGGGGCTAAGCTGGGCTCTGCCAGACATTGTGCGTATTTTCTCCGCAAACCAAACCAAATCGAACGATGGAAATGCAGCAACTTCGCGTTCGCCTCGGCGAGACAGTTTACCGTGCCCTCGAAATTATCAGGCAGAGAGAGCAGGTACCACGCCGCGGTTACAAACTACTGCCTGCGCACAACGCCGCATTTATCTACAAAATATCCAGGAGGATATTACAAATGCATGCAGAGCATTCTTCTTTGGCCCCAGATCTGCCTTTAAAAGGAGTTGGCGTGAGGCGAGACCGGGGAGATGAATGCACAACTTCAGTACGAAGACACTTACAATGTAAG
>NW_008824234.1:1190082-1191852 GCF_000699105.1 Pygoscelis adeliae | reverse complement strand
AGTAAAACATTAACTTCTAACTGTTAGAAGAGCCTTTAAACTCTGGAATGAAAACTGATCCACGCATTGTAGAATATGGATATGCAGACACTTTATCTCGTAAGTTTTACTTTGATCTGGGCAGAGCAAACACAAATTGTTTACAAGCGTTTAGAGACGGTGATTTATTTGCAATCAATATTCTTTTTATCATCAGTAGTAAAACACAGCAAGTCAAATTATCCCATCAGGTGTTTTGGTAAATAACATTTTATCTTTCTAGCAACCTCATTAGGCCTCATTATTACCGCAAGTTGTCCAGATATTAACTTAATATTTTAGCTCTTGATTTACAAATGCTCAGAATTTTGGAATTTATTTCAAAATATCACCGTCATGGTAAACCACTGTAGTAAAATACCAGGATACTTTGCGAGTAGGAAAGGGAACTGTTCCTAAATAGCTAACGTTTAAAGCCGTTTTCTTTTTTTCTTGCTTCTGCCACAGTCTCGCTTTTTTTTTTTTTTTTCCTAGTCCAGGAATATATTCTTAGTGTTACTCTTGCGAAATTTGTGTCAGCCTTAAAAACTAACCTCTTCAAAAATGTCCGCGAAGAAACTAATCTAACTTTGTCAAACAGTTAAAGAGGAACATGTATTTTAATTTCAGAGACAAAGCTTGTACACGAAGAGAAGCCCGATGTAATTTTTGTAATGTGTAACGGAGTAGGCTTTCTGCACTCCCTTTATTCCGCTGTCTTTTGTTATTGTTGCTGAACTGATATTTTTTGTGTAATCTCTGCTGGGAATTCCTTTGAAGAAGCCACTTGTAAATCACTCAGTGCTTCTGTCTCAACTTTTACTGCATTTCCAAAATCAAGGTTAAAAAAAAGTAGGAAATGCGTGCTGTTAAAAGTGCCTTCGCAGGAAATGTTCGCGGCACAAAATGCTCTGTTTTCAGATGCTGACCCTTGTTCGACAGCGTGTCTACCTACTTGCCTACATATATGTATTAAAACCCCTCACAAGTTACGCCTGACAGGCACCCAGTTATAAATATTCGCACTTTTCTGTTTCGGGGGAGAGAAAAGAGGGGCATCTAGAAATTAAGTGGAACCTATGCGTACCGCCGCCGCGAAATTTGGAGATACTAGCGGCGAAAACGTTTCGGCGACACCAGAGATAAAAACAGTTAGTTAAAAAAAGATGTTTCGCTTTTTTACTATTACGTTCTGAAGACAAGGAAAGAAGAGATCCGAGAACAATCTGGGTGACGGCAGTTTGTTTCAGAGTTAACGCCGATGTGCCTTTCTGCTCCCATGCATATAATGGGATGTAGATGCCCTCCTTCGCTTGATGCAAATCCGATCCGTGATACTCGCCATAATCAGAGTATGAAAAGTTCAGGGAACAGAACGGGCCATTTTTAAGGCTTAAGGAAAACGTCTTGAAATAAACGGGCGTACCAGCTACCAGTGCACTTCGGCCTTTCGGACGGAACCTGTTTATAGCTCGGCGGCAAAGAAAAGGACCAGGCGGAAAGAGGAGCGCGCTGGAAAGCCAACTGAAACAACAGGACCGACAATATCACCCGTCAACAACTCCACCAATAACAACAAGAAAAAAAAAAAAACCACAAACCCCGAGTTGCTAGGGAAAGCCGACAACAGGGAGGCAGGAGCCCCGCTCAGCCCTTTCACCGCCAAGAAGGAAAACTCGGAGGAGTTTTGCCCGGCTGGAGAGACGGGGAGGATGGGGGCTGCGCCCGCAGACGGAGCCCGCCGCCCCCCGG
>NW_008824234.1:1185852-1186134 GCF_000699105.1 Pygoscelis adeliae | reverse complement strand
TTCCTGCTCCTGCATTGGACATTGCCAGTTTTCTGACGGTTTATTAAGTCACTTCAGTAGGCAACCTTTCAAAGTCCTTTTTAATTTTTTCCCCCCTTGTGCAAGTAAGCTGGAACCAGAGCTGCTACACTAAGCTACTTAGCTTGAAAATCAGTTTAGTGAAGGTCTGGGAGATTCTGGGTTTATTTTCCCCCATACAAGACCTATAGCAGGAGCTTAATAACAAAAGCGCGAAAAGAACGAAACTGTACCAAAATTTACAAACATCAGCAGCAGCTGCCA
>NW_008824234.1:1184397-1185698 GCF_000699105.1 Pygoscelis adeliae | reverse complement strand
CTTGCACCTCCCCCCCCCCCCCCCCCGAGATCTGTGTTTTAGTTGCTCGAATGTCTCCCTAACTTTCGGCAAAACCTAACAAAAAGGAGTGCGGTGCCAAGTCATTAGCCGAACAGCGTTTTTAAAGACGATAAACAGTCACGTAGCAAGAAAGGATTTGAGCTCAGAGTGAAAAGCAGAGTCACCTTCCCGTCGGAGAGCGGATGCACATCTGAAAACAGGCGGGAGAGAAATGTATAGCAGCGCTGGGTATAATGTGATCATACCTAAGGTAATCGCTTAAAATAAATTGTATACTGTTTAAAGTAGATCGACCTAAATGGCCACGCTCAAATAATTCAAAAATCACTGGGCAGATAAACTTCTCCTTAAAGAGCCTTTCTTGAGAAGGAGTTTGCTAAGACAGTGTGATCCTTCCAGTTTCTTAAGGCGATGCATCCACTGCCAAGAGATTTTCTCTGCATTATTAACAAATCAGTTTAGATAGGGGTCCGATAAGAAATGCAAATCCAGACATAGGGGTCGCTGCTTGGCCGAATTTTAACTAAAGGCTGGTTTTGCAGGAGTTGACTAAAGGGTATGTTTGCGAAGAGGATATGTGAAGCTTTAACACTGACTCCACTACAAAAATGAAGTCAGTGATTTTGATCTGCTCCAGATGTCCTAAGAGTGGATATTGCAGTGCTGGGAATCCGCACCAAATATCTGAGGGCACTGATGGTAATCAGCGCAACACATCAGCCAGGGGGGACTGGCAATTGTGATAACCTGCTGCAAATGTGCAGGGCTGGAGATGGCAGTGATAAACCGCTGAAAATATCTTCAAATGGAGATGACAGAGATGTTGAAAGGAGACACCTAACTATGGGGAGAATAGGATACTAAGCAGAGCACAATCTGAGAGTGGAGTTCAGATATTTGCTAGTCTGCGGTTCACCCGTGTAATTTCCACAGAGATACACGCGTTTGTGCGCCGTCTCTGCGTGCAGATACACACGCGTATGGACCTGCTAGTAAAATTCGGGGTTTACGCGGCGTTGACAATAAGATCTACCAAAAGAAAGGGAGGCTTAATCGCTAAAGCGCCTTGTTTGTGGCTTGAGAAGAAAAGTTTTCATTTAATTCTGTGACTGCTTTGAAACATCCTGGTAACGATTTCTCTTGCAAATCCTCTCTTGATTTTCAGCTCGCACCGGTAATAGACGAAGAAATTTAAGATGATCTACTCAGTTAATAGTCTGTTTCATTTGTCTTTCCCGTGGAAAGAACGTGCGGGAGGGGGGAGGGGGGGAGGTTGGGGG
>NW_008824234.1:1181665-1184386 GCF_000699105.1 Pygoscelis adeliae | reverse complement strand
GGGGAAAGGGGGAAGTGCCAAAAAATAGGTTATCCGTATGTTGCTAATTTTCTGACTGTTCTCAGCAGGTAGTTTCACTGACTTCTTTTTCTCGCCGTCTTTTTTATGTGTAAGTTTAAAATAACTCTACCATGTTAGGTATCAATCCTATACATTTTAATGATACATCTGTGCAGGACTGAATCCATTAATTTAATATATCTCGCCTAGATTCTAATTATGCACCGACTGTCGACTATTTGCATCAGTTGACTGAGTTTTCATTAAGTGTATTATATCTGATTTAGCATGGGACCGTGTTTCATTTGACGACGTGTCCTTTTTTGGGGTGCCGGTAGCACGGCTGCGGCTCCGCAGGACCTTGGCGTTGGTTTCCTCCCGCTGGTCACCCGCTGCCAGGCCCCGCCGCCTCCGTGCGTCCGTCCTGAGCGCTTCTCATCAGCCCTGATTTATGAGCCTTGTTAAACACTCATTATTACTTTGCACCTTTATTCCAGCAGGGTCCGGGAAACAACCCCACTTTGTGACAACAGGGCATGTGTCAAACAATTATAGGCGGAGAGGTGATGTAGCTCTGGAGCGCCAGATTCCCCCCTCCTCCCCTTCACGCCCAGCCCGAGGAACATTTCTGTTAAAAAAAAAAGGTAAAAGGGGGGAAAAAAAAAAGAAAAAAACCCCTCACTCTCTTTTTGCAAATTTAAACCGCAGCAACAGCAGCCTTCAGACCTCTGACCGTGCAAACGAATGGTTTGGTTTGTCCAAATAAGCACAAAGTTGCAATCAGGGGTACCTGGTCGATTCCCTGAATGTGAACATGTACATATCCACAGTACAGGCAGCACAGGAAGGAATCCAAGTCTGAGCAGCTACAGCGTTTGACTGTACTCAGGGTAACAGCTAATAAGGCGTTTACAAAGATTATGTTATTCAGAGAGAGAGCGTTTAAAAAACATAAAATCTCTCTCTCTCTCTGTCTAAATTAAATTAAGATAAATTGATTTTTTTCCCCGATACCTTGGCAGTGACTTTTTATTAATCCTTTATCAGTCCACCTCAGTTGCAACATACATTTATTTCTGATAGCAATGTGAACACACAGATGCTCTCTTCCTTAGTGCTTTTGCAAATGAATTGCTAAAGCCATGTGCACAGGCCTATACGAACAAGCACACAAATCTATAGAATGAATCATCTGCCTCCCTCTGTATCTATCTGTCCGTCTCTCTGTCTACCTATCTATGAATATTTTATGAGCCTGAACTTAATTAACAAAATAATTTCCATTTTGTCTCCAAAATGATCAACAGCAATTATGTGAGATTTTTAAGGTTTATAATTTTATGTCACCAGCCTGGTGCTTGGGGGCAGAGGCACAATTGCCGTGCCAGCTGCAGTTGTATTTATTTGTTTTTCTGTCTTGTTCCTGTAGGGCTGCATTATGCAGTTTTTAATTAGTTTGTGTTTGTATTTCACCCATCCCAAATCAATGCCATCCTGGAGCAATGCAATGTAAATTCCTGCAGTACAGGTGTAGCTGCTAGCTCTGGAACACTAGGAAACTCATGTCTTACAAATGAAAGCACTGAATGCCATTCAGCCAAACTGTCAGCTTTAAACAGCCAAGAGGAAGGAGATCAAAGCAGAGAGCAGGAACTTCTACTCTCCAGATTAGTCTTTATGGTTTGAACGCCTAATGCTATTAAAGGGAACCAGGACATACAGCGCATCGTTGGCTACAAAGTTACTTCTAATTTTGCTGAAGTCCTGCCTCATTTTGGCCAATGTAAGCCTTCAGAGCATTTCAAGATGCACTGTTTCCTTTGAGGCCTAGTAGCTACTCGTCTGAAATTATGCAGAACTAATACCTTCAGAGACACATTTCTGTTTGTGCACATATTTATATAACTTATCGCCTTTTGAAAGATAATTTTGATTTCCTCCTAGGTGCCACAAAGTCTTTTAATAGAACTCGCAGCAGTAAAACCTGAAATTCTAGTATCTCCAGACATGAAAAGTCCCTTTATGTTGTGTTTGGTGTCTCTTCTTTCTTGAAATGACCTCTGTACGGTGGTGTATAAATCTATTATTCCAGTCACTGGGGAATTCTTTTAAAGCTTTCTTTTTTTGTCAGGAATAAGAGATCGTTCATCTTTAACTAGGCCACATAGAAATTATGATTCAACAGCAGTGTATATTTAATTAGAGTAATCTCACTTGAATTTAATTACCTAATGAATTATTTGTTTAAAAGGTAAAAAGGCTTGTTTGCCAAGTACAGTGCAACCCACTGATAAGAACTTCCGTTATAAGAACATTAATATTAAAAAAAAAAACATTCTATGGTTTTATATTTTAACTCTTTGGTTCTGCCAGCCGTCGGTGGGCACGCCGAGCCTTAATTAGAGTAATCTCACTTGAATTTAATTACCTAATGAATTATTTGTTTAAAAGGTAAAAAGGCTTGTTTGCCAAGTACAGTGCAACCCACTGATAAGAACTTCCGTTATAAGAACATTAATATTAAAAAAAAAAACATTCTATGGTTTTATATTTTAACTCTTTGGTTCTGCCAGCCGTCGGTGGGCACGCCGAGCCCGCTACGATCAGGGCTCCGACCCCGTCCCTTCGACTCCCCGCAGTGAGCCCCCGCAGCCCGCCGCCGCCCACTCGCGTAAGTAACGCGCCCCACCGCGTCGCCCCGTGCCGCGGCAGGCGGGGGGG
>NW_008824234.1:1180789-1181475 GCF_000699105.1 Pygoscelis adeliae | reverse complement strand
CTGCTGTCCCCTCCCCGCAGCGCCGGGGCCGGAGGAGGTCCTGGCCGGGAAGGTGTCAGAGCGCGGAGCGTCAGGCTACAAAACAGTCATCTTCTTTCATATTTTTTTTTTTCTTTCTCCCTTTTCCCCCAGTCTTGTGGACGGTGCAGCTAATGACAGTCCTTTGATTATTTATGATTCTTCAGCCAAGACAACAAAAACTGACCAGCCTCTACCCTTGACCTTTCTCCTCGGTTCCCAAGTTTTCCAGCTACCGCATTGTTTGTTTCCAAGATACAACGCACACAGTGCTGAACTGCAACACTTGTCAGAAGATTCGTCTGAAAGCACCACAGCTAGGGGATTATCCGCCTCAAAAAAAACCCAACAAACCCCAGGTTTGGTTTTTTTTTTTCTTATGCAATAGTGGGAAGCTCTGCTTGATGTATTCTACTGACCTGCTGCAGAAAAACTGGGTCCAAAAAAACCACCTTTTGTTTTGTTTGTTTGTTTTCTTCTGCGCTGGGAACTCTTCTATAGCGTTTGGCAGTGGGACCTCTCGAAGGTACCACTATGCGGCAACCTGTCGCTCAGACCGAGAACTTTCGGTCTGCGCTCCCTCCTTCCCCCGAACACAATGAGGCCATCGGCAAGGCCTGAACCGGAGGGCGGGGAGCAGCGAGGGGTCGGACCGGCTTCTCCCCCCC
>NW_008824234.1:1180384-1180741 GCF_000699105.1 Pygoscelis adeliae | reverse complement strand
GTCAGGATAGAAACAGGCGTTAAACCGTATCTCTGGAGGTGGCGAAGGTCATCAGGGGATGCCAAACATGAAGGGGTATTTCTCCCTTTTACCTACCTACCAAACATTTCTGCTTGCGCAGCACCAGCAGGAGGGAAAGGGGAACGTGTGTATACTTAAGCCGTGGGCAGGGAGGGTGAAAGAAGCAGCAAGCTTAAAACTGAGCTTCAACAATGTTGAGGCATCAGTTCCAGCCAAAGCTCTGTTCGGGGGTCCCTAATGGGTGGCACTGAAGCTCCCGCTCGGGCGGTCCTGCAGCGAAGGGCCGCACCACTAATTAGCCCGTGGGTGCGGAGACGTACCGGACACGCAGAGGCG
>NW_008824234.1:1175378-1180179 GCF_000699105.1 Pygoscelis adeliae | reverse complement strand
CGGCCCCGCGCAGCGCCCTCGCCCCGCTCCCGCGCCCCTTTCGACGCCGGCGTTTGAAATGAAGATGGGCCGTCTACGGTTTCCCCAAGAGTTGGCTGCTTTGCTGCAGGCATGCCTGCTCAAGTCCTCAGTCAATCGCAGAGCAGCTTGCGCAGCGCTTAATTACACCCCAGCGCAGCTGGGCTCGGCCCCAGCCGGAGCGGTGGTGGGGAAGCCCGGAGAGCCCCTCTCGGACTGCAAAGTCAACGCGCGGTGGTCCGGGGACGCGCTGGACGTCAGGCGGGAGAGGAGTGGCGGAGGCGAGCCTCAGTCTTTGCCGTTCTCCGTCTTCTCCATTTCAGGGCGGGGATCCTCTTGGTTTTTTTTCATGGTTTTTGGAGGCCTGCTGAAGAGCAGCAGCTGTATGCACAGGTTGCACAACCTACTGGCACCGTGGCAGCAGTGGAGCTTACCCCGTCACCAGCACCTCAACTCCTGTTTCTTGGTGCCAGAAGTGTTTGGGTCTGACGTCTGTTACGCACGTTCAGGTAAATATGCCAGATCCTGAACCCAAGAGTAGCCCCGGGTCTGTTAGAGTGAGAATGGCATATTGACTTCAGAAAACCTCAAACCTCACAATTATGTAAAACATGTTTCAGACATTCAAAGCTGAGAGTTTCAGATCTTACAGCAAAATTATCACAATATCTCACTGTTTAGAGGCACATAAATATGTTTGTCTCCTCTACTACGCGTCATTTGCACACAGTATTATTAGAATCAACTGGCAACTCCACTGAAATGTTTGTAACGACTTTAAGATATTACAGGAGTTACAGATCTGTAGGCCTGGCATTTTAATTCTTGAGGGCCTATGCTTTTCTTAAAGTTATGAGTGCAGTTGTCACAGCACATCTATGTAATGTAGTTTACTCCTTTAATTTTGATAACCCAATACATATATTAACAGATCAGATTTGGCTGTGTGTTTTTATTCTTACCCCCTTTGGAAGATGTGTGCATTTCCAGCTGTATAATTTCAATCATGTAGTTACGGTAGGACAAACTATTAAATAAATCTTAGGCTGGAACTTGTTGAATTAAAATTCCTTACAAAAGCTCCTTAGATTCTTTTTAATATTCTAGAAACAGCATAATTTACAATATCATTCTATCTCTTCTATAGCTTTCTTCTAACACTTCAGCATTAGTAGCAGTTGGTGTATTATTTTCTTTCTTTGCTTTCTCTTTCCTTAGATGTATAGTCACTCTTTTTGCTAATGTAATTGACTTATCCATTGAAGTGTGCTGCATTTTAATGGTGACTTTTTGTTTTACCCAATAATACTTTTTAATAAGATTGTTTGGATCGTATTTTAAGGACAGGTGTAAACTGCTGCTCTGGTTTTTAACGCCCAATGTGGACCTGGGCAAGATTTTTGCCTGTGAACAGATTTGCACTCAAATCAGACTATACATTTTTATGCATTTATACACTTCCATACATTTTCAACTTGACTTGACTTTACTTTAGGCTTACTAAATTGTAGTTAGCTTCCCCCTTCTGCTTCTTTCCTCTACATTAATATGCTAAAATCCATGAGGCCCATATCTCTTCTTGCACTAACTCAGTGTGCAATCATGAGCTGCATCGTTGTACTTTACAAAGTAGCAGTGAGTTTATTTTATTGATTGACTGCAGCTTTTTCCCCCCCAAAACTGCTGTTCCCCATCTCTCATGTTTCACTTTACTTACACATCACACTTCCCTGCCAGAGATGGCAATTTTTAGGATTTTGCCTGGGGTTGAGAACACTCGAATAATAATGATAATGTCACATCCACTGTTAATTCTTCATGCATAACTAGACTGCTTCAATTTACAAGACATTTTATACAATATGGATAGATATATTTTTCTTTTTTTTTTTCCCATGTGTATTCTACTGTTTCCTCATATGTTTTGCATTGTTCACAAACAAGATAGATTTTAGAAGTCTAAGTCATGATGTTCAGAGACTTACAGACATTATTAAGAACAGTAAGGAATTATGAGCATTTATAAACACAACAGGCCCAAATTAAGACCCTCAGTTCAGCAGCTGGAAGCTTTTTGGGGTTAATTACTACATGCAAAGAGAAAACATGCAAGGAACTATGTACTCAATATATTCTGCACCCTCAAGTTAAAGAGGTTACCAACGGAGTAGAATATTTGTAAGCTTGAGTATAGATAGTGGAACCTGAATTGAAGCTTTTTATTGTGTTCACCTATGTCGATAAGTTCAAATATTTAACACCTGGATGCTTTTTGAATGCCACAGGATACTCCAATAAAGTCAAATGCAAAACAAATCTAAGCCGAGAGGATGTTTTGAAGGCAAGGAAAGTAAAAGGCCATATCCTGCAGAACTGGGCTGATAATGGGCAGGGAAATATTTGCTTTTCTGTTTCACCTTTTCTTTCTTTCCCCAGCTTTTCCATGAGGGTCAGAGAGTTAGACGACAACATGGTCATTCAGTAGTTCGCAGGTGTTTTTCCTCTCTCACCTTGTCTCAGGCCAACAAGTGCAAGCATTTGCAGTAGTTCATACTGTGTTGGCATCGCTGCTGTAATTGCACTAACCCAGAACACTGTTGCCATAAACATTTCTATACTAACCTTAATAATTCTAATGCTTTGTGGAAGCAGTCTTGGTGCAGTTGCATTGATATAGTAGATACTGCCAGCGTAACTCACAATAATCTCGCAATCCTTACAAAGCCTGCTCTGTGCAATTTCCTTCTACTTCACATTATTTACTTGGTCTAAACTACTTGCTGTTTCATATAGTGATGAATACCAGTTCATTTAGTTCAAATAAAATAATCTCTTCAGATATTGATTGGTGCTCTGACTAATCCCCACTTCATGAGTCCATCTTGGGACCTGTTAGGAAGTTTCCCCATAATGCAGTGCTACTGCATGACTGAACAAACTTCTGTGTTAATATAACAAATTTGCACTTACACAGAGGTTTGCTGTGGATTTCTTACATTGTGACAAGTTTATACACTCTTTAAAACCATGATAAGCTCTATGGGTATAAAAAGGACTTTTCTAGTAGAAACTGGAGAATGCAATGGAAAAGAGTGGTCAAGAGCCTTTGACATCTCAATTCCACTGTTGTTTTGTTTGCTTGTTCGCTTTTGTTGTGAGTTTTTGTGACTGCAGCACTGCCTTGAAGTCCTGGGAGCAGGACAGCCTAATTATTCTCATTTGATAGGGTACAGAAGCAGTAGAATAGCCCTTCTTGCAGGGGAAGGAACTACTCAGTGTTGAGAAGGCTGTTGGGCCCCCATATCTCCACTGACCAACAGAGCTGTTAGAAATGTCAGTATGCTGACATATAAAACTTGGATCCTACTACTTACTTTATTTTGGGTGCCAGTCTTTCTTTCATAACTCAGTATACTTTATTTTTCATTATTCTTTTTTACATCTTCTCATCTTGCTTTCTTATTCTTTGCCCATTCATTGCCACTTTTTTCTTTTGTCTCCATCTCCCATCTTCCATGTTCCTATTTATCCATCTCCCCTGGCTCAGTCTTGTCAGCTCCATGTTTGACCCTACATTAAAACCACTCTTGCTCTTTCAGTTGTTTTTATTAAAAGCAACATCTCTATATTCTTCCTGTTTATCTGTACTTCATAGTTGGTAAACATTTCAGAGAAGGGATTGGCTTTCTTCATGTTTATATACTGCTTACTCCATCTGAGACCCTAAAACCTAAGCAACAATAAAAAAAAAAGTCATCAATTTTCCACTGATGCGCCTACTCTGCTTAAAAATAAGAAGTTCAAGCAATTAGGGACTCACGTGACTCCTCATGTAACTACAGTTGTGTGACTAATTATGCTACCCTTTTCACTTCACCAAAACTTACACTTGAAAGAGCATGTATGTATGCAGGAGTGAAAAACATTTCTGGATTTGTTTGCTTTTGTGTTCCCAACAGTTGCTTATTAATATGAACATGTTGTGGAGAAAAAGATGGTGGCCTGTGGATGCAATGTGACCTTCAGCCAGAGTTGATATCAAGTAACTTCACAGTTTGGCATCTGACTGAAGTGTGTGATGAGAAGAGAGAGTTGTGTTTGTTCAGCCAAGAAGAACAGGCTAATGGGAGATCTTCTTGCTGCCTTCAGGTACTTACTAGTAAAGTGTAAAAAAGATAGAAACAGGCTTTTCTTAGGGGTGGCAGGATGAGAAGCAGAAGGCATAAGTTGTTATATGGGAAATTATGATTAGACACCAAAAAAAAAAAGAAAAAGGGGAAAAAAAAAAAGGCAAGCCATAAGTGTCCAGAGAGTCTCTGGACTCACCATCCTTAAAGATATTCAAAACTGAAGTGGACAAGGCCCAGAGGAATCTGACGTAGTTGGACCTGCTTTGAGAGGAGGGTGGAATTAGATGACCACCTTTCCAACCAAAAATATTTTATGATTTTTTAGCAGTTGAACTCATAGCACTGTAAGAGTGGAGTAAACATCCCTGCCCATGTTACAGGGCCGTTTGGGGCAGTCCACAAAGTATGTGGCAATAATGCATGTGGCTGTAATGCATCAGTTGTATTGACTACAGATACATTTATTTCACAGCTTTGAACTCTCGTCAGAATGCACTGTGTAACAGCACTGATACTTCTCTCTCTTATGGCTGTATAGTACAGCTTATACATAGCCATGATAGCTAATAAGATGCTGTCTGATACAGTGAACAAGCCACATTAGCAAGCTAGAGAGGTCTGGCAAGCACTGTGCCATCTTTATCAGAAAGCTT
>NW_008824234.1:1147497-1175346 GCF_000699105.1 Pygoscelis adeliae | reverse complement strand
GAAAGGAGAGAGAAAAGAGTGAGCAAGACCTGAGGAACAGTCATCATCCAGCTGATTAACTGACTTTCCGACCCAGCTGGTGTTTTAATGGCCTGCTCCAGGGGACATATGAGAAGTAGACTTGCATGTAGATGTGCAGGATAGCACTGTGAGAAAGGAGAGACGCCAGTTATTATCATGTACTATACTTCTGAGGATGAGTACGCAAGTAAGGGTACTTCCTAGCTGAAGAGCTTTTGTATATGGCCAGGCTAACACAACTCAGCTCTATTGGCTTGTGGCATCCCAGGAGATCCTCTTGGCCCATTCCAAGATTAAGAACCTTTGTCATTTGTTACAAAATAACAAAGAGCAAAGTCACTGAACATAAAGTGCATGGGGGGGAGCAGCAATGGCTTTAAATGGGTTTTGTAGTGTTGAAATGGAAGTGTTCTCTGACCTTTCTTAATCCTAATTATTGTTTATGAAAGAACAAGTGCTGCTAAATAAATGATATACTCCTAATTGTGGAATTAACTGTAATTACATGCCATTCTGAAATATTTCATAATTTTGTAATTGCTTAAAGTGTTGGTATTTAGTGAACATAATTTACAGTAATTCCTTTATTCTTTCTTTGTCTAACCAATAATCATCTTTGTAATAGGTAATAGAATCATGAACCGAACAAAACTGTACACGTAAGTGTTCAAAACATTTCTATTTGTCTTTTGTTTCAGTAGGAATCCAAAACAAAGTTAATCTGATCAACGGGGATCAATAGAAAAGTGAGTGAAGATTCTTATTTCTTTGAAGCCAGTGAAGGCAATGAAATAATCCTCCTAAACAATGAGGGCCTTTAATTCAGAGTCTCAAACACTGAAAGGCATTGTGAAGTGGGATTTGCAGTGTTTCTGGTTTTAATTTAAACTGTACAAGCAGGTGCAGTAACGGGAGGTGAATTACTCTTACTACATTGTTGCAGTACTATAAGACAAAAACCACAGAAAAGTCCCAGACCTGATTTATTAATGACTGGAATAGTAAAAAAGTCTTAGAAGAGCTTATTTCTGCCTTACCCTCCATGTCCCCACCCCCAGTTTTAATGTATCCATCTTCTTCCATTCTTTGTGATTTGCTTAGGTCTACAAGCTGAAGGACAGCTACGTACTTGAGACTCTGCACCCATGTGAGTTGGCCACCTCTGGAAGCAATGTCAGCCAGTTCTTCAGCCTCCTGCTACTTGATGCCTTTGCCTGAAATGCCGAGAGTGGACTGGGCTGCAGAGGGCCCTTCTGTGAATTTTTGGGGCTGAGGAACGCGTAAGATAATACGGGACGGGTCCACCACCATGAGTCACAGGTGGTTGGTTCATCAGGTGGATAACACACAGCCAGCGGGGCAGGGACTTGCCAGCCAGGACCCCGTCCCACCATTCCCGAGCGAGGGGAGCAGGGCAGGCCCAGGAGTGGCAGCGGGTGTCAACTGAGAGTCCAGAACAATTGGCATCACTTGGTGGTGAGGCAGGTCCAAGGAATGTAAGTTGGCAAAGCAGGATCAGGTCTGGTGGCAGCAGCCAGGGTCCTACTCAGCCCAGTGACCACCAGACAGGTCCCGCAGTGAGGCGGCAGGTCTGAGGTCAATCTGGGAAGTCAGCCCATGGGTCAGGGTTCAGTCCAGTAGAGTGCATGGCCGGGCATGGCTGTGATGGACCTGGAGACAGGCACACCTACAACATATCTCACGCAGGGATTGATGGCCCTGGGCTGAACTGAAACAGGGGCCCTGGGCCATGGGCAGGGGTGTGGGGGGCCACCCAGCTGGGGCTATTAAAGCCTATTAGTGTCCTCAGGACCTTGATAAGCATCTGGGACAGCAGCTGATCAGTATTCTGAGACCAGGAGTAACAGGTGGATCTTTGCTGGTTTTGCAGTATTGGACAGAAGACAGGATGCAAAGAGGGGCCCTCTGGCTCATGCTAAGGCAGCAAACCAGGCTGGCCAAAGGAGATCACAAAGGACTCCCGTTATGCTCAAGCTGATGGCAATGCTTTTACGGACAGCAGGAGGGTGATGGTTTCACTGCCTACATTTTTGTCTACTGTACAGGCTTGTGAAAATGCACCATTAAGTTGTTTGGGGTGAAAAGAGTGATTTCTTAGTAATCTTCTCCTGACTTCTTCTACCTCTTCTCCTCATTCCCGTACTTCATGTTCAGTTAGAGTCTAGTTGGCAAAGAAAATATTAATATTAAATATTTATATTTATATTTACATTCAATATTTTCTGTTCCATATCTCTTACAGAAGGAATTGAGAATTGATTGATTGTTCTCTGTGATCTTTCACTTTTTTGGTCTGTCTTTCCTTTTCTTGTAATGCGAAAGGAAGTTCAACTTTTGAACCTTGGGTTAAAATGTTTGTCTTGGCCTTAGGCTGAACTTGCTGATTTTTATACTTTATGCTTTTGTTTGTAGAATCTCGGAAGGTATAGATGGGCAAAATCAGGCTTACTGTGGGTTCACAACTTTAATCGTGATGACTGCAATCATTGTGAGGACCATTTCAAACGTATTTAGTTCACATGTTGTCTTTGGAGTTTTCTGTCTACCTGCAAGAAAAAATACTGTCATCCAACCCACCTACTTCCAGGAACTCAGGGACCCACAACCATCAAAGCTGTCACATAAGATTGGTTTCATGGCATTGGGGGGAGAGGCATAATGCCAGAGTGCTGTTCTTATCTTCAAATAGCATCTCCCTGAATAAGGTCCTCTTTGTTTCAGGAGCCATGGGTGTGTTTTGTATGCACTGTTCATTTATTTTTTCAGTTGCATGTTCAGAGATAACAAGGGTTGCACTAATTGCCTAAATAAGATTTGGAATTTAACAAATTATAATGTTCAATAACATAATTTTCTTTGACAAAAACAACACAGGTAGTGCTTTCCTAGTCTGACAGCACTGGGAACTAGAGCTGATTCAGAAGTGCAAGAATGAGATTCTAATAGCGTAAGAAAATAAAAAGTGCTATTTATCACTGTTTCAGTGTCACCAACTTGTTATTTTTATTGTTCTTCAGAATAATGGGATTTATTGAAGCAGTTTATCCTCAAGTCACGTGATACATGTTATGCATGAAGAACGAAGAGGATTCTAAATAGCAAAACATAAAAAACCACCGTAAATTTAACAGAAATCCACAGCAAGGAGAGCTACACTTTAAAAACTATGCTATTTCTATCTGGAACAAGCAGAAAACAAGTACATATGGAAAGAAAAAGTTCAGTTATTAAAACCACACTAATCAAGATATTTGCATAGTTACTGCTGCACTCAAATGAAAGAAGGTAATTTTGTATATGAAAGATTTTCAACAGCTGTTTTTGGAATCAAATAAAGAATTAGATAAACATGCTGGCTGCTATGCATCTGGGATATACACACCAACACTCAATATTCACAAATTGCTAAATGGTTGTTGGACACCTGAAATTCTATTGATTACTAAAGCTCAATAATGTCTGAAAGACTTGTTCAAAAGAGCAGGCAAGCAAACAAGCAATTACATGGTATTGGGACTCTTAACATATACAAAATTCACTACGAATGGAGCAAACATTCTGACCAGATAAATAACCTTAGTTCAGCATGGCAGCAGCCATAACAGGAAACCTTTCAAATGGTGATTACATAAAATTAAGGATAATACAGTGAAAAAGAGTATTGTAAATCAGACAGCAGGGAATTTCAAGGATCACAAATCCTTGCCTAATATAAATTACAGTAATAAATTCTAGCATGGATTGTTTCTTTTATAACAATGGTTACCAAGAAAATAGGAATTGTGAACTAAAATTCCAGGACATTTAAATCATGATAGTCCCTAGAAGTTTAATTGTTTTATTTAGTTTCCAGCTTGCTGAAAGCTGAACACAAGCAATAGATATAAAACTATTTGATTGTATAAATTAATGTCTGTTTGCTTAGATTTTATCTTGTCAGCAAATAACACTCTTAATGTAGTTATTATGGTAACTGGAAATAAATAGTTAACCTTATTGCTTCTCTCATAGATTTTTAGCATGACCCTAGTGACATACATTCATGTATCAAGAATTCCACTGAAAACTGTGGAAAGATACCAGTATAAAACTGGCATGTGAGTCAGTCTCAGCACTTGGCAGAGGTTATTGTCCCCTGGATCTTCTCATTATTACAAAACACTCAAAAAACAACTGCCTGAAAGATGAGAATAGCAATTTCAAAAAATTTCTTTTAAGATTAACTCCCAGAGTGCTGTGCCTTGCTTTTCATCTCACTGGAGTTATTAGTCATCTCTCAGATGGCTTAACAGGGGTGGTCATTGTATTGTAACCCTGGGCTCCGATTATGGGGATGTCCTTATGTCGTAATTAGAGAAAAGATATTGCCTCAGAGAAAACTGTAATAAAAACATGAACTGCACTGGCTAGCATTAATCTATTTTGATATGAAGTGATCTGGCATCATGGGAAGCCAAAGAAGATTTTCTTTATGTGGTTTACAAACAAAAGAAGAACACTGCAAAACTACAGAAAAACACAACTCCAACAATGCTTATAATTTGTCCTGGGGTTGACTCCATAGTACCTGCAGGCAATGCAAAATACCACTAGTGAATTCCAGTTCTCCATAGAAGGCAGCTCATAATGGATGTTGGCTAGTCATTGTGCCCCTATGACTAGTTAAATGCCAAAACAATGTTTTGCATAATTTAACCTGGGTTCCCATGTATTTCTGGTCAAATACTCCCAAAAGAAAAATTCTTATGTTGCACATAGCATGTTCCCGTCCTTTGAGAATAGTCAAAAAAAAAAGGCTAGATGAAAAATTTATTCTCTGTTCTTAGGATTAAAATTTCACTGCCCTTAAAGTCTTCAACAGGTCCTGTTCAAAACCAGAACTTTAACTCTACATCCAACTATACGAGGTGTTGAGTGGTAAACAGCTTCTGCAATTTCCCCACAGAATGATAATGGTTTGGGACCAGTCTGTGACTACTCTGTTCAAAGAGGAATGAGAACGACAAGTGTACAATTACACAGTGTCATCTGATGCCACTGTGTGATATAACTGATTATCTGTGAACATAGATTATGCATAGATGATGCCACCAAACTGTTTGCAGTGCTTCAAGAAACTGTAAGTGAAGATTTGGACCCATTATTTATTGGCCTTGAGTACTTCCACAAGCTATTCTATTATATATCTTATTCAACATACTTTGGGGCTTCAGCTAAAGTGGAGTCATTCCTGGAATAAGATAGAAACATTAGTAGTAGCTCTAATGCCTTTGCAGTGAGGCAAGAAGGAAGCATAAATTCTATGACTCACGGGATTGCTTTACTCAGGACTGGTTGCACTGGGACTTGCTGCTGAGCAGTGGTGTACAAGGTAATCTCTCAGAAGACCCAGAGTTATGGCTTATGGTGAGCAACTTCTTTGCAGAGTTTGTTTTTTAGTTTCATTACATCAATAAGAAATGAGGTATTAAAATACATTAAAAGATAAATATGACAATTTTTCCCTTTGTTTTTTCCAGTGTGCTTTGCCTGCACTGTGTCTGTCATTCAGGCAGCAAAGGCTTCATGGTATAGAAGGTGGTTTTTTGTATTGTCAGCATCTAAGAAATAGTAAGGTATGAGCATAGAGATTAAATTAATATGAAATTTTAAATATTGTATTTAGGATGGTGGAACTGTACCACATGTTCTGCAATAAATTAGTTATTTATATTCCATTTACCTATTACAGTTCCAGGAATGCACTTCCACCAATTCTTGTATTTTTCTGTCATACACCTCAGGTCAGGGCCTTGACAAAAGAGAATTAAGTATTGCACTGCTGGATAGTCTCTTTTTTTCACAAACCAAGGAATTATATTTCTAAGAAGTCCTCAAGTGAACTTGTGATACTGAATTCTGCTGGCTACCCTTGACTCCTGTGTTTTCAGCAAGGAATTGTGGAGAAAAATGGAAGCACATCCTCCTCAAATCCCTCCTCTGTGACTGAGCCCAGTGTCTAAGTTCCCAGTTCTCACTTGCAGAGCCTGGCAAGGTTCAGTCTTCTTCCTGTACGTTTTTTTTCTTTTAGAAAACAAAGCTGATCTGCTCTCTACTATAAATAGCTGCAGATGGTAATAATAGCACTGGTATGCAACCAGGTGAATGCCAAACCTTCCTTGAAATGCCCCAGCCTTTACTGATGAGGAGGCTTGCATGCAGCACCATCTGTCAGGGGTGTTCATTTATCATTAACCAAATGGGGAGACAACACGGGCTCAAATGCCACCAGAAAAGATACAACAGCTCTGTTTTAAATGCTGTACATTTGTTTCAAGAAAAATTTGTGAACAGAAAGTAGGGCTAAATGCATTAAATAAATAATTTGCTCTGAGTCAGATTCTGCTGTGTTTACTCATACAGAAAAGTACTTTATTTAGCAGCTGAGTGAGCATTTCACGTGGAGTGAAATATTATCTGAACCAAGAGAAAAAATCAGAAATTTGCATTGTGTTTTGGGAAATAGCAGAAACTGTTTAACCATGGGAGTCTGTGGCTAGAAGGCTTCCAGTAACGGTGGGTAGGTTACTTCATCTTAGTGTAGTCCATGCAGAAAGACTGTCTGGAGAGCTTACTACCCCATTTGTAAGAAGTTCTCTGTTGCTGATATTCAAATGGTGATTTTCAGAGGCTTAAATCTCAGCCAAACTTAAATTAATTTTCAAAGGGACAGCAGGCCCTGGGCTGGTCCCCTGCTGCATTCCCGCTTCCTGCTCCAAAGCACATTTGAGGATCCTGTAAGAGTTGACACCAAACAATCAGTAAGAAGAAATGCATATAATACATACAAATGCAGGATAACGTAGGTTATAGAAGATCCCAGGAGGTCCCCAGTCCAACTTCCTGCTCAGCTATGGGATCAAATTAGGCTGCACGGGGCTTCATCCAGTTGGGTCTTGAAAACTTCCAAAGACAGACACTGCACAGCCTTTCTGGGCAACCTGCTCCACAGCTTGACTATTTTCAAGGTGATAAATTTTTCCTGATATCAAGTCCAAGATGGCATATTTTTTGTGGCTTCTGTTCTCTTGAATGACTGAACAGCTTCAAATGAAACTATTCTTTGTGTAAAAGAGGTGTTAGTTCCCTGCACCTTGATTTGTGGAGGATTTGATTCAGAGGGCATTTTCCAAAAATACCTCTTAGTCTGGGTCTGTCAAAAGAAGTATATGGATATTTAGACACATGGGACCTTTGGGTACATCTAGGTTAGGATGGAGGTAGCAGAGGTTCTGAGGATCTTGACCCTGGAGGAAGTACTCAAAATCTGCAGTAGGTATCTCAAGCCTTTTGCAGCTCTTTTCCTGTTCTTAGGCAAGTAAGACTTGTTCTTCGTAAGAACATTCACAAGTTTTGTGGGGCTGGCACTCTTAAGAGCATGTTTGTGATATGAACAAAGAGAGTTTTAGAAGTGTTGATAGCTTGTGTATTTTCAGTTTCGCGATGGGAATCACATTAATGAGAACATCTGACTCGGAATGTTAATGCTTATTCTCATATGAGATAAAACAAGTAGACAAACTGATAACAGCATCACATTCGTGTAGCTGATCTTTTCCCTTTTACTTTTACACAATGCACTATTTCCAGGGAAAACAACAACGACAGCTATAAAACTTCCTCTGGACAGTTAATTAATAAATCTATATCAATTAACTTTAAACCACTGTTAACTACAAAACCAGAAGTTTAAATCAGCCATGAGTTCAACTGTATATTCCATCCCCACGAACCTCATCGTGACAAGCAATTTCTAAGGATTGCTAACAGGGGGTGATACAGAGGGTTGGAGACATCATACAGCACATTAACTCTTTTCACTGTTGCTACTGAACAGAGCATGAAGGATAGAGAGCTTACCTGAATGAAAACTTTCTAGATTCTTATATAGCAGCCATCATATCTCCCTTTGTACTACCCCTCATTGTCAAACCCCTTTACAACCAGTCCTGTACACATTCTTCAGGGAAAATTGCACTCAGCCACTTTTGCAATTGGAAAATATGGTGTGCCAGGTACTTTGGAAGCTACATGCAGGTCCCAGACAGTTTATCTGACCCATCGTTATTGGGTCAGATAAACCTCTCATGCTTGAGAGGCAGCCACTACTTGGCCATTCAGCACATAAATGACTCTGGATGCACCTGGGTTGGCGGTGCAAGCAGGGCTAGGCACGGGACAGTGGAAGAGTAGAAAGTGCTGTTCTGGGGAAGTTACCTGGAAGGCAATATAGCACATACAATGGGCTATTACTGTATGGGCGAATTATACTGCAAGTAGAGGATGTGGGTGATCTGACGTGATGTGGTTATGGATAAGGGGGATAGAAAATATGGGGGGGGAGCTGCAGATGTGTACTAGTGGATAAATTGCCGTTACCAACACACCTGCAGACCTGGGCTGGGCAGCACGGGTCCCTTCTGCCCTTTGTCAGTGAAGGATATTTGTAAGCTCTAGCATAAAGAGCGTTATCGGATGATAAGCTGACAAGAAATACTACATTTACTGTAGCTACTGTAAATGCTAAATGTTAGCATTTACTCTAACCAACTCTTTCACATTGCCTGCCATACTACAAAACAGCTACAAACAGCTTTACCTGCATTTTCCTGAACTTTCCTTCCAATTCACTTACCAACAGTGTTTAAAGGACCCACTAAAAAGGGTGTTCTGATTGAAGTGATAATGTCGACTGTGGTTCATGCTATTTCTTTACAAAAGCTCTAGGTTTAGGAATATACAAAATATGGCTTTTTTCTTTGTCAGCCAGGAATCATGTGGCTTTCAGATGTGGTTTAATTTAGGCCCAGTCCTGAAGTCCCTTTTGGGTCAAAATTTGAATAATATCAATGGGTGTTTTGGTCATGCAAAGGTTGTTAATTTGCCCTCTGGATGTCTGGGCTGGCATCTTCTGAAATGTTGATTTGGGATATAAGTTCCTTAAACAACTTAAATTTAGAGTACTTCCTCCTTACCATATCTATCAAATATTTTTTTTCCTGTGGGAAAGAAAAAGCTATCAGAAAATCACAAGCGATTAACATATTGTTAAAATCTCAGTTCCGAAAGTGGAAATAAACCACAAAAGCTCACCCCCAGAGCATTAAAACCACCTATAAATACCTACACATTTCATTCCTGAAACTTTTATTGTTTTTCAAGTAGGAAGAATATCTCACTCGCTCCAGTCATCATATATTTTAACACAGCCACAGCCCCATTATAATGTACCTTCCTAAAGCCTGGTCTTCTCTCCAATATCTTTTCCTCTTGCTTGCCCAAGTTACAATGTATTTTGAGACAGAAAGGCAGTAACAGACAACTGTCTTTCTGTAAAATATAGTGAGGTTATTCTGTACAAATGGAATGAACCTCATTTTTTCATTTCAGATCAAAGTAGAAATCTTTTGAAGTTTAGCTATTTGATAAAAAAGGGCTTTATAACAAGCAGATATAGAAGTTAATAGGACATAGAGATATTTTATTAAACTGCAAACCATTATTAATATTGCAGTTTTAACTTGAAAGAAATATGTGAAATGACACCGGAAATTAATTAGATTATTTCATCATTCTTTTACATTATAAACTTTGATACACTTGCATAGATATATAGGTACATTGATAAAAAGACACAAAGACAAACAGAATTTTAATGAGTGGGGAGCTTTTATCTACTATCACTTTGTGACTTAATTTTTTCTGTTTATACTGCCTATTGATTCCAGTTGAAACCTGCTGTTTTAATGTTGTTATTGATATTCTCTCTGGGTTTTCTTCTAATTCTGGCATTGATATTACCTTGATCGGATTTAGTTTATTTGAATTGCCTGTAGGTTTCAGTCTCTGGAGTTTTTTACTGCTTATAGACATGCAAAGATAAAACCTCTCTTTTTATCTAAAAATCCTTGAGAGACTCTGAAAGATACAGCCGTTTTCTGAGAACATTAAAAAGAAAGAGACAACAATCAAAAGGAATATACTTCTCACCCAGCCTATTCAAGACATCATTTCTATACACCCTGCATATTCTCTGACATGCACAGACTCCTCATCTAGTCAGTTCCATTTTACATTTGGAAACGATGTGTAGAGAAATTGGTTTGTCATAAACTTACAAGTGGTTCCAAGCTCCATGTCACGGAATGCACCTTCACCGGACTGTCTCTGGTCCTGACTAATTTGGCAAGTGGACCTGCATAGTGTTCCATGTTATTTATTTTTGCATCCCGGCGAAAAAGTAGGCTTTAGCACATTCTTCAAGTGTAAAAGAAAATCTCCCTTCCCAATGAGAGAAGTCAATGTGGGAGGGTGGGTGGGATAAATGAGGGAAAACTTACTATGTGTTTGGGCTAGAGGTAATTTCTGTACGTTGTTCCTGTAAGTTGCTATTTCCGCAATTTCCCTGTGACTCTTAGAAAGAAATAAGAAAAATAATACTTCAATTAAAAAAAAAAAGATTCTAAACAGTTTTACCTTTCAAATTATTAGGTTTCCTTTCTTGTAAACGTAAAACAAAAAAGGAAAATTACTCATACGTCACCTCGTCACCTTTCTGCTTTTTTGTCTCTCTGTCTCTAAGTTGTTTGCTTTATTTTCTTTCTCTTTGTAAGGTCTTTTTTTTTTTTCCTTTTCTTTCTCTTTTCTTTTGGCTTGAGTTCAAAACTCATTTCCTTTTTGTTTTGTTTTGTTTTGTTTTGTTTTGTATTGGTTTGTTTTTTTCCCCCTGATTTCTTCTTCCTGTAGTTTATTTTCTTCTCTTTGTTCTGACTTCTTTGTCATCTAACAGTATGCTTTTTTGGAAATAATTATTTTGCAGGAAATAATGAACATTTTCAAATCTGTAATTAAAGCCAGGTAAAGGCTATCAATATATGTGTAAACATGTGCTCTATTTGCACGTGATTTATTTCCTCTGTCCAGCTGTCACAGGCCAGTTATATTAACAATTTGACATCCTATGGAATTCTTTAAGAGCTAACAGTCAGCTTGTGCAGTATAGAGTATTCATAGACAGGAAGAAGGCTGAGAATTGTTCTCATGATTTAACACTGAATCATCCTGGTATCACCATAAATTTAATTTTTAATAACATTAATAGGGAATGGCAATAGAAAAGTGAATTGGAGATTGTGGCAAAAAAAAAAAATTATTCCTCAAAGGTAGAGAGTGGTGGACTGTGATGTGCTCTTGGAAAGCAGCACAGAGGGAAGGGAAGCAGCGTTTGCCTTTTACTACAGTCTTCCCCATGGATCACCTGCACAGGGCCATCAGCACCACTGTCTACAGCCTGTATGGACTATATTGTTAGAGTTACTGTGCTTCTAACAGCAGAAATGCAAATAGGTTGTAGGGGTACCTGTCAGGCCTGTGTGGGGAATGACAGGGAAGGAGAGAAGTTTCTCACTTGGGGAAACCTCCTGAACCACAGACCCTCAAATCTTACAGTCCCCCTACCTCCTGCTCATATCTCCAAACACCTTTCCTTCAAAATCCTCCAGTGCCTTGCAGCCCAGAGTCCTGACCCCCCCCCCATCTCAGCTCTCCTTTGCATCCCCAAATTACTTTACTGCTCTCACTTATTCAGAGTAACTCCTCTCTTCATTCATCCTGGCGCTCTGTTTCTTCTCCTAACCTCTCTTAATCTTTCTCCTGCAAATCTCTTCCCAGTTGCTGCCTCAGTCACTGGATCCTTCTGACTCTTCTCACACTGGATTTCCGCCATCCTTCTGCCACAGTCATACACTTGCACCAAACTCTTTCCTTCCCATGTTGCTGAAGACATAGCTGAACTTCTCCTCGCAAAGTTACATCCTTCTTCCAGCACCACAGTCACCCTGGGAGTCTTTTACGCCAGGGATTGGATACTCTCTAACAATTTCTGGGAACCTGCAGTTTTGCTGTCATACCAACCCATGCGTTTGATGCCAGCCTTTACTATTGCATTCCTGTTGGTCACTGCAAATAGCTGTGCCTTTTTGGCCATCTTTTTTCTCTGAAAAAGCACACTGCTGGCTCATTTTCTCATCAAAAGATGAGTAGCAAAGTAGAAAAAGTATCCCAGCTTCTCTAGGCATGGTAGCTCTGGGGCTAGTGTGTTTCCTGGAGAGAAACTTCTCAAATTTCTTGTAAAAGAGCAAGGCTTATAGGACTACCAGTGAGGTGGAGAGATGTTGTGGCCTTTGGGATAGGTCTAGCTCTGTTGTAGCTCTTTGCTCTTCATTCTGTGCCAGTTTTCTCTGTAGGGGTAGCCCCTCTCCAGTGTGCGTTCAAGCAGGCATGTGTGTATACCTTGGTATCCCAGAAACTGGGATTCTGTGTGGTTGTTGCAAGGCAAAGATCTCCCCACAGCTCCAACGAGGTATACAAACCATAGGCAAGAGTGACTGGAGTGTGTTGGAAAGGTGCCATTCACACATTTTACAAGAAATTCACAAATGTCCCACCCACATATATTTGTCAAAATCACTAGAAGGATTCTTGGCTGAGGTGGTTGCAAAAAAAAAAAACAGTGTAAAAAAAGTGAACAGGTGTGAGCAAAATCTGGAGGTCACGTTGCGTTCTTGCTTACTGAAAATGGGATGATGGTGAAAGTGCTGCTGTTGTGTTCATTAAACTCTTCCTGGTACAGATTTGCTTCTGATGAGGAACATGGATGGCAAAAAAACCCCAATAAAATGCAAGTTTTAGCCCAGGAACTTTTGTTGTAGACAAAAACAATGCTCTATAGTCATTGGGAAATAATTGAATAGGAGGCAAAGAATGTGCACTTGCAGGAATATGTCTAAAAATCAGGGAATAAGGACTGTTTTCTGCCTAAGAAGGTTTATCCATATCAGGAAGTGACCAGGAAGCACTGGGTAACTGAGAAAATGCCCCTTTTCAGAAGTCACAGAGTCAAAGTGAGGTGGTATCTCAAACTGAAAGTGCCACACCATCTCAGACATAAATGAAGGTAATGGTATTCAAAAATGTTTTTGCAGCAAGCTATAAACCCTGCTTATTATTACATTGACCAAAAGGAGGACAAAACAAGGCTGAATCTTGCAGTATTGCTTTGCCTTGGAGACTGGAGTTGACAAGACTTAGTATTTTCTCAGTAAAGATTTTGACTTCATTTTGAGAACATCCATACAGAGAGCCTGTAAACAGTGAGTAGCAGGTACTAAGAGATGATCATGGAAGTGAGTACTGAGTGAGATTCTGACTTGTCCTTCCAGCTTCCAGGAATCAGACAGATACGCCATACAAATCATAATTTTCAATGGCCCAATGTACAAAGTTGTCCTCGATTATACTTTCTGAGCTCATTTAGTCTTTGACTTACTGTAGGAATAAGTTCCACAGCTGAAATGTGCATTTGGTAAAAAACAGTTCTTTCTGCTACCTGATAATTCCTCTAAATGCCCCCTTGCTCTTCTGTAATGAGAAATAGTGGATGATCATTTTTTTATTCACCTTATACATCCTCTTCATGATTGTGTAAACAAAGTTACATCTTTTCCAAGCTGAAAAGTCTGTTATGTAGTCTTTCCCATATTGGAATATTCTTGTACCTCTGATCATCTTTGCTATTCTTCTCCAGCTTTTCTAGTTCGCTCTCTTCAATACTGCACACAGCATTCAACATGTTGGTCTAGCATGAGTTTACAAAGTGTCATCATGACATTTTCTGTGTTGTTTTCAGTTCTAGTCTCAATCTTACTGGTAGTGTCTAAGCACAGCATGTACATAAGTATGCACAGTAACTTCAGGATCTCTTTTTTGAGATCCTGACTTCAGATGTTTCTAGCAATTATCTAAGAACTAACGTAAACTCTCTCCTTGTGTACAGTTAGATATATGTTCCTGTGTGTATAACTGTGTTTATTAAGACCTAATTTCATCTGACATTTTAGAACCCAATTAGTCAATAACTTGAATTTTCCATTTCAGATTTTGTTATCCTATATCTCTGTCTTCACCAAACTTGGTTTTTCCTCCTTTCTTTCCTCTTTGTCCTACTGTCTTTCACCTCACTTATATGTATTTAACAACATGTATCTCAGTACAGATCCATGTTCATCATTGGTAAACCTTTGACTCATTCAACTGATGAACTTCTGAGACTGAACATTTATTTCTATTCTTTGTTTACTCTCCTACAACCAATTATTTATCAATGAGAGGACGTTATCTTTTAACTCAAACCAGCTTAGTTTCTTAAAACGCATTTGGTGAGAGACCTTGAAAAACCTCAGGTGTGCTCTATAAACAAGGTTATCTTACCTCCCTACTCATTGACTTCTTCAATAGTTTTGGGAATCGTGACTTCTTTTTATGAAGTGTAACATATTTTATTTATCCCTTCAACCACTAATTCTGTTTCTTACTAAATTCTGTTTCTTACTTTCTACCAATTTGCCCACTTGGGCAATTAAACTTACTGCTCTGTAGTTTCTGGAGTAATTTTTAAAAGCTGGCATATTTGCTGTCTTCTATTCCTTCAGAACAGAGGTAAGTTAAAAAAAAGGCTACACACTTAACTTCCAAACTCTTTTCCAAGTCCTCTTCATTCTCTGACTTGTCACATTTCTTTTCCTTTTCTTTATTTTGTTCCAGAAATTGCTAAACTGATAGTCTTGTTTGGGGCTTCCTACCAGTTTTACATCAGTGTGAGTCCACTGACTTTCAGGGAGCTGCTCATGTTTTGCTGGTGTGTCAGAATATCAATAACTTATACCACATGGAAACTTTTGTCTCCAGTCATTCCCTCTGTATCTGCATTATTTACTTGCTCTTCTCTGTTTCATTGTCATTTCAAAAGTTAACAGCCAGCTTAGTTGGTTTACCAGGTTAACTGGTAAACCAACTCAGCCAGTTTACCAGATTAACTGGTAAACAGTTAATCTTAGTTTGGCAGGCATTGAATCATCTCAGACTCTACAGCACTAAAACAGTCTGTTGCAGACTGGTTGGCAGTATTTATTTGCTGACTGGCAGTTAAATATTTAATTGTTGGATTCACTAACAATTAACTATCACACAAAAATGTTGAATAGCTTTTAATTTTCATATCAATTTACTTTTCACTTTCGTCTGTATTCTGCTTCTTAAGAAGAGTTAGAAGCCGCAAATGTACCAAATCCAAGAGAACTATAGAATTCTGGCACCTTTTACAGAAGTCAGAAATATGCTATACTCCAAATATTCTCAAACTCATAAATGTCTTCTCTGATTCCTTTCAAATTTTCATGCAAAAATATCCCAGTCTGAGTTGATGTTACAGTATTAAAATCAAAAGGCATTTATGAGTGGTGCCAGGCATCTTTGCTGAGCTTTGCTGTTAGAAGGATCACAGAATCAGAAAGTTGTTTAGATTGGAAGGGACCTCTTCAGGTCACCTAGTCCAAGCCCCTGCTCAAGCAGCGTCAGCTAGAGCAGGTTCCCCAGGACTGTGTCCAGTCAGGTTTTGAACAACTCCATGAATGGTTTTGCTGGTCTTGCCTTTGCCTTCAGTTCTCCCTCTGCTGGCTGCAAGGCAGGATGGAACGATACGAGTGCAAGGAGGAGGGACTATCTGGAGTGCAGGATTGGGGAGAAGGAGGAGAGATAAGGAAGGACACAAGAGGCCTTGGTATGAGCAGAAGTGGAGACTACAGCTGAGGATGTGGAGGCAGGAGGCGGAAGACAGAGGTCTAGCAGATGGAAAGAGCAGAGACAGGATTCTGGGGAAAAAGAAACAGAAAAAGCAATTTTAGAATATTCCCTATCCAGAACGTGTCATGGAAACCAGATGTGCTAACTTCTACATTTCCTGTGGTCAGTGAACAGGCTTGAAGCCCATTGGTTAAAGTGTGCATCATATCAATTTTTTAGTGGTTAATCAATGTATTCAATCTACTATAACCAGCACTTTTGCTCTTAGCACCATTGGAGAGGTCTATGTTGTGATTCCAAAAGTCCAAATCCTGATGGTGGCCTAAGTATTAATGCTAATATAGGTTCAAACAGCAGATGTTGCATTATTACAATCCTTAAAAATCTGTGTGAAAAGAGCATTGAGATTGTACAGTCAGAAATACGGATACTTGAAACTGCTGAGTCAAGCTAAGTGTACTTGCTCCTACTTTTGTCCTTTTTCCGTAACTATTATGCTGCAGCCTTTAATGACAAGGTCAGACACAGGAGAGGCAAGACAGGGTGAAATTGTGTGACCCATACCTCACTGACTGCTGAAGATGTCTTCTCTGAGGGTGAACCAGGTTTGTGTGCCTGTTGTCTGTAGCATCTGTGCCTCACATATTGCAGTAAATAGGGCAGGGGGATGCAGAAGAAAGCAAGCACAGCCTTACAGCCAGAGAATGTGAATGTCTGCCTCTGCCCGAGACTTGTATGAGATATGAAGAGTGACATGTAATCATTCCAGTTAAGCAAAAATCCTGGCTTTCTCATACTCTGTGGATACCTATGCAGGACTCTGAGGCCAGATTTGTGGAAGCGTGGAATTGTTACTTCTGGAAACTGAAGTAAAATTTACTGTTCTAACCCTATCTGGTTTTGAACACTGAGGGAAAAAAAAAAGAAAGAAAGAAAGAAAAAGCGGGGACTAAATCTCTTAAGTGAGCTTGTTGGATCATTTTGACTATTTTTGCCTCAGATTCCCCACCTGTAAAAGGATGATAATACTTTTCCTCTTTTTGTAGAGATACTGTAAAGAAGTGTAACTAATTACTGTTCATGAACACAGCTATGCTCACAAAGGAAGAAATTGCTCTATATATAGTGTGTATTTGATTGCTTTTGCTAACATCATGCACGGAGCTGAGCACTTAGAAAAGGATTAATTCAACGTGACTACATCAATCTAAAAGTTAGGCAGTTAGCCTAAATTCATGTCAACACAATGATCAGATGATTCATCCTATTCCAAGCAGACACTTAGACAGAACAAATCACCCTCTGTGGGTGCTGGACTGTCTGTCATTGATTACTGAGGAAGCAGAGATGACTAGTTCAGACCAGATACCCAAGTTTATAAGCTTGTGATGAGAGTGAAGGTCAAAAACCACTGTGAACAAGTACCCATGATTTGGGGTCTGGACAAACTGTTTTTGGCTAAAACCTTTCAAAGTAAAGTTTCACAGAATTGTAGGCAATTTAAAGAAAAGTCCTTGTATTGTGCTGGGTAATATAGATGGAGGAATTGCTCTCTGGTGCAATTACAAACTAATGAATGAAAAAGTTGGAAATAAAAAAAATGGTATTTCAGTCGTGTAGAACTTCTGTACACAAGACCAAAGTGTTTCAGTTGTTTGACTGTGATGATGAGGTGGGCATCTTAGACCCAATGTGTCTAAAGACACATTCCATCATATATTTTTACACCATTAGAAATGATCAGTTTATATTATTTGCTGATGTTATAGCATCTAAAAAATCAGTGTATTAGCTACTATGTATCGTTACACAATGTATGTTACATATGGACTGAATATCATGTCTGATGATGGAGAAAGTCTGTTTGTGTCTAATACTGTTCCCTGGAGAAATTGTTCAAGAGCTGTTCATCCTTGTGGAAAGATTACTCTAATATCAGTGAGACTTATCTGCTGTGTAAGTGCCAGTTGAGTTGTAAAGCTTCTCTAGGGCATTTTATCAGGTGTTCTTACTCGGCAACAATGGTCTCTATGAGAAGAGAAACAAGGCTTGGTTCTTCCAGTTAAAATAAATGGATCTGGTAAATGCCTTTTTTTTTTTTTTAATATATATATATATATTTAGTGTGATGCAAAGTATATCTGCCCCTCTCCTTTGCTGTCACACAGGTATTGAAACACATAGGATTTCTGTTTTACTTAGTTTGATCTCTCCATTAATGCTGAATCTTACTTCAGAGGAAAGAAAAAAGATGTGCTAAAAAGGATCTCCATTTAAAGAACTGGTTTTCTTGTGCTTATGCCAACAATTTCATCTTGGAAATTCTTCAAATTCTGTCCTCAGACAGATTTATATACGGGCTATTCACATATGTTTCAGTGAGAGTTTCACACTTTTATCTTACAGAAGAATTTGACCTCTGGGTTTTGCCTCTCTTAGGAATAGTTTAGGAATATTAGCTGTACTATGCCCTGAAAATATTTCATGCCCATTGCTGCCTGACTGAGAATAATTCAGAAACCACTTTGTAAGAGACTGAAAGTGGATTTTGTAATCCTTTTGAAATCTTTCCTTTTTTGATGTCTGTTTGTTAATCAAATTGAAAACAAAATGTAGAAAAAGTTGAGACTGTTACAGGGCTGTTAGCTAGTGGTTGAGAGTGGAAATGGAAGTCAAAATATAAAAGTTCTGTTATAGCCTCAATTACAGATTTTGTCTATGGCTTGGGAAATATCCCTTAGGACCTGAACTGTTCCTGCTGTTGTAACTAGAAGGAAGAAATACATTTTTTTTTACAGCTGTTTTTTCAGCTATCAAATGAGGTGTTAATTTTTCCCATCTACTGGTGTGTGAAGGTTTTTAGATCACTATTTGATTTACTTTGAGAGTCCTGAGTAGGTGGACTTCTGTCCCCCTTGGTATTACATTTTGTGGTTTTTTGTACTTCTGTAAGTTGTTTTATCAGTGTAATGGGATTGTTTGCAATTCTTTTACTGCTTGTGAAAGAAAGCATCACAATCAAGCTTTAAGTAGGTGTTATTATAGTAGCTGGGTTTTGTCCCTATTGCTCTTAAATGTCTACGTAGTTCTGGGGAGAGTGGAGTGAGAGATGTCTCTCAAATTTTGGGGGAGAAAGAGTTGGCATGGGCATAATAATAAAGCAGAGGAAAGAAACAGCAAAGAGAAAAGGAAGCTGAAATCACTTCTTGCATTATTTTTTTTTCAGAATTGTACAGCCTCTTTTCCAGCTAGCAAAATAAACAGTTAAAGGCCTTTCTGTTTGATATATTATTCAAGTTAATGAGCAAAAGCACGTTTGTTACTCTCATAATGGAGCTGAGAGAAGGGAATCTGTTTCAAACTTGTCATTGTTTGATGCAAGGCTGAGGATTAATATTCTTATTTCAGATCAAGAGTATCCCATTTCAGTACAACAAGTTGCTATTTTGTGAACTTACGTTATGCAGAAATCAGAGTGTTCACAAACAGGATTACATAAAAATAATAAAAGATATGAAACAAAAACAACTCAGTCATTTCTGATCTAACTCTTGTTAGAAAAAAAACCCCACCACAGAACAGCCCATAAAAATGTGTAATAAGCCTATAAAAAATTGAGAAAATGAATTAAAAATGCTGATGCAACATAAAACGTACAAAGAAGTAATTGTTGCAACCATAGTGTGTATTTGATTTAGTCTTTTTCTGACCTACTGGGTTCCTAATACTTCCATAAACTCCCAGATAGTGGACTTCACATTTTTGTGCTAATTGAATCTTTAACTCTCCATGTCCTTCATGGACTTCTGTGCACCTTTATTATCACCATCTAAGCTCATACAAGCAGAAGTTGTACTTTCTACCATGGTTCTCCCACTAGTCAAAGACTATTTAACCATGGTTGCATCAGCCAGCTGTGGTTTCCAGATTCTGCTTTGGGAACAACCACTCTAAAACACGTATGTGCTCTGTGTAGAAAATGGGAAAAAACCCACTTTTGTTCATTCAATTAGTTATGCAGATAGTAACTGAATATTGAAAGTTTTATTCAGATTTAGAGAATCTTTTCCACTTTATTGTTTATCCATTAGGATGGGTGGAAACAAGTCAAAACTTTTTGGTAGCTAAAGTTCAAATCCTATTGAGCTATTTAAATAATAGGATTTTTTTTTTTTTAAGATATGGTAGACTTCTATTAATGGCATCTAATTCCTAAATGTTATTTCTGGCATCTCCTGGTGTTCCTGGACTATTGAATTCTGTCTTGAGTTTTAATTTGTTAATTTGCACAATATTTGAAAGAGCAATCTATAGCTAATTGTGTATCTTGTCAGAAAAAAGTGTAGTGTGTGTCTGAGAAGTTTTGAGTTGAGTTTTTGAAACTCTCCCTTTTTCAGTGCTGTCTTGCTTTCTAATGCTATTTTTGTCATATTACTGATTCCAGTAGTAGTCTTTCCATGGTATAGTAATATCCTCTCTCGGCAACAAGGTTTGGGACTGCATTGGTCAACAGAGTTGAAAAGCAAGTAATATTAATAACTCTAATTACCATCCTTATAGGCTAAATGGAATGGAAGGATTCCTAATTCCTCTTTGGAATTTATAATAATTTACCTGCCAGCTGACCTGAAGCATCTAGCCAGACCACTATTATAAATGAGTGTCTCTTATCAATGTTTGCTTTGTGTGGGATGAAGGAATTATTTACCATTAGTGCTTATTGATAATGGTAATTAGGCTGCATGTCCTACCTCTGTGCAGAAGCTTACAGACAGGAATTTTAACAGTAAATGCACCTGTGAGCTCCAGAAGTTACATCAAAGCACCTGAAATGTCCCTGCTCCTGTGACATGCGAATCATCAGAGCTGTCCTCATTCCAGCTTCCCTCCAGCTCAGAGAGCCACCCAATCTGGATGGGAACTTTTCACTTTGAGAATCTTAGGGCTGATATAAAACAGTCGAAAGTGTCTACTGTGCCTAGCAGTCTTTGTATTGTTCCCCCTATACTTTTCTTTATAAGCAGTAAAATACTGTGTAAATAAAATTTGTATTTAATATGTTCTTGCTTGAGGGTTTTGGGGGTTGGGGTTTTTTTTGGTACTGCTTGTAACATGTACCTAAGTTTTACTGTACACAGTCATTTAAATTTATTTGCACTGTCTGCAACCTCCTAATTTTTATGTAAGTGCAAGAACAAAGTGTTGGTCTCATTGATCCCTTAATAAGGTGTAACTACTAAGTGTTACTGAGAATGGGACACTATTAAGCAAAACTCTCCTTGTTATAATCCCTCAAAGATGTATACTTGGGTGCAAGGTAAAAGGGTATAAATCAAAAGGTGTAGTAGCATTCCAGAATAAGAAGCCCAGGGAAAATAATCGCTGTCATGTAAAAGCAGAGCTGGGCATAATCTATAATACTAATGCTTTTTATATGTAGGTTACTGTATGTGAAATGCTACAGTAATTGCCGCCTTAAAGTATTATCTTGATTTCTCATGTAAAAACCAAGCTGTACGCAGTAGCATGAATAGATGCAAATGGTCTTTTTTTCAGCATGTCTGTGGAAATGATCATGCCAATTATCTTTTGCTCTTAAGCTGAATTTAGTTGTTATTCAGCATGTTTTTGTAGCATGTCTGGTGGTGTCACAGAGGATTTCCATCCGGAGACAGCATACGTCTTTTTCTAGGGCTTATGTCAAAACCCAAGTTATTGAGACAGAAATTCTTCCAGCACATGGTGCTAGAGAACTCCTACTCCATTTGATTAACAGCCAGGTAAGCTTCTGAGGATTTCTTTAGGAATTACAGTTCTTGGCTTTCTTTGGAGTGCTGCATCCCTTGGAGCTAATGTCATCTGCAGACGGGCAGCCTGGGAACACAGGTTGGAGGAACAACTGTCTCACACACAGGAACCAGCAGTGCAACTGAGAATTAAGAAAATGCTGCTAAAGGGAGCTTACTTGTTTCTAATGAGCTATATAGATTATACTGCCCTCACTAGGGAGGGCGAAATAAATCCCTCGGCAGGAACTTGCCTCTCTTGAGAGTTAATATTCCACTGTAAGCATCCAGGCCTGTGAATGTGTTTGTGTTCATAAATCTGAGTGGGTGCACAAGGGCTCAGATCTTGACATCCTTAAACTTGTTCACGCAGATGAAACTTACTGGTGACAGTGAGAATTAAGGGTTACCAATCTGGCTCCAAAAATTGCGTAACGAGGTATATTTCCCAATGCTGACTGAAATCAAGGGGAAGTGTTTTGTATCAGGCTTACGGTTTGAAAAAGGAAAGCTGACCTGCTGGTCATCCACTTCTTCTTTCAGGCAGTTTTATTTAACATATTGCTGAGATGAAGCATTGCCAGGGTTAAAATTAGAAAGATCACTTTTGAAAGATATTCTATCCCAATTTATTTTGGGACTTGGGTTCTGCCTTTCATTCACTCATTCATTCGCTATCGAGGTTCCAAAGTAACAGCCAAATGGTAATTCAGCAGGCTTCGTAAGGCTTTTCATCCCATGTCTAAGACCAGGCATGGGAAAGTCCGGATGGGTATGCATTCCAGAAGCCACGTTTGTGTGAACACAGCACAGCTGGAACGATGAGGCCTCTTGCAGAACATGTCTAACGTCCAGCTGCCCAGGGGCAGGCAGAGATCATCTTCACAGCCTCTCTGCAGCTGCCACGATTTCAGCCACTGTGTCTGTGTCATCCTGTATCTAATTATTGCACCAGAGGGCTGCAGCATTCCCTATGCAAGGAATCTTTGAGCCCTAGCCCGCAACTCATGAGGGAATCGCTTCCCACAGCTTTTCTCTGCCTTGGAGGATTTATATACTCTGAAGAGATCATTTTATTTTTTTTAAGATTAGAAAAAAAGTATTTTTTGAAATGTAATAGCATTTCAGAATTTAAATAAGGATGCTATTAACAAAACAGAAATAAATTTTTGCCTTGCCTGCTTCCTGCCATCCTGCTTAGCCTGGAAAGAAAAATATTCAGCTGCTGTTCTAATTGCTCTGCGGGGGCAAATAATTTATATATGAGAGATTGTTTAAAATGAAAGGGGCACTCTCCTTCTTACTGTTTCCTATCTAGGCTCTAGATCACAGTTGTGATTGCGTTCCCTAGGGAAGCACTGAGCATGTCTTTAAACTGTAATGGATTTTAATTAAAAATAACTAAATATGTACAACTTAAATAATTATTGTTTCTAAATGAGAAAAGATAATTGGTCTTCTCTCTGCTGCCTCCTGATGAGATATTTGGTTGTGAATTTGATATAATCGTCATCTGCTGGCAGGTGACAATGTGGAAGGTGGCCTGTGATATCCTGCAGGCATGTACTGAATGCATCCATGCAGGATCCTAGCCCATGTTCTTCTGAAGTCAGCTGGAAGTTCTACTGTTGACTCCAGAGTCACAGCACTATTCCTCCCCAGAAAAGAAAAAGTTTATTTATTCACGCCTTTCTAATCAGTGAAATAGTTTCAGAATAGGTAATAACATGGACAAATTAGGAAATCAAATACATAATTTTTATTCCCAACATGTCATGCACATTAAACTTTGAAATAACCGTTTCCTTTTTGTGAGCTTTTCCTCCTCAGTAATGCAAAATGCATCTTCAAGTCCCATAAATATTGTTGTGTGACCCAGCACATATTGAATCTGTTCTAAATTTTAAAGCTTTCTATTGTTCAAGGTGGCACCGAGCTCCCACTGCGTCAGCACTCTCCAGGAGGTACAGACGAGTTCAGGGAATGCAGAATTATATATTCTTATCACTACACCTGAGGTCATATCTGTTAGTGCTAGAGGTTGTTAGGCCATTATCAGCCACTGATTCTTCTCCAGCTGTGAGAGTAATTTGGATTCAGGGAGGAAACATAAACTGATCTCCTTTCACTCATCCACTAAATTTAATAGGATTTGTCTTCTCTGTACTGTGGGTCGGTCCATTGATACGCCAGTGTTACTGTTAACAAGTGTATTATTTTTAAATTTCCTTTTCTGTTAGACTCTCAACTCTGTTGTGACTTGTGGTTGTGATTTTAAGCTGGTTTAAGACAGCTGGAAAACTCACATTGATTTCATTGGCTTTAGATTAGACTTCTAGGCACAAGCTCATGTCATTTAAAGGATCACATTGCTGAAGCAGCGACTCCAAAAGGTGTTCGCTTTTGTAGGCAAGATGCCTTCTAAGCCTTCAGGATAAAAACAGTACTGGTTGCTCTTAAAAGCGTGTATCAAGTGTATGATGTTACCTTTTACTGGCTCTGAACATATACCCTGCAACTTCACTTTCCCTCTCAGTCTTTTCTTTTCTATATATATATACACACACAAAGAAATGTTCGTATATTTTTATATATATAAAATCAGTGTACTTAGGGACCTTTTAGACATCTCAGCAATATATTTCCCATTTTGTTTATACTTGGGTAACATGTAGAAATAAGTAAACAATATTATCAATGCATGAAGTATCACTGTGACCTGCAGACTCATGTTTTAACTCTTTCATTTTACCAAAGAGTAGTAATTATTGTCGTAACTGCACCATCTTATGCTATGATAACCATTACAAAGAGAATAATATAAGAATATTAGTAGTAGTTTAGTATGTATTAGCAACTATTGCAAACTGCTTAGATAACTTCAGCTAGAGTTAGGCTATTTGGAAGTCAAATGAGTAGTAGATCTTGGGAGATCTTGGGTGTGAGAGAGAGTAGAGATAAAAAAAAAGCAAAAGAATGGTCTGGGTAGCATTTTTTTCATCATGAACATGGATTTCCTAATAGCATTCTTAAATATCCTTTACTTCTGATGTTAGGTGTTTGTTCTCTCTTCTTGCACTTATTTTTTGTGTTTTATCTACATAATAACTAACCAAATACTTTTCACCTCGCTGTATAACCTGAATTTTCCGTGCTATAGCTGTGTTGCATTGTTCTTTCTTTACGCATTGCATATGTTCATTTTTTTCAATTCTATGGAACTGTATCTTTTAGAAAGACTTTAAGAATCTATGTATCTTAACCAGAAGATCAGTGCATAATAGAGAAATTAATGAACAAAACTCTGTGATCTCCATTATTCCTTTTACTTTAAAATCTATGAATTATTTTGATGTAGGAATCATAACTGTGAGACATTTGGAAGTCACTTTTGCTATATTTTGCAGATGGGAACATCAAATAAGAGTAATATTTTTCAGAAGTAATGCTGGAATGCATCCATTTTTGGATCCCCAAGTGAACACATGAATGTGCTACAAACTAAAAATCAACTCCTCCCCACAAAAGTCAGCAACAACTTTTTTGAAAACTTTTGGCTGTGAAATTTCACTAAGCCTCAGGAAAGATTCCTGTGAGAGTCAGGAATACAGTTAGAGATTTTTTTACAGAGTAAACAGCATACCCTGATCATAAAGCTTCCTTCATACAAAGATAGTCAGCATACAGAGTCTTTGAATCATCTGCCTGGAAAGACAGGTCCAGGTACTGGACAGCTGTTGAAATATGTGACTCTGTCCCTTGAAAAGTTGCTAGCCTTGTCTTGTTCAGTATATTGCAGCACAGGGAAAATTAATAATAATATTATCTCCTGTCAGTAGCCATTACAGATTTTGACTACAATAGCAAAATAGTAATAATTGTTTGTCTATAGAGTGATTTATAACCGTGATGAAAATACTTTATTGTATAAACATGTCATATCCTCTTCATGCAACAAAATAAAGAGTCTTCAAGCCTTTCTTGTGGCTGATGCTCAACCCCGTAGTCCTGAGCTACAATTGAAAAACAAGAGAGAGTAGAAACTGTCACCTGAAACATACCACAAGGCACAAGGAAAGCTCTCAATCTGCAGGATTTAAAAAAAATAAAATATCTTTACAGATTGTTATTTGGAACATGGCATATTTACACAAAACTTTTGTATGACCAGTTGAATCGCATGCCACTTCTGTAAACTCTTGAGAATAACACTGCTTTTTTTTTGAGATCCCAGTTCACAGACCTTAATGCATTTGTGGAGGGAGCATTGTATATGGTCACAGAATTAAAAATTGTCCCGATGCATGTTCAGAGAGCCAAGTAGGACAAAGTTTCATTTACATCACTTTAAATCTGCCGCTTCCCAATGTAAGTGCTTGACTTTGTAAATCAAAACGTTTAATACACTTTTTTGCACATAATATGTATAGTTCATGCTCTGTTGTAGCTGATACATTACACACATTATTATTGTAGCTGTTGTTTATGTATTAAGTAATATGAATGCAACAACTACGAAAAAACACACTGAGAGAGAAATACATATTAACAATCAAGCAGGGCAAATAGAAATGCTTCTCCCAAACACCTCTGAAAGATTTGCATAAAATTCCTCTTTGCTTATGTTCCAATCTCTCCACACAACCTTTTTATGAAAATTCACGCAAGTTAAGTTTTGTTCTTTCAAGTGTTCATGGAAAGTGAGTTTCAGGCTCACAGCCAAGATACATTTAATCATGAAACAAAATTAGTTTAATTGTGAAACTAAACTTGTTTGGGGAAGAATTAGAAGTATGCAACTTAATGTAATCAGGGAACAGAAACAATAGTCTGCTTTAGGTGGCCAAGGAAACAATTCAATTTTCAGACTGATGATAACGGCATATGTGGCTATAGGCATGGTAAGCAATTTGCAAGAAAGCTAAAATGCACAAGCAGATTCCACAGCTGGGTAATTCCAAAGATTTTGGAACTGTATACAACTGCCTGAGGTCCTGCAGGACCTTTCTGTAAATTTTGAGGCAATAGATATGGTATTGCGGAGCTTGTGTATTTGTTTCTAATAGTCTTTAGGCTTGTCACAGTTCTGCATAGGCTTGTCCAAAGCTTTACTTATTTGTTGATTGGGTCAAAGTTACTTGGTATTTCAGGTCAGTTTGGGAGGGTTTGTTGTTTGCAAGAGCGTAGTGCCTGCAATGTTGATACTATTCATGTACTGAGATGTGTACTTCTGGCTGTATTTTCAAATGCTGGACAAGTCAAACTGAGTAAGCCTTCCTAGAAACAACACATTCTAAGACAATACCTTGTAAATTAGAAGTCTAGAACTGATTTCTACTCCTACCTCTGTCTGTGAGAGCTCTTATGAGCACTTCTTAGTTATGCAGCACTTGCTAGTAAGGATTAACAATTCTGTAATGCAACTTATAAATATTAAGATCGAACTTCTAAATTCTGGAGAAGTACCTGAAAGCTCCATTTTTATAAATAATTACAATTATTCATTAAAAAAACCCAAAACTTTTCTGAATGTAGATGTCAGTGACTTAAGATAAATACAAGTTCTATTTTGGCTACAGATCTAATAAAAATGGTGGCAAGATAGTTTTTTTTTTTTTCAATATATTTTTTTCCACTTCTTCTGGTCAAAAGAAATTATTTTAATTGAAGCTTGTCAAGAAATCATTATTATATAGAGACCAGGTACTGCAAATTTTAATCCTTAAAATGAAAAAACAACAACCTATATAGCCATAAGTGGATGAAAAATTAGGGAAATAGTATAAAATGAAAACTTGTTACTGTTTTAATTTGTCATAAAACAAATAATGGGTCCATCCTTACAGAAGCACACTCTCTCGATGTAAATATAGGATAATTTTACTTCATTTCAGCCATCTGATATCAGTGACAAAAATGCCTCTGGAGATGTTAGTTGTCTCCATTGACTATAGGAGCCAAGATGATCACTATAGACCAGCTGATCTCTCTCACCTGTGTTACACTGATAAAAAAATTTAATGTTAATGCTCTTGTTGGTAAGTGGTACTGCAGATATGTAAATAAAAAGGTTCCAGAGGATTGATGCCCCAAGAGACACCAAGTAAACAAAACATACAGATGAGATAACACACAAAGGAATGACTATGATAAGCCACGGTTGGCAGGCATCGTTTGAGATTTCCTTCTAATTGGAGTCAGAAGCTGGATAAAGAATGGCAGCAATAAGGGACTTCACTGAAGTGAGGAAGTATGGAAGGGAAGATGGAGAATTTGTCAGTGGTGATCATCAGATTTATTAGGCACCAGAACTACAAAGTTAGATTTAAAACTAGTTTTAAAG
>NW_008824234.1:1140289-1147474 GCF_000699105.1 Pygoscelis adeliae | reverse complement strand
TCCTTTGTTACCTAAGTGAGAAAGTTATGCAGGAGAAAGCCCTAAAGTGTTTAAGGAGGAGGCTGGTTGGTCTGTGAAGGCTTCAGTTGCTGGCAGAGTAAAATTAGAGGCCAACTTCATATAAGTTATAAAAAATAGGGAGGATGGAACTAATTTGACAAACCTTAAGCTCACGTAAGGCTTTATATGTTAAGCAGGTGAAGGAGAATCTGAGGAGGGATGAAAAAGTTGACATTTATGTAGTTAATAATGAGCAAGAAAATCTGAATAGCAGCATACTGAATATATTAGAGCTGAGGAACATGTTTGCAGTCATTAAGATCAGAAAAGAGAGGACTGAAAAAGACAAGATGTGAAACGGTGAAAGATTTTGCTGTGAATAATAGTAGAAAGATCAACAGTTTAAAACTGTGCAGGAGGTGAAATTTGGATCCAGTTTGAATACGCTGCTTTAAAGAAACTTGAGCAAAAAGTAATTCCCAAGGTAATGGCTTGTCTGACCTTGGGCAATGAACCAAAACTCTGTTTTGGAGAGGATATTCAGAAAAAGGAGAAGGAAAAAAAAAACCAAAAACAAGGAGAGGGAATAAAAGATATATATTAGAGAAAAGACAGTCAAGTAAGTTAGGAAAAGTGATGGTAGTGTATGAATACAAACCGACAAATGTGATGTTATCAGCTGTGGCTGGCATGGAGAACAGCAGGTGAGAAACTTTCTTTGCAAACAGTCCCTGGATGGAGTGAAGGGGTCTAAGTTATCTTTCTGAATGATTTCCTTCCTCTTCTTTCTCTACTTACTTGGAGTGCAAATACTGGACAAGCAGGAAAATTTGTCAGTCTAATGAAATGTTTTTAGCTATCACAGTGTTTCAGCTGTAGCATTTTTAAAAAATTGATGGCTGATTTTAAGTGGGATGGTACAGGATTTCTTTGTGGAGGTCAAGAAGTTAAAATTTTGACAGGGACAATGATGAAATAATTTAACGCCTCAGCTGTGTGGGTGCAGATGGTCATCCACATGGGGGATATTTTTCCAGCAGGTTATTGAGTCAATGAAACTGGCTGCCTGCAGTTTGGCAGTTATCCATTAATATGTAAAACAAAATTTTAGACTATGCAAAAATTGGGTGTTGAAGTCCATTTTATGTTGTGCCAGGTTTGCTTTAGTACCTTGTGGTCTTGGATGATAGGAGGATTAAGAAATGGAATTTTACCATTGGCACACTGACAATAGATTGGCAACTACATTTTTGGGGAGACTTCATTGTTTCCACCAGGATGGGATGGGAATTGTTGGGGTTTTTTTTGGTTTTGGCGTTTTTTTTGTTAGCAAAGCACACAAAGATGAATTGAAAATGACTTGCATAATAGCTCCCAGTGTTAATTTTGTTTGTAACTATTAAGTCCCATGTAGAAATTTGTGGAACTGAAGTTAATTCTATTCCTGTTCTTGAGCTGCAGTTTTGTGCACTGTACTCAGGTTTTAAAAAATTAACAATACTTAAGAACCATCCCTTCGGATCGACACAGTTCAGTCAATTGCTAGTGTTAATGTATCAGGAAAACAGAGTAATAAGAGCTACCCAGGCAATAGAAGAGAAAATAGTTGAGGAATAAGGAAAGCTATTTTGGCAGTAAGAGTTTGGTGTCTCAACAGAGAAATGCATCTGACTAACTAATGGAGGATTTGGGTGGTGCCAAACCAGAGTTGGTCAGGGTCAGGGTTTTGTTGTGACTTGAAAAGACTTAAGTCCAAATAACAATTATCTGAGAAAGACAGCCTCCTCAGTGATTGTCGTTCCCTGGATGAGCATGTACCCCAAGCTGCTACCAAACGGGTTCAGACAACACACAAAATTAATGTCGAGGGCAGAACTCTTCTGTTATCTCTCCATGTCCTAAACATTATGACGTTAGTCATCTCCTGCCTTGTGTTCAGCAACCACATTTAGATGACTCTTCTGACTCTCCTTTCCCCCATCTCAGCTAACTCTCCTTTCCCCCAAGCCCCATTTTACACAGAGGACTTATATAAGCATTGAATTCTGGATTTCTGAATGGCACACGGAGAGCCAAGCACCTTAAAGTTGCGCATTTAAACATGCAGGTTGTGTGCTTGCAGTTCTTTTATTGACTATATCCTGTTGGTAGCTGACCTCAAAGGTGAAACTGCTCTCTACCCCAGTGTAGGAATTAAGAAAGATTAAAATGGGATCAACAGGGGATCCACCTCAGAAAGTCTAATACCTTGCAGCTATGAGGACTTCCAGATGTTTGGAAGAAAAGAGGAAAGAATCGGTGGCAGAAAAGAGAAGCAACATATCAAAGAGAATGTGCTCTTTTATAGTATGTGTTAACAGATTCTGGCTGAAATTAGTTGTATTTTACATTTTGGACAAGCATACATTCAATTTTGGGGCTAAAACTTTCCAAGGATGGTTAGAGTCTAGATGTAAATTATTCTGGAAAACCTTAAGCTAAATTTGTCTGATGATTCATCAGGAAATATCCTTTATCCCCTGTCAAACATTAAGAATTCTTGAGCATAGATACAACTAAAAAAGCACTGAATATTACATCAGCTAAAACGAGCAGCATTTCCAAGTTTTCTGAGATCAGCATCTGAATAAAGAACAGCTGGCAGAACCAGAACCTGGAAAAAATTAAAATGATCTTGATAGGAATAGGGAATGGCCTGATAAAATCTCCTCCACTGAGAAAATGATACACAGAACTTCTGTATTTTCTCTTTAAATTGATGAGACACAGGAAAAAAAAAAAAAAGAAATGGGAAGTGGTAATTAAAGGGAGCAAGAAAAAAAGGGATGGGAAAAGAAATGGTAAAAACAGAGTCTGTAAAATGAATCTGACAAAACTGGAACTGGATAGGATGAGGACAGTTGGGAAGGTACCCTATGAAGGGACTAATGAAAAGAACTGTGAATGTGTTGTGAGGCAGGACTTGGTGTACTTTTTTTAGTATGTGATGCTCTGGCAAAGACAAAAAAATGTGAGTCAGGAAAATATATTCTCATCTCTGGTTCCAGCTGCTGGTGAAAGCACGTGTTGTATACCAGAGTGAAAGCTGAAATCAGCTAAACGTGAAACCCAGCAGCAACTCTACAAAGTCCTGGAAAGTCACCAGGAAGGAAGTAGTTGCAGTAGATTTGGGACCTGGATGTTTTGGTTCACCAAAGGAAAATCATAGCATGTTATTTGCAGCACACTGATGGTATGGATTTAATTTCAAATAAAGGTATCAATCTATTTATGCCACCGTACTTCTTGTGCTTTCATTGGCAGAGTGACTAGAACTTGATTCTTAAACTTTGTCATGGTGTTTCCACATCTTCAAATGGAAGTATTGTTGCGGAAACTTGACTGTTGTCTGTCTGATTTCTGTCCTTTTTTGAAGTACATGAGTTTGGCTAAACAAAAGAGATTAAAATTAAGCAAATAACAGCTTGTCAATATAATATTACTACAGTGCTTACAGCTGCTTGGTTTACGTACCCCATTGTGCACCCAAGCCCTCTGTTTTCTCTCCTAGAGTTTGGATTTCTGTATTTGTTAGCACCACCTTTTTTTCCCCCACTGCCTGTAGCCTCTGATGCTTTACTACCTTCAGGCCACTGTGCAGCATGCTTACAGATCTCCCATTTCTGTGTCATTGGTAAATTTGATCACACTCGAACGTATAGTAAGCAAACACCTGACAAAAGAAGAGACTCATTAACAGCCTTCATTTCCTATGCAGCAACCCAAGCAAGCACAGGCATACACGAGAGTTCTGGCAGGAATACAAAGGAACTGTGCTTGAAGACTGACAATTAAAACTTTCTTAGGAAGCAGGACCGCCTCCTTGTTTCAGCTGTGCACTGGGAGAGTGAAAACAACTCCCTGGACCACCTGCGGTTACTCCACACAGATAGTCTAGGGAGTACAGTTTGAAAACACCTGCCAAGTGTCAGTCTCTGAACAGGAGTCTCACATACTTGGCAGGCTTCTTGTTCGTTGCAGCACTCAGCATCCAGCCGAACTTTGCTGAAATTATTTACCTTGGCCCTTTGGAGCAGACGTAACACAGGGACAGAAGATGAAGATGCTACTTTGCTAAGAGCTTTCTCTGGCATCCTAACATCAGATCTATTATTAAGGCTCACTGGACTTTACACCTTGTTGGATTACACAGGAAGTTTTTAATCTCATCTCCAAGGAAGAGAGAGAAACAGTTGGCTTTCCCTGATCCAAATGGTGGATCCATACCTCTGGAGACCAACAAATGACCAGTTGCCTTCAGGACAGAGGTTCTGCTGTCACGTGCTAGTAGCTGTCCCCAGCTGGTACAACAGTCCCAATGTGAATTGGAGGTTATGCCTGGTGAGCTTCTTCTGCCTGTGCAGACCATAGGATAGGTGGGAGGTATGCTTCCTCAAGCCCAGGCCCAGCAGAATTTCTTACGACTGCAGCCCACAGGCTAGTCCAGCTCCAGGTCACCAACCCATTCCTCACCCACATCCATCAAGAGCTGCACTGTTGTCTTCATGGTGTGCCATGCTTACAAGGATAGCAAGGATTTGTGCCACAGGGAGAAGATTTAACCCTTTCTTTCCCTTTCCTTTTCCCCTCCAACAATCCAGATGTTCTCTGGCCACGGTGCTGGCACCGTGCATATTGCTAACTCATTACCATGACTTCTGCAAAGCGTGGGAGACCCACTGGTGCAGTGGCAGGGATGCTGTGGAAGGACAGCAGTAATAAATGACGCTAAAGTCACATCTCACAGGTCTCAAGATTTAGGGTTAAAATTGCTAATGCTGATTCATGAGAAGGGTTATCACAGCTACACAGAGAAATTGTAATTGATTGTTCTTTCCACTTAGGGTTTTTTCTTTTTTTCTTAGTGTGATGATTGTCAAGTACTCAAAAGTTAGAAAATCCAATGTTATGGTTATCTAACATTAATCTCCTGGATAGGTGTATTGTGATACTATCAAGTAATTGTATACTTTTACTTATTCCAAAAAAATGTATGCGCCTCTCACTGCACAGCATGGATGATGTCTTCTAAGCGAATTAGAATTATGCAGTGAATGAGGTTGCTTGGAGGATTCATACTTTATTTCTCTTAGAAGATGCAAGGTGAGCATAGAAATGATGTGGGGCTGGCAGGAGAAGAAGGACAGGTGAGTGTCAGACTCCAGAGCTCAGCTCTACTATTTCCCCTTCTACCGTTTGTCACAGCTCTTTCATGTGACGTTGCACAATAACTTAGTCTGATCATCTTGGAAGTTGGCCGCTGTTGTGTATTTCTTGCAATTAAGCTACAGTCAGACTGGGAGGAGATGAAAGTGCAGCCAAGGCTTTTAGGAGAGAGATCTGAGGCTGATACAGTGATACCCAGGTGATGATTAAAAAAATTAGGAAGATTCAGAAAGATTTTAAGATTAAGAAAGGTGGTTTTTTTTAATTTCCCTTTTTGCTCTTCTTGTATCTGTGGCTTGTCACCTAAAGCATGTGTTATTGTTGCTACTTACTAACTGACCTACAGCAATTTTTTTTAAAACAGAAAAGCAAAAAAATATGCATTTGTGGGAATACTTGCTTTGATTAAAGATCATTTATGTTATAATTTTCAGTTTCATTAGTATTTTCTTTGTATACTTAGTGGATGAGTAGACAAATGTGATTAAGGAATAGTATTACCTGTAAAGCTTCTATAAACAAAATTATTATTTGTAGAAATAATAATACAAATAGATATGCATTTTTTTGCAACTTGCATGTTGGGCACATTTGCCTTCTTTTTCTCAGATTCTGAAACTTGTTACTGTAGAGATGAGGGACTGGATACATATATATCTGCATTTCAGGTTGGATCATGAGTGAATTTTGAAGGAAATGTGGACAATTAGGAGAGGTGCACACTGTGAAATGCTGTCAGTGTGTTTCCTTTAAAACTGTTTTCCTTCAAAATGAAACTAAACTGGAAGGAGTGCTCCTCTGTGTCCATGCCACTGATAGCTGTTGGATCCTTGGGACCAGACTAAAGCTAAGACAAAATAACTCTCCCTAAAATGAATGCAGTAGGAAGGTCAGGTTGTCAGGAGAAACTCTTTCACTCTACAGTCTGCTCCTACAGTGCTGCTCTGATTGTTGATGTAGACATGGCCACTGTCTGCTGGGATAGATGCTGCTGGGGTCTTGGGAGCTTTTGTTTCCAATCGATATACTGTGGTGAGTATTTTTGTCTTCTATTTGCTGACAAAACTAGCCGCCTTCTTTGACAGGGAATGCTTTTTCCAGTGAGGTTTTGATAAGATGTCTCTACTGTAATTTCAAAATGGTCTTAAGCCCCTCGCTTGCATTTTAATGTGCCCTGAATTCAGATATATTAGAGAGTAAAACTGTTGATTTGGGATGAAGGGAGTAGATTAGGACTCTGAAGTGGAGGTTAAGCATGTGCCTTCATACTTTTTAGAACTAATACAAGAATATGAGATTTTTACACACACCTACTGGCTATGCTGCAGCAAGCTGTGAGAGCTTCTAGTGCATTCCTGATTACAGTCAAAGAAAGCAAAACATTGATGAAGGTAGTTTACATAAAACTGTTTGATTCTCTCCTGCCTCAACTGGATTAGGAGCACCCAGTTTCAGCAGAGAGAAGTTTCAGAAGTTATTGGTCCTCAACTTTTCTTTACTGCCTCTCTTATGACGGTGTTGTCACTTCTTGCCGTATCAGGGCACAGACTGTAAGCTTACTTGCTTGAAATTGCCCTGAAAAAGGTTCAGACAGATGGGGAACTTTCCCTAGACAGCCTGGAAGCAGATTAAGAAGTTGTTCCTTATTGTCTTCCCAGCTGAGAGTAAATAGGTTTAACATATGTCAAAATGTGGATAGAAAATATTATGCTAGCAGGCACGACTGAATTTGGGACAGCAAATGTAGTTATTTGAGCATGTAGGTATTCCTTGCCATGGCCAAGTTTTTGACAAACTGTACGTTGGTTTGGGATGACACTTCACATTGTCAGTGTCTGCTCACTGGAGGGAAGTCTGCCATGCTACCAGTCTGGGGAGAGAATTGTTTGGGTGGTCTCCTCGGTATTAGCTGGTCTTTTCTGAGAGGGAAAAAATAGCATCTTTTCTAAGGATCAGCCTGAAATAGTAAAATAAATATGC
>NW_008824234.1:1097789-1135289 GCF_000699105.1 Pygoscelis adeliae | reverse complement strand
GCTTATTTGGTGACTAAGCAAGGGATTCTGAAGACTAGATTCAGACTTCTTCTTCTGAAAGCCTTGGGCTAAGCCCTGTCAGAAGGAGGAAAGGAACATGAAGGGCAGACCCTAGACCTCTTGGCTTCTGGCCTTTGCTATGCACAAGGTGAGAACAGCAGGTACAATAGTAAAAAAAACAAAATAAAAGTGATCTTTAGTTTCTATTCCAATTTCATCAAACTGCTTTTTCTGCTCATTATGTCCATCTCATGCCTTTCAGCATCTAGTTAACTCTGTCTTCTACTACAGAATGATACCATGTTGCTACAGATTCACAGAATGGAAGTTTAGATCCTCTAGACTCCTGGAGAGGCCTCTGTTCTTCAAGTTATCTAAGTGCTGAGAACATTCTTTGATATCTACATTTTCCTAATACACTGATGACAGGAAGGCATCTACTTTTGAGTTGAAAGATCTCAGGAATACCTCAGCACCTTTCTTCCTGGCCTACTTCAACACTTGGAAATAATTCTCTCACACAACAGTGTTCTTAGGTACGGAATTTGCCTGATTTCAGCTTCCAGTAACTGATTCTTATTGTACCAACTAAGCCCTTAAAATATTTCCTTTCTTTTTCATGAGGACACAGAAATCTAATCAAGCCATCTCTCAAATACTTTTTGACTGAGATTTCCAAGCCTTTTGCTGAAAGATCTTCCATTGTTTCTGCGTCCCTTTTGTTTCTTTGACATTCTGTCACAGAATCACAGTGTGGTTGAGGTTGGAAGGGACCTCTGGAGGTCATCTGGGCCAACCCCCCGATCAAGCAGGGCCACCTAGAGCCAGTTGCCCAGGACCATGTCCAGTCAGGTTTTGAACATCTTCAGGGATGGAGACTCCACAACCTCCCTGGCAACCTGTGCCAGTGCTCGATCACCCTCACAGGAAAAAGAGCTTTTCCATAAGTTCAGAGGTAACCTCTTGTGTTTCAGTTTGTGCCCATTGCCTCTTGTTCTGTCACTGGGGCAACTATCAAGTCCCATTACAGATAGAAACAGTAGATCTACTTGTAATGTATCCATATGCAATATATAATAGGAAAAAAAGGTCAAACATGCTCACTTTACAACAAATATATACATAAAGATGCAGTGTTGTAGCCTGGTGAAATAACTTGAATTTTGAAGTCTTAAAGGTGCTCCCAAATGGTAGTTTTCTTTCAGATAAGTTAGTTCCCAGAGGATTAGAATGCTCAGAACATAAAGATATGATGTTTTTTTTCTTTCTGTATATCAATACATGGCCAGTATGAAACATGGCCCCAGTGAGGGAAACTACTAGACAGTCAGAAATGCAAGGTTAGGTTGTACCACAGATATGCAATGTAGTTAGATTAAAATTGTTCTAATAACTTTCGCTTTTGTGCATTTTATTTATTTGTTTGATATTGCAATAACAGTACTGGTATTTATTTATATACTGGACATGAGCATGCACAAAAAAAAAAAAAAAAAAGAAAAAGCCCCAAACCCTATGCACTAAATCCACAGGATTTAAAGTAAGGAAAATAATCCAAAGTAAGAGTATCAGCTAAGGCTTTCACTTCAGGCTTAGATCATACTCTTGTATTTTAACTTTACAGGAGTTTGAGATTGGTGTTACATGCCACATGTGCTACAAAAAGTGCAATGGACAGAGACAAGGATGGCAGTCTTAGCTACACATTACCATTATCTTGTGGGTTAGAAACGGGCAGACCTCTAAATGCCTGACTTTGGTTGGGACTAGAGACCAAAATACTGACAAGCATATGTGTGTATACACACACATGGTTTCTCACATATTTATGTTAGCAGTTACTAAGTTCAATAAAGTGTGCCCTACTAGAATCTGCAAACCGACTTTGTCTAGATCCAAATATTTTGACCTGAAATCTTTGAAAATCATTGTCCAGCTTTGAGAAGACTTATGAGTTATGATGTCATTGCACTAATTGAGTTTTTAAATTTTGTTTTCAATGATGTTTTCACAGTTAGAGTTGGGGTTTTTTTTTTGTTTGTTTTTTTGTTTCCCTTTTGGCTTTCATGTTAATTTAGAAGAAAGAACTTGTTCTTTAATTCATGGAGTCTCCTATAATCTGTTAGTCATTAGCATCACAAAATTCTCTGGACTGACAATTTTCTTGGGACCCAATGACTGACTCCTACAGTATTCTGCGTCAAAACATGTTACTAAGTTCCATTGTGAAGATTAGTGGTACGGCTGTGTTTTTTCAGAAGCAGCAAATGGTGGGTGTGTGCATGTCTGAAATAGGAGGGTCTACCTCTTTGTTTTTGTTGTGGACCCTGGCCTTTAGGCACTGCTAGAATTCAAATCCGTAATAGCTCTGATCACAAAGCATTATTATTATGCTTTGTTTATAAGCAGGACAGCACAAATCTACATGAGCATTTAAGCACTGAACTTCTGTTAATACTGATGAAAATAAGGCTCCTAAAAAGACTTTGAGGTGCTGCCCTTACAGAACCACAGTAAGAATCCACAGGGAAAGATTTTTTTGGAGACATTTTTAAATCCTTATATCATAAATCAATCCAATTGCAAATAATCTGTCTTCACATGTCAGTTATTAATTCAAAGAGGTTTTTATTTACGAATCAGAGAAGAGAGGCAGTCTGGAGAAATGTCTTTCATAAAAAAAAAAAGATAAAATATATTTTATTTACTCCCAGGGTGGTCATTTTAACAGGTGGTAGTCCAGAAAGTCTGAAGACACTTTCAGAAAGGGTATCAAACAAGAGCTGCTATGAAGCAGCAGGAAAAATTTCTTTACTGAAAGAGTAGTTAAACATTGGAACAGGCTGCCCAGGGAAGTGGTTGAGTCACCATCCCTGGAAGTATTTAAAAGCCGTGTAGATGCGGCGCTTAGGGACATGGTTTAGTGGACATGGTGGTGTTGGGTTGATGGTTGGACTCGATGATCTTGGAGGTCTCTTCCAACCTTAATGATTCTATGATTCTATGATTCTATCTTTCACACAAGCCTTGAGAGACATTCACTAAGTTAGTGGAGAGTGAATAATTAACACTAGGGTTTCGGTGTGCCACTGAATCGACCTCTTCTAATCAGTCTGTGCTGGGTGACGCTGTTACAGCAAACCGATTGCCAATACAGTGAACATTGTAATGCCACATTCAGAACCTGGTGACAGGGTCATGAAGCCAAGAAGCTGCTAGGGAAGGGGAATGGTAAGAGAAGAAGGAAGACTGACACGCTTCTCAGAAGGCTGTGTAGCAGTGTCATCCCTTCTGATTCACACAGACTTTATAGATCCTCAGAACTGGACAGGAGTTTTCCACTTCTGACATGTCTTTCATCTCAAAGAACAGTCCTTGAAAGTGTTGAGAACGTTAATTCATAAGCTTCTTGCTGTTTTGATGGTAGGCTTGTTTCTTCATGGCAGTTGAACACTTCTATTCAACTAGAAGCCTAAAAGCACTCAGTGAGCACGTAGGAGACAAAGCCGCTGAGCAAAGGCTAAAACATTCTGCATCATAAACACCATCCTCCGCAAGATTTCATTCTTGCTGCCTGCACTGGTATCAACCATTAGTCTTCCACAGAAGATCCTAATTGACTTTCCTCTGTTCTTGGTAAGGCTGGGAAGAAGTAAGACTAAACTGATGTATCAGAGGCATTTAAAGAAGGCACAAAGCTTCTTTTGATATTTTAAGAGAATAAAAGTATCAGAATAAAAAGTTCTGAAACAGAACTGGTACTTGAAGTCAGAATCTCAGAAAGCAGTATTTGTAAAATATTTTGCAGTCATAATGGAACTGTTGCAATCTCAAAATACCAGTTTTCAGAACTTGCCTTGTAGTTGTTCTTAAACAAGTTTGCTTGAGCCTGGAAAAATGGGGACATTAAAGTTAAAAGATTGTCTAGACCAGTATCTCTTTCAAAGCATTTTTCTTGATACTTTGTACTACTTATTTGTGGGGTAAAACATGTCTTCTGGATAAAAGAAAGTGAACTATTTCATTCATGCCATTTCATGTCCTTGTTCTTCAGGGATGATTTACATTGCATGCATGTGCATTGCTGGTTGGACAGCATGGCATAACACAAGAACACAGGCTATATTCACTGCATAAGGCAAGAGTGACTGCATTGAGAACATGGCAAGCTTCTACCATAGAGCTTGGATTAAGGTAAAGCCTGGACAACGGTAGTTGTGCAGAGTAGCATGAAAATGACAGAATCACAACAACTGCATGGCATGGTTTGATGTACTGATGACTTGACTACCCAGAACTGCTGATTTTTTCTTGACATAATGCAGCAATGGCTGCATAATGCAGCACAACATAGCAGTGACTGCCCTTCATGGCAGTGCAGACATTGCACTGCACTAATTCTTTCTGGTTTGCTTTGCTTTTTGTACACTGATCATTACTTCCCTTTCATGTGTTTTCTCATTTACAACTTGCTTCACTGATTCCACTTAGCCAGTACACATCCTTTATAGATACAAAAACAAAAGGGAAATGTTCTTGTTTAGAAAGAGAAGCCTGTAGTTAGCACACTGAAGAGTGATTCAATATTCATTTCACAACCTCATCACTTGCTCTGTAAATAGCAATGCCACATCCCATTCACAAAAGAAGAGCAGAAATAGACTATTTCCCCCCCCTCCCCCCGAAGCTCTTATTTGAAGACCTGTGGCACTGTATTCAGAAGTTTTACTTGCAGGTTGTGGGTTTAGTTTTGTTGTGGATTCAACAATTGCTCCTCTTTTGTTTTTTGCACTCTAAGACTAAAAAGCAATTTGGTGGTATTTATCAGCAATTTCACTGAAAGCCTCAATGTCCCTGAATTAGCACACTGACACACTTTAACACAAAGAAGAAAAGTTGAATTTTGGAGTATAAACTAGATTATCACCAGTTTAGATTAGTTGCATAATAGGAAAACAGTATACATTTTAGTAACATCATAAATTAATCAAACTACTTCTGTATTAATCTTGCTACTTACCAAGACTCCAAGTAAAATCTCTGTGTAATCCCCATGCATAGGTGAATATTATCTTATTATATGTGCAGAGTGAGCTTTCTGGGGGAAAAACCAACAAAACCCAAAATAGAATTACTATGGATTTGCAATCTGAGATTTCCATGAGCAACACCTGGCTCAGAGATGTATGACCGCACATTTGCAGTTTTCCTGTCTTTTATATCCAGTGCCATTGGACAACTATCAGTCAATGGATAGGATACAGTCTTACTTCTCAACACCTGCACAGTACTTAGTGTTGCCTTGAGCATCATAACTACAACAAAGAAAAAGCTACCAATGCTTGTATTGAGCATTATGTTATGCATTTCATGGGTAAAAGGACCACGTATCACTTGGAGGTTTTTTCTGTTGATCATAGTAGATATAGCAATTCAACATGGCACAAAAAACTGCTTATTTTTATTCTTGTAACCCTCATAACCAGCAGTATGTCTTGTCCCCATTTTATAGGTGAAGAACCTAATGCAATAAACAACTAAGGTACTTGCCACTGGAAGTCTGAATCAGAGCTGGGAAATAGACACAGAGTCAGTCCCAAATTAGTGCTTTAATCTCAAGAGTTTAAAAACCACTTTGGTTTGGTATGCAATAGGAACAAGAATATATTAAGCCACGTTCATAGTGAAAACCTTTTCTTCCAAACAAGATCTAGTGATGTGGGTTCATGTTTTCTTCCAGGACTTGCTATAGTTCCTGGTGCCCACAAAGGAATAAAACCAGGAAAGTTGCAGTGTCTCTCATCTCATAGAGACAGACTGTATGAGATGAGGTAGGTAATACAGTTTCTACTCTACAGATGTTTAAAAAATACCCATGAAGTTTTTGGCAGGGTATCTATAAACTGGAAAAGCTTTGCGTTACAGAAAGTGAGGACTGGAGATACCTCTCAAAGTAGGACAGCCTTCTAATTATCTTACAAGCTCTTCTTATTTTCCACCTTAATAAAGAACATAATTTTCTAGCATTATCAGTGTAGCATTTTCATAAGTATTGTTATCTTTTCAAAATTTGTGAGGAAAAAAAAATATCTATTCAGCATCTACTCAAGTACAGAACATAGGCCAGAGGGCATGTACTTTTCCTCTTTTCAGGATATGTAGGCAACTGGTTAAAAAATTTTGCTATCTAATAAGTACAAAATAAACCACCTGCGCATGAGATTTGCTGAAAACAGAAAAAATCATTTTGGTACAAGCAAATGAATGACTGTGGTTCTGAGCAAAATCTGTTTTGGTCAGAATGATTCCACTGTTCCGTGCTTGCCAATGTTAGTGCCATGTGCTTGGGTTCCCTGGAACGAGGCCATCAATTTCAGCAGTGGAGAATGAAAAGCTCAAGCAAAATGTGTAAATAAGCATACTGTGCTTTTGAAGAGGTGATCCAAAAAGCCTGGGAAATGGAAAATAACTGTTATTATGTACTTGCTGTAGATAAAGCAATATATGTTACAATGCCCTAGAGAGTTAACCCATGTGTAAAACCAGGAAGGGAAACTACTTGCAGATAAAAGCTCCTTTTCTAAGTCCTGTGAAGTTCTGCCTCTATATTTTTGCGTGTTCCCGTGTTTATCCACACAAGTAACCATCAGGAATGACTTCTGAGTAAAGTGGAACCACCCTTGTGCAGCTACAGCATCAGGTCCTCAGGCTTTGATCCTGGAGTGCGGACCTGTACATGGGCGAAGCAATAATACCTGGAACGAAGCTCTCCAGAGACATAAGAATTCACTTCTATGGACTATATCCATTAAGTTCAAGAGGGCCTGGATGTTATCCTAAGTCTATCATGGAAGGTGGTGGGATTAAAAAAAATAGAGAATGGTAATGAAACTGCATATTAATTTGGATGACAGCATCATATAGGGGAATTGAAGGAAAATAATGTGACATAAAATGAAGTCTGGCACTTTAAGCCAGATGTTTACACTGGCTTATTCATTATCATGTTCATTATTGTATTTATTTTGCATCGATTATTCATATTGATTGACTATTAATGTCTTCCTGTTTAGATTTTATGGATGGTTAATCCCCTACAATCCTCTCTCATCCATAATTTTGTCTTTTTGGAGCATGATGATGGTACTCTCTATGAAATAAGAAACGGGTAGCGGACTTGATCTTTAGAATGCATCAAGAAAATAAAATATCTTTGAGTGAAACTGTACAAATAAATATAACCCATTTCAATTACTTCAGAAAACATTCTTTGTATTTCTAGTAAAAACAAAAGTTTTGATATTTCAGATCAAAATAATAATTTCATCAGTTTTGTATGTGAGAGTGATAAAGTGGACTCTTCATGCTTAAATTTGTGATTTTTTTGTATCTAGAGTTGAATCACAGAAATGATAATTAAAGAATTTTAGAATTAAAAGAAACCATGATAAAGGTAAGATTGAAATGACCGTGATAAAGGGCTCAGGTATCAAAAGTAGACATTTATGCAACTGTGTCCCACAAACTGACAAAAGACCCTTTTTAATGTTGGATTGGCTGTCTATCTTTTAATCATCTATCCACCTATTAAGCCAGAATCACCAGTATACTAACCTTAATTCTGGGGATGGAAAAAGTTATGCTATTAAAAGAACAAAACAAGGGGAAAGAGAGTAAGTCAGAGAATAAACAAATTATTTCAGATTACTCACAAAACAGCCTTTCACAGCATCACTGACAAGGAGCTATTTAACTTAACTCATTAAATAACAGATAACTTATAACACTTTAAGGAACTTCAGTTGTTTCTCATCTAAAATAATAGATTTACAGTCAGTTTATGACCTTTCCAGCTTTCACGTCCTTTGTTTGTCTTGCTTGTGTTCTGTTAAACAAGAAAAGTGTTGTGACCCATAATTGCAGGCAGATTCACAGCAGGTTTTGAGGAGCTTTTTTTGCCACAGTGTCCGAGCTGTCTCCATCTGCTGCTGTCTTGTGTGCTTCCCACAGGGGGACCTGGCTAATTTTTCAGTCAATTAGCAGAAGGGTTGCTTTTGTTCTCCAAGTGCACCCCCATGGTCTCCTCTTACACCCTGGACACAGTATTCAGATGTTGGGAGTTTTCAAAAAGCATATCATGTTATTTTTTTTCTACTGACCTTTGTGACATTGTTGGGCAAATGCTGTCTCCTGTAATCATAGACACTTGCATTAAACTGTGTAGACTAACTTTGGAATGTGTTTAATACAAATATTAATAATACATGTAGCAATGGCTTTTCTTAAATGATTTCTGAAATCTTATATCAAAGCCTAGTCTTACTTTTTCATTCAGGAGGAACCAGTTGACATACTAATACTTCATCATAATCATTATTTACTATATATTTTACTCTCTTAACGGGAAAAAAGTTTCTTAACAATTACTTTTGCTACTTACCTTCTAGCAAGGAACATTTAAATGTTGAACAGAAACCTGAGGTTATGAACTCAACTCCAGTTTCAGTGAAATGTACTTACATATCAAGTGAAACAAAGAGCTTTAAATAGTAGATTTAATTGTGCACATGTATGTTTATACCTTTGTATAGCTAGTGGAGGGGTAATGCAAACATTGTATGGTGATTGAATAGTAACCTGATAGTCAGGCTCCTTGTGTATGCTTTGTGTTGCTTTCTATGAATTTTAATCAGGGTTTGGCTAATATGCACTCCTTGCAAGACAGAAAATGCTGTTATTTCAGTATAACAAAATATTACTAGATTTCTGGAAAAAAGTCAGTGTTTTCTTCAGGAAGAATATAGTTGAGCTAACAGAAAGCAATATGCTTTAAGCCCCCAATTTATGCACATTTCATTTGGAATGCTATCTCGCTTAGGTGTCCCTGAGCCTAATCGGCTTCGAGAAATTTTGAACATCAGTTTGCATACGATATTCTCCATGTGCTGTAGCGACCATTGTATACTGCGGGAGCATATAGAATTCTTCTTTTAATTTCACTGTTTTATCTTTTATCTGTGATTTCTATCTCGGATGCAAGTATGGATCAGTGAGGGTATTTTTCCTTCTCCTCAGCTCCATGATCACACCGCTACTTTTTACGGTAGGATATCAAGCGAGTTCGTTTTCCTGTAACCTTTCATCTGCCCAGCCTCTCGGCTATACCTTTCTATAGTTAATAAATATACTTTTTCTCAGTGTTAAGCAATAAAATATTCACTGGGTCTGAGCTGGGGTTAACAGATTTCTGAAAATTTTATTGCGTGACAGCCTGTCCTGCATAATCCCCTCAGCTGTCTCATGTTCTGGGGCAGAAATGATCTTATGTGTCACTCTAATAGTCTAGAATTACACTTGTATCACTGTCACCAGCATATGGGGCTGTGTATACCCCTAGGCCCAGCTCTCTCTCTTTCACGGCATTTAAAATGATAACATTTGGCAAAGCCAGTTTTGACAGAAAGTGAACTCTCCTTTCCGCGCTGGTGACAAAGCAGGCCACCGGAGGCCTGACACCGAGCAGCCAGTCATCGTACTCTTTGCTGGGTAATGATCGCGGGTTTCCCTCCTCTTAATAACCGCCTCGCTGCAAGGGGAGGCTTGAGTGCAAGTCTTCACTTAATTATACAGTCTTCGTCTTAAGTGCTTTATTCATGTGAGGGCTTCGGCTGCTCAGGCATTATCGTAGCTTTTCTTTCTTTCCACGCTGCCAAAATGTACCGATTGCTGGGCAGGCAACGGGAGAATGAAGGACTTTTGGAAAATAACAGGCAGGAGAACAAAACAGCTTGCATATGCTCAAAAGCAAAACAATTTTAGGAACTGCACTTCATATCATCATAATAAATCTCTGAATGTATTGCACTGCTAATGGCAGCTGCTAAAGGTGGTGTACAGCTTGTGTACAAAAGACTGAGAGAATAAAAAAAAAGAAAAATCCAAAATGAAAGAAAAGAAAGGTAAGAAAAAAAATGAGTTACTTGCTGAAAGTGAGGCCAGGCCCTGAAATGTCATTTTTTAATAGAAGCAAAATGAAATGTGGCAACTCAGGAACTCGGTGCTTACGTGAACCCTTTATTTAGGTCTGTTAAACTAACCAGTAGACATTTCTGAAATGCAGAAAGTTGTGCCAGCAGGTGTTCCTGGCAGCATAAGGAGGACATAGGACATTATTTACTGTTGCTGCTAGACAAACCATATCCATATTTTCCCCCCACACCCCCAATTTTAATTTAGAATTTGAATTTGGAGAATATTTTCTTCTTAAGGTTTACTTTCACCATTCTAACTGGTATGCTTGTAAAGGAAGCCTTGACTAATTTCCCCATTTCCCATTGCCTTCTCCCATAATGCATCTTGTCTGAAGCTGTGATAATTCCCAGTGGATGTCTTTACTGACATGTGTTTTACTCTGCTCTTAGGTAGTACACATTTCAGGTTGACTATTAAAAAAGAGAATAAAGCTTTTTTTTTTCTTTTTGCTTCCCCTCCTCCCTCAGCCATATTAACACAATGTTATCTACAACTGTTTTCAGTACTTTTGTACATAGCTGACCTTGTCCACACCAAGGAAATAGCCCCTATTGTTTTGCTTACATCCAGGCGTGGATTTTAGAAACATCTGGGGAGGCTGCTCGTTTTTCTTGAGTTCCTGTTTTCGGAAAAGAAGAGCTGTCTTGAGCTGTCTTTCATTACTAGCACACAGTGAAATGAGCTCCATAATATGGAGAAATGAGAGACGCCCTGGACTACAACAGTTTGACAGAGATCTGGAGAATTGGGGGGGAGGAAGGATAAAAAAATTGTCCCAGAAAATTAACTTGTGAGAGTGTTGGGTAATCATCTGAACTGTTTGAAATTTGATTTCAACCAAATTCCAGATCTTTTGCGTTTCAGTCAATTCTCTTTCTACAATGGCAATCTCTTAGGGCTTACCACTGCACAACTTGAAACCCAATGATATGGCTGCATGAAGCGTAATGCTCAATGACCTCTTTTGTAGGACTATAGAGATCTCATTAACATTAATACCATTTGTGGAGAACCTTAGGACAATGTGAAGCAGAACTTTAAAAAACATGCATTCACCCACAGATGTGCATTGAAATTTTAAAGACGTGCTGGATTGTTAGGAATATGCAGGCTGAATTTTAAGCAAATCCCTGAAGTTTCTGGTGCCACTGCTTAAGCGCTTCATTCTCTGTTATGTGCAGTGACTTTCATGAACAGTTTAAAGCAGTGATATGAACTATTTGCCTGAAACAACTCTGCATTCATTCTTATACTACGGATCTCCTGACAGCTCTGTCATGATTCCATCCACCGAGACACAAGCAGCCCCTCTCCACGTACCCATTAGTTCTCCTTATTGTGATTAATAATCCTCAGCTAACCAGTGGTCATAGAGCTAGCACGTGCATGACTCTGAATGTAGATCCTCACTACTGTGTTTAGCTGCCCTGTCAAGCTCGGTACAACTTATACTGTTATTGAAAGCCAGATGATGACTTTAGGTCATGGCCCTTTGTGATCAATGTAAACATTTCTTTGCCTTCTAGCAGAGAAAGCAGTAACTTTGAGTTAAAATTATGTATCCTTGACTTGTCATTGCTGTTAACTTGTGCCTGTATATGATTGTGTGTATGAATCTAAACGTACACTTGCATTTATTTGTGTGAATGTTTATATATACATAGATGCACACACCCAGAAACACATGTGCAAATATATAAGTATTTGTCAAATTATATGGTGGGTTCACTACTTTTACTCTGTTTACGTGTGGCTTAATGTGTCTGTGGTTGGTAGCGTTTTAAAACCATTTAGTAGCTGATGTCAATAACTTGTTGGCAACACTGAGATTCAGGGGCGGGAAGAGAGGAAAACAACAGTGAGGGAGAGAAACTTAGTCAGGATACAAGCTGCTGATAATGCAGGCTGTGTTTAAAGAAAGTAAACTCCATCTGACAAGTATGTACCTAAGAGATAACCCATACGTGCTCAGATAAATGGAGCTTTATACTACTGTATGGAGACAGTGAATGTAACAGGCTCAGTGTAAGTAGCTAGTTGGGATCATTTTTCTTCATGAGGAAGGCCTCAAGTCTAAGGCAAGATTGCATCATTCCAAGATGGCTGCCTATAGACACAGAGAAGTATATTAATCGCCCAGTTACGTACACGATGAAAGAGCAGTGCAAGGTTGAGAAGATGTACAGGCTTGGTTCTGCTTATATTCTCAGTGCAGGAACTCTTGGGTTTTGTCTTTAGTATTCAAAACATGGCATTTTCAGCTAGATTATCTGTTAAGGTAAGCCAGTTAAGGCAGTCAAAAAGTTCTGTTAACTGCAGGTAAAGTACAAGAAAGTAACAGGGGAAAAAAACAGAATGGTGAACCATGTAACTTAAACTGCATTTTAAGACATTCTGATGGTCATCTGTTAAAATCCATGTATTATTTCAGAATTCAGTTACATGAAAAAAGGATGCTTATGAACTATTTCTAATCTTCACGGAAAATGTATCTTCTTATCAATTACTGCATCATCCAAAATTCTTTGAAAGCAACCAAGCAAAGCTCCTAAATGTCATGCTTAGCTGCTACCCATGGTTCCCTCCAGACAGACATCCTATTGCAGAATTTGTTACCACATGTGGTAGAAATGGTCATACTCATGCGAGTATGACAATTTAACTATCATAAAATTAGTTATAAGATTGCTTTTTATAGATTTCTGCATCCAGTTCAGAGTAAGCACAGCTGAACATATGAACCACGCAGTGTACCATGGTCTGTCTGATCATCTTATGTGCAATGGCTGATACCTGACATTTGCAAAAAAGCCTTTTATTTATAGTTATTATGATCAACTTTTTTCTAATGGGATGACCTCCTGATCTCAAATTGTAGAGAAGAAAACTTGAATAATCACATCAGATGGATGAGTTCCATAGAGTTTCTCGGAAGATTTTGTCAATACAGATGTATCAATCAGATTTTTTTACTCAGAAAATCATATTAAAACTGAAGCATGCCAAAAAAGTTATTTTGCCTGGCAGAGTTAGGTTTGCCAGAACATATATTAGGCAGTTATAATAATGCCTATATGAAAATAGACCTCTTTTTTTCTGGATAATTTTCTGTACGATGTACAAAATAAATGTTTAGAAAATTGGGGTTCTATTCTTGGCACTGCCAGTGACATTCTGAAGAACCTTGGCTAGGTGGTTTTGTATCTGTGCCTTTTTCAGGAGCAAAGTGGAGACAATTTTCTCTTTTTCTTCATTTGTTTAGACTGTGAATGTTTACTTGGGACTATGTGAATGCATAGTACCAGGCAACTTGTTAAGGTGGTAAAGAGTGGGAGAAGAGTGTGAGGCTGTTACAATGAATCTTACTTTTTTCTTTTTAATTTTAGTTTCTTTTGGTATATAACATGGAAGCAAAAAATTGACTAAGAGGAAGTCAACTGGTTTGGCTGGTTGTATACTCAGAAGCCTTGTGCTTCAGTGCAATATAATTTAAGTAATTGTTTAAAGAAAAATCAATGCACTTGAATCAGAATAAAGTGGAGTATGAGAAAAACAAAAAAACCCAGTAGTTTTTTATATTAGTGAGTGATCAAGAAAGGCAGAGAAATAATCTTTAGAGACAGGAAATGAGATTGTACATAATTTCTACATGCTAATTTTTGACTGGAATAAAGACAGCATAGGTACCAAGCTGTCATATTGTGAATCCTGAATTTCAGGGTAGTATCACGTACTAACAATTTGCTTTTGCCTTGTACACACTGAGGTAAACCGTACCAAGTGCAAGCTTGTTATAAATTCTTGTAAATATCATTGTGCCAGCCTTTTTGATCCTCTATATTCTGGGATTACTTAGGCAAACTTAACAGTTAACCAGTGTAATGTGATTTGTATTCACATTTGTGTATGAGTTAAATCCTTGTCCTTTCATGGATGAACCTCAGAAAGTTGCTTCCAGCTATCAAATATACTCAAATATACATTAACTTGTAACAAGAAATTATGTTAACAAAAGCTAGATAGACAAAATACAAGTATTACAGAAAAGTATGAGAAAATCCAGTTGTGATTATGCAGGTTCATTGTATTTGATTGGTTCAGAATATATCATGGTTTATCTATACCTAATAAAAATTCCTTATGCTGGTATGTCATATCTCTACTTGAACCAAAGCAACTATCCAGGCCATAATAGGAATGATACAGGAGGAGAAATACAAACAGTGTTAGGACCACTTCAGATGGGGTGAAGTCATAGTCACTTGAGTCAGAATCAAGTGTATGATGTGGAATGGTGTCTATGAAGCTGATGAATGAGGGGTCATTATAAAGCCCAGTGCTCTATTTAAAAGGAAGAGAAAGGTATGTGCAGAACATAAAAATAGAAATGCTTTCTGTGGCAGGAGATCGGAGTAACAACTATAAGAAACAACTATTAATATGATTGAAAATAGTTAGTTGGTTTTGTTCATGATCATGAGGAGTTTTATCAGTGCTGTGAGGATGACTAGAGCTTTAGTTCGTTACACCCTGGATACTAAGAAAAGAGAGCGAGCGATAAGCCTGTTTCTGGTTCAGGAAATAAAAGTGCTACAAACTACAGTATCAGACAGAGCATTGAAAAGAAAGAGTTCTAGCTCATGGGTGCCAATATTTTTCAATAGAAAGCAAAAGAAAATTACATAAGCATTTTAGGAAAAGGTAGAAGCAAAAGCATTTTCAAATTTCAGTAATACTGAGTAGTAAGGTTAGAATTTCTTTATATATTATTAAGTCCACTACATGGCTTTCAACATTAGGTGTAGAGTAAGCTGACAAAGACTGAAGGAGCTAAGAAAGAGAACTGTAATATCCCTAGTGATGTTTTTTAATTCAACTATGTACTATTTGTAGTCATCTGGAAAAACTTTCAGAAAGTTTCAGAAAAGCATCTGAAGATCAGAATTATTAAATGCTGCCACTGAGGCTTAACTCATATTATGGTGTTCCCATAAAACCAGCCATCTTCAACATCATTTTTAGTGCTTTTAAAAAAAAGTCAGATGAGTACAAATAAGACTCAGTCTGAAATTTAGTATTGATCTCAATAGCTGTTTGTGTGGTGTAAGCATGTGACATCCATTTTCTACTCACTCAGTGAAGATGTTTAGCAATGTAATTCAGTGCCAGTTCTTGCTATTCTGTTGTCTGTTGCCAGGTCATGTCAATGGCAAAATGAACCTCAACAAGGAAAAAAAAAAAAACCCTAGAAGAAAGGAGAGAAGCTGTAAAAGTTATAGAGAATGGAACAGTTAAATCAGGGCCAAACCCTTTAATATTTAATGGAAGATAAACACCTGAATCTGTCCACTGAATTTAGTAGGACCTACAGATGCTTTCATGAGTCACTATACTCTGCTGAAAGATGAGGCATATGCCTTAGAGTGCTCTGTGCTAATGCTTCTATTCTAGACCAGAGTTGACTTTTGTTTGGCCAGGCTGAAAATGGGTAAATTGAGGCTGGCTCTGTTTTTATCCATCCATGCAAACATGACTGCTGAAAACTTTCAAGAACTGGACTTCATGTCTGTCACATGATGAGAAAAAGTGTCACTGTTCGAGTGCTCTGAGTGAAGAAGTCGATGTTTATCCAGCAGTGTATTTGATGTAGTACCATCATATTTTAGATGGCCCATGAATATGACAAAAATGTTATATTTTCTTCAAGGTAAAATAAAATTAGCAGGGTAAAGACTACACCAGAAAGAAAAAATATTCAGAGAAATGTTCCCTAAGTTAGCATTACTCTCACCCATCTGGGAAACTGTCTTTGGCTTTGCAGCACCATAGGCATTTGTAGCAAAGAGCAAAAGCAAAGGGTCAGCATCTGGGGGAGGGATAGAACAGGTTTCAATTACACCAGACTTCAAGCATTCAAATCTGAATTGGATTTCTTTAACCTGTGCTCTTCATGGTCAAAAAACTCTATCTTTCACTTCCTGGCAGAAAGGATCACAGCAAGTCTCTCAGTGGGTGTTCGCAAATTTGCATGAGGGAACATCTACTTCAGGAGAAGTGGATAGCCTTTTACAATATTCTTTGCTAAAGTCTTCAGGACAGCATTGCTGTGTGGCTGAACCTCCAGCACCACTTGGGTACAGGATGGGTATGAACCTTCCTGTGATCCTGTAAACAGGTAAGGTAGCTCTTCGTGTCCAGGTGGCTTCCCTGTTTCTGCCCTTTCAGGTTTTGAGAATCATAGCATTTTCTTAATTTCTGCTGCTGCTTCTGTCAATGGCTTTTATCTGTTCTGAGGCTGAGAGATACAAGGGAGTGCTGTGCAACAATATGGAAACTCCTTCAGGCATTTAAAGCATCTCACCTGAATTTTTGGTTTCACGTTAATTCAGAATGCAATGTGAAAGCTAGAGGTCTTGAAAATGTACAAACTGAGCACCAGTAATTTTCACCTGAACTCATTCAAACTGAAAACAGCAGGTTTCAAAGAGCTCTAATAATTACTGAGAGACTTAGCAAAGGCTTGTCTGATCCTATATTTGTGACTTAGCACAGCATTCTAACCTGCTTTCACACTCTCCGTAGCCAAATTAAGAGCTCTTAGACAATGATGGATGGCAAGTCTGCCACGCTCTGACTTTAAAGAAGTTGAAATAAAGTACCAGCTGGAAAGAAATAATGGAAATGTGGATGGGCTGTTCAGTACACATGTAAATGTAAATAACACATATGAGTGACAGCAGAACTGAAAAGAAAGGTTTTAAAATATGTTTCCACATCCCTCAAATAAGGTATTGAAATTCTAGGATACAGACCAATACATATAATTATCAGAAAACAGTATTTCAAACATGTCAAGGGAGTTAGCATAAATCCATAACAGAAACCTTTGCTCTCTGATGCAGAAGTTTAAAGGCAAGACTCAGACGGCAAAAACGTGAAGTGACTCCTTTGAGGACAATAAACTTGGTGTTCATACACAATGGCACAATCTTGTAGGAGCACAAAAAGGCATACCTTAGGAGGCATTTGTGCCTTTCCCTTTTTCTGTCCTTTGTGAGGGTGATTATGATAACCTCGTAGAGTCCTACAGAAAAAAACCTGAAGAAAGAGTCATGTTAGAGTTTAGCCTAGTGTTAATATACATTTGTCCAGAAAGACTGACTGGCAGGTGATATGCTGGACTGCTGTGTCTGCTGCCTAGTCTGAATATATCTTCTTGTCACCATCATCTTTCGTTTCTGGCTCCACTTTGGTAACAAGTTCTTGTGGCATCATGGGTACTGCACTCTAACTCCATGGTCGACCTGTTGCCAAGAACCTTTACTCTGGGATTTACATATGGAAATCAATATTTGTTCTGGATTAGTATCAGTGAAGTTACTTCAGATTTTCAGACACTATGTGAGTGTCTAAGCGTTGCTACTAATTGTAATAATCTTGTTACAAAACCAGGGATCCTACCCTGTCCTCAGATGTTCAGAGGAGTTTGACTTGTAATGCCATAACTAAGCCTTAATGATGTGAATTTCTGTACAGTCATCTATATATCTTTCCAAAACTAGTCCTGGACATAATATGTGGTCACTGCTGCAAAGAAGCAAAGAACAGAGAGTTATGAAAATGCAACATCTTTCTGACTTACCTCAAGTTCTTTGGAAATAAGACACTGAAAGAAAAATTCACTCTTTATTTAATTTTACTGAATCCAGAGGTGTTCCATGAAGACTGAATTTATATAGAAAGAGACAGACAAACTGAAAGACAAAGATAGCTAGAGATAACAGAAAAAGACTGATAATCAGCAGGGTAGATAGCAAGTCTAAAACTATAAATCCTTTCAGTTATGGAAATACATATAAATGGTTCTACAGTGTCATTAAAATTTAACTTCTGAAACACAAACCTTTTGGAGTCCTTTTTTTAGCAGCAAACAAACAAATGCTCAAGTTGCTTTAAAAAATGAATCTTCACAGACATCTAACCTTGAACAAGAGCTGATTGATTAGATCTGAATCCAGCTGGATAACACCAACTCACTTATACAATCCCAGTTCAATTTTTTTTATCCATAGGCTACATCAGTTTTTAAAGTATGGCTTTTAAGACCACACTGCCATTGGAAAAAAAAAAAAACTGGCATGTTTCAGAGTTCAGGGAGCATTACAGGAGAACTATTTTGTATGTCTTTGTTGAACTAAGACATTATGTTTTCCAAAAAAGTCAAAATAGGAACTGAATTGCTTTAAGAAATACAGCTATCTGTCATAGAGACTCAGTAAAAAAAATTATGATAAGGGAAGATTTATTTTTCATTCTATATTTAAATAATCTACTTTTTTGAACATATAAATCTAATGTCAGTTTTCTGCCTTCTGTGCAAGAGACTGTGATCAATTTATCTCTGCTTTGTTTCTGGACAAACAGTACGCATCTGTTGCAAGTTCATTTGAATAACTCGATGCATGTATATCCCGATGAAGCACTAATAGACACAGTGTAGCCATACTACACAGGCACACTAGTATGTTTGCTAAGCTGATCAATAATAAGATTGATCAGTCTTTTGCTTGGCCAAGTTAATCATGCTATTGATCAGCTTAGCAAACACATCGCTTTCCTCGTGCACTATTGCTATACAGGCTCTCCTCCCCACCCCCACCAACTGGACATCAGGAGATTTCAGAAAATGAAATATAGCAACATTTTCTACAGTAAGTGCTCCTATTACTTCAGGCTCATCTTCTACAGATAACTATAACATTTCATGATTAAGGTGTTTAGATTTCTTAACCTTCTCTTGCAAGTTTGAGTGCTGTTGTTAAAAACCTGGGAAAATTTCAGAATCTGTTTTCTGAGGTATGACACTCAGCCCAGGCTCTGGCTGTAATGAGGTCTTCTTTCTGACATTAAATATTTGAGATTCCCTCATCCTATATGCATCCTATAAAAGCACTTCTTGCTTTAGAGGCTTTAGGCTTTCTTAAGGGAAATCATTTAATTGCAGAGAACAGTTCAATACAATCAGAAGATATGGATCTTGGGGTGTATTGTATTGCACAGTACTTGGAGATTTAACTTTGGAACTATACAGCAAAACATTCAATAGTCTCAAATTAGCATTAAAGGGAATTTCACAGTTATATCGTCACATGTAGTGGCAAAAAAAGGCTCTTAAGTATGGAAATAGGTCTATTATATTTAGGCTATACCTCTTACATGGTTTGTTTATTTTGTATCTTGTTTTGAAAGCCTGAGTTTCTGCCAGTGTGCCACGTTAACAAAACAGCTCTCAAGCACTTTTTACAGCTTGAAGCCCATAGTCATGTAAGGCTTATTTTCCATACAAAACCTCTTCCATTAGTGATAAAATAAATTCCCCACTGCAACTACAAAACAGCACTGGAAATGGTTGCTGTTTTCTGGTGTGTATCTTAATGCAGATAGCAAACAGAAAGTAGGAAAGCCAGATCTTAAATCCAGACTTCTCTGGATTTAGCCAATATCTTGTAGACTGGAAGCAGTGGGAGGAGTATATGAATGGCTGCAAGTACTCATGAGTATGATTTGTTTATGGCATATTGTCAAGGACAGATGTCATTGGAAACACAGTATCTTAAAGCAGATATTCAGCTGATGGAAACCAGATTTGCTCAATTGAAATGTGTCTCACACAGTTCTTCTTAGATAATACCAGAGCACAGTTCTATACCTCTATTCTTTGGAACATAAGAAATCAGAAAATATATAAAACATCTTATAGCAAGTAAATTTTCTAGTTTTTTTGAGAGGTCAGAATGTGGGGAGAAAGTTTTTTTTCAGAAGATAACTGCTGTAGTTCTAAGGTACAAGAAAACTGGTGAGAAGTTAACATTCGTGGGAAAAGATGTTATGGTACAGCCTATTTTTCTAGTTTGAGTATATCTAGAAATTAAACCTTAGATAGAAACTGTGCATTACATGAAGTTGGGTGATAGGAGTCCCCTCTCAAAGCTTCTAAACCCTAAGCAGACTCAACATGAATGAAGCTTGAAAACCACCCAAGTAATGTAACCTCCCGCTAATTTGTGTTGTAAATATCATACTTGCTTCCAGTCTCTGTTGTGACGTCTCTTCAGAGTCCCAGAAGACCTAGAAGGTCCTGTTAGCTGCTTGATTTCTGGTTAGTTTAACAGTGCTTTGTGTAAGAGTTCATAATTAGACTCAGAGATTTCAACGTAAGAGAAGTTATTTCTTAAAGACCTAGTGTACCTATCTCATCCTCAGTATGGTGTCAATTTACATTTTGGAGCGCTCATTTTCACAACCATATGATTGGAAATCGAAACAAAATTTTTCAAAATGTCACATTTTTAAAATTTGAAAATATCCAGTGCAATATTGAATTTGGAAGTCTGGAAGGTCTACATCTCCCATTAATGTCAGCTCAAATACCAGCTGCTTGGCACTGTAGACAACTCGGTCAAGGTGCCTTTGCTTGGTGAACAAAAAGGAAGACCTTGAAGCCACTAGCAATTATAAAAACACCAGCCTAAATTAATTTAAAAAAAGTCAAAGCCTGACTTCTCATTTAGTAGGTGCCACCAGGCTATTGTAGGTAAATTTTGCTTGTATAAGGGTGATCACTGGGTCTCTAAAATCGGGGAATTTTTTTAGCGGTAGGTGGATTATCTGATTTTTCTATGTGTGAAAGGTACGAGACTAAAACCCCTGGAGGCACAATCTTGTAGCCAGTCTTTGGAAAAGACAGAGTTCTCTCACTACCCTGTTTATGCACTTGAACTTTAACACAAAAGATGAAAGAAGAGCTTCATCTGCATTTACACAACAGAGACACTGATAAATGAACAACAGCTAAAGTGAGTATTTTCACAGAAACATGTTTTTTATAACCTGAAAGAAAATAAATTGCTAGTCTCAAGTCTGCATTTTTAATATCTTCCTAATATTTTAAACTGGAAGTCTTTGTGGGAAGCTGTTCAGCGTGTTGTATATGGGTTGGGCATGGAACAAGAAATGGCTGCTTTAGTCTGACTGACATGTAGGGATGACTTTTAAATATACCTTCTGCAAATGTGGTGTTTTCTTCTTCTTCTTTCTTTCTTGCACTGTGCAGTTGGCTGTGTGGCACATCTATTAAAAACATGGAGGGCCCAGGACTACAAAGAAGGTCATTTGTAATGAGGAGAGAAGGTGGAGTCTAAGCCGTGGGTCTCATACTGGCATTGCCAATAACTACAGCTTAGAGAAAGAAGGGTCATAATGCCACAGGGCCCTGACTGTAAATGGTGCTTCTATTGCTTTAAAGACTACATAATTTCATTCCACTTAAGTCAGCAGACTAGGAGCATGTGTAATGATCTCCTCTTCACCCTCCAGGGTCTGAGCAAGAATGGTTCCAAGACCAAGTTTTCTGGCTTCCATAAAGATTTCAAATGAAGAGTTTAAATCTGTGTGCAAGAATATTGAAGGTGCTATTAATGCTTGTTTGAGCTTTAGGAATGCCCTTTGACATCCTCCATCACTATTCCAAGCAAGTAGTACAGATATTTCAACTTAAATAACTGAAACCAACTCTTACTTTTACAGGAAGTCTGAAGAGATAGTTTTAACGTTACCTTGCCCAAATAAAGCAAAGTTAAGCAGCCCATTTAATGAATATCTCGCCAAAATACTCTTGATTTGTTTGTATTTTTTTTGAGTAACAGGAATGTCTCTATGTTCTTTTCATTTTTGCTAATTTGGTGAGTTTTTTTCTGCCATCTCTATTTAAGAAAAAAAATCCTAACCTATTTTTAGCACTCTGGTACTCTGTCTCCACAACGTCTTTGATGATAGAAAATTTAAGGATTATGCCTTTTTACTTCTCTTTTGTAAAATATCCATACTTTATGCTGAATCTAAGAAATCCCTGGAGTTATTTCCTTGGAGACAAGGAAAAGGCTGGGCAGAGAGAAAGAACTCTGAACATTTCCTGGGCAGAGGCTGAATTTTGATCTACCTCATTTTTACCTTTGGAAACATGCTCATTTAAAAGGACAAAGGCTTCCATCTTTCTTTGAAATTCGCCAATGCATAAGAAGCTATTGTTCAATAAATATGTTTTATTTTAGGGATAAAACCAGCAGCAACAGTGTTCCACTCTGGAGTCTGAAAGCCTTCTGCAACATTTAATGAGATACAACTTATTTTGTGCAACTTTCAGGTCTTTATAAGTCACTAAAAGACAAATTTCACCTCCAGGTCCAAAAACCACGAGTACCTCTGTGGAGTGGCAAATGAGAGGTACATAAACACAGGCACTTAAACTGAGAATAAAATTTGAAGCATTATAATGATGTTTGTTTGCTGCATACTGTGCTCCTGTAAGTCACATCTCCGGGGACACAAATACTGGGATGCAGTAACCAAGCAGGTGCTTGATTAGAAAGGCCATTACCCAGTGTTGTACCCCTGGATTTATAGTACTTTCTGATCTGCACAAAAGTAAATACAGAGACAATCAAGCCATCTATTTTTTAGCAGGCATTTTTAAAAAAAACAAAACACTCTAAGTCACACAATTTAATTAGAAACCACACCTTTTTTTCCTGCAAAAAGTCTGGAGAAGCTCATTACACTTGATGTAAACTTCAACTTCTGAAGCACAATATGATGGGCCAGCTGCACAAGATGACTGCACACTTTTTGGGTTAAGCTGTCATGTTAATATGCGCCAGAAAGAAGGATCTAATTTTTAAAAAAAAAGTCTCTGATCCCAGTGGTTGTTAATTGCTCCTGATTATCTCAGCACTGAACCTAAATATGACAATTAAAATGTGTGTCTCAACTAATAAAACACCTGATCATTCTAGCAAATAGCATGCTTACGTAACGGGTTTATACATAATTTCTGGATTTTGTGTGGCATTCAGCAGGGCAGCTAATAGCATAGACTGATATTATAAAAGGATGCAGGTTCCCCCTTGCTCAAATTCCTTGGTCCTCCCCTCAAAAGGGGGAAGCAATGAGGAAGAACTAGAAAGGAAAAAAAACGTGACCGCCTTTAAAAAAATAAAAATCCACAGATTTCTGAACCATTGATAACTCAGGAGCAGATGTCTTGGAAGCTTATGAGTGCTCTGTAAGCACCAGTACAGAATAAGTGAGAAAGGACCGAGAGAAAAGCTAGCCTATGTCTTTCATGGTGAAGTCTCCTATAATATTGCAGAGCTTTCACCCTGGCAATGCTTGCTTGTCAAAGGAACCTCTAAAATAAAAAGTCCAATTTTAAACTTTTTAAAAAAATAAATGTATATTGAACAAAGGGGTGTGTGTTTATACAAAACCTCTGTCATGATCTATTTTATGTTATATTCAATATATGAACATGTGTGCAAATAGAGTATGCCATGGGTTTATTATATACATTTGGGATTTTGAAAAAGATAGCTTGTCAAGGACAGAAACTTTGCTGAGAAACATTTTAAAAGTGAGGAAAAAATGGAAATGGAAACTGTAAACTGTTTAAGAGATTTTTGCTTGTTAAAAAGAAGTTTCCTTATTCTTCAGGACATATAACTGAAGAAAGCAGTTTCACTGCTTGAAGACACAAAGTAGCCTAGAAGAAAAAAAAGCAACAGTAAAAATTATATGCATATTGCTACACACAATATGGCAAACAGAAGAAAAAAAAGGAAAAGAATCAAAGACAGTAAGGAAAGCAGAGCGACTCATTCAGGGACTAGCAGAACAGTGAGAACATTTAAAATATATGAAGAATTAAAGGAATCGTGCAATGACAGTTCGGTCCTATTTGTCTTACAACAGTACTGAAAAAAGTAGAAAGGTGTTACTTGATATTTCTCTCCCTGAACTAAAGAGTCATGGAAACTTAGTGGTTTGGGGTTTGGGTTGTGGCTTCTGGTGGAATGAAGCAGAGAAATGCCACAAGCCTCTGCTTACTGCAGGGAGTTCAAGTTACTCAAAACAAGTAGCTGTGCAATTCCTGCCTTTTGTTCCTGTTCAGTTAGACGGGATACTGTCCCATATATCTCCCTTGCAAACCAGCCAATGAACAACAGGCACCCTCAAATCCTGGGAAAAACGGTAGCATCATGAAGAAGAATTCTGCTACTCAGTTTAGTTGACTTATATAGCTCCTTCATGGCTCTGCTATTCATTAGTAACATAGTTATCCCAAATGCATGTTAATAAGAACCTATCTATCACATACCACAACACTTTGTCTATATATGAATATAAGCTTCAAATAATTTAGTTTAAATAGAAACAGGGTAATAGAAATAATAAAATTCATTGGATGATGGATTTATTTTTTGGAAAAGTGAATACGGTAAATAGAAAACAATTTAATCAACAAACAAATAGTAAGTTTGAATTAAACCCAAAAATTAAAACAAAAAAAACATTGTGGTGAATTGTGACCATCTCTAAAAATATTCCAGACAATATGAGGAAGCATCAGCTGGGATAGAGTTAATTTTCTTCCTAGTAGCTGGTACAGTGCTGTGTTTTGGATTTAGGATGAGAATAATGTTGATAACACACTGATGTTTTAGTTGTCACTCAGCAGTGCTTACACTACTCAAGGACGTTTCAGCTTCTCATACTGCCCTGCCAGTGAGAAGACTGGAGATGCACAAGAATTTGGGAGAGGACACAGCCAGGACAGCTGACCCAAACTGACCAAAGGGATATTCCATACCATGTGACGTCATGCTGAACAAAAACCTGGAGAGGTTGGCCGGGACCACTGCTCAGGGACTGGCTGGGCATCGGTCGGCAGTTGGTGAGAAATTGAGTTGTGCATCACTTGTTTTGTATATTCTTTTATCATTATTATTATTTTCCCTTCCTTTTCTGTCCTATTAAATCATCTTTATCTCAGCCCACGAGTTTTACCTTTTTTCCTGTTCTCTCCCCTATCCCACTGGGGGTGGGGGGGAGTAAGCGAACATTTGTGTGGTGTTTAGCTGCCTGCCGGGTTAAACCATGACAGTCAGCAATTTAGGGGATGATTGCCAAGAGTTGTACAAACCCCATTAAGCAATAAATTTGAGAAAATTGCATGATTATGGAGTTCTCTGGTTTGTATACTATGCAAAATAATCCACCATTTTTCATAAATATGGCAAAAGAAGTTTTAGTGTCATTGAATGTATTTTAGAAAGCCCAAAATATAATGAACTTGGGAAAGATTTTGAAGAAAATTTTACTATCACAATATGAAAGAAATGGCCGATAGCATCATATGTGAATTATGTACTTGTAAAGAGCAGAGAAATACGTATTAGCAATGAAAGTCAGAGAGAAAAGTTTAAGTACAAAACATTAAGTACAAAATTTAATGTAAAAAACATTCAAAAAATGACACACTACAGATGTAAGAACAGAAAGTTAGGAAGCAATTTTCCAGAAGTACTGAAACCTTAAATTGTATGACAACCCTTTTTTTTTTTTTTCAGAACTGCACAGACAACAGTAAAGTAGTCAGAGACTGAGCAAAATAGTGACAAAAACCTAAGCAACACTTCCATATTAGTAAGGAAAGTTCAAGCATCTTGAAAAACTGTAGAAGTAATGATTCAATGAAAAAAAGGTTATTCTACTTAAATGTACAAAAATTTAATTAATTGAACACAACATATTCATAAGGTTTCTTAAATGAACATGGAAAAATAATTGTATTTGCTAAATGTTTAAAATGTACAAAGCTGATCTGTTCCGGAAATAATTCTGGACATTTTGTAAAAGATGAAGAGAGTTTCTAATGTTAGTAGTTGTTCTAAAGAGAAGAATGTGATGTGTTTGCAACAAATCTTTGCTATCTGTTTCCAAACATATTTACAATTTTTAGTGTTTGATATACTACTACTTTGAAGAAATCCATTAAAACCTTTAAACACCGTTATGCTTTCTTTTGCTTAACATGAGCAATAATTGTTTATTAAGTGAAGTATTTCAGCTTCATGTAAGATTGGCTTTACAAGCAGGAGCAGCTGTAAGTCACACTTGTTAAATTCAGAATACTTAGAATGGTTTTTAATAATGGTTCTAATCAATTATACTACCAGAATATTGAAGAAATATTTTGTGGGAATAGTACAAATTACTTTATACTTTTTCATTTCTTCTTACTTATGGAGGTATTTATGTTGAGGAAAGTGTCATTATTCACTTTAGATGATAAAATATTTCTTCATATTTTTGCCTGGGATGTCTTCTGAGCAGCTGCAAAAGTGAAACCAGAACAATATATTTTCAGAAACTTTGGGAAAGGTATTGAAGCTTTTGGGACAAGTATTGAAAACTATGCCATGAATTGTTACTGTCATATGTAATACAGTATGCTCTAAATGACCAGAAACCAACTTTTCAAGAAGCTATTGTACAGAAGAAACATTTTAATAAATCATTGTGTTCTGAAACTTAGATAGAATAAGGAAATAGGGACAACACATTGTAAATATGTTTATCACAAACTGCCACAAATAAAAAAGTAAGTAATTTGCTAGTCCTTTGCTGATCCATAACAATGCTAAGCTGTGTTTTGATGTAGATAAAAATATATTCTCTCAATTTAATATTGTTTTTCTACTTTTAGATTGAGCTATAATATTTCCATATTTCCCAGGCCGGTTACATTGCCTGAATTAGTCTAATATATTGACTAATGCTAGGAGAATCCAGAAAAAAATGCCAAACCTCTTAAAAAGGATGGTCAATATGTAGTTTGCAGCCTTTTAGTTTTTCTCAAGGGTTCTCTTACTCCTTCAGCAAACAAAGGCTCCTAGGGAGACATCCCCAAACTGTGCTCTTCTTGGGGTTTTATTTTAACAAGTTGTCATACACCACTTACACCAAATTTCTTCTTAGACCCTCATTAATATGCAATCTTTTTTTTGGGGAATTGCTTCTCTTCCTCTTAGAAAAAGCTGAATCTTGAAGTACTGCTGCTGCATCCTCCACCCCTTTCCTCCAGCCTCTCCCACTCTAAGCAATTTCTGGAAGGACTAGTGGCTAATTGGAGTCAGCTGTAGAGATTTGCTTCCCATGTGACAGTTTACTCTGTCATAATTCACTATGCAAAAATTCACAGGAACAGTCAGGCAGGAGGTGTGAGTAACCTTTGTGGTCCCCTGCAGAATTTTCCAGATTGTCCTCTTCGCTTATTCTGTTTTTCAGTAAAGCAATCACTAAAGGGGCAGTTGAGGGATCTCAGAAACTCCTGCTTCCTCTCAGACTCAGCACACGTAGCTCCCAGTCAGCCAGTCATCTTAACCTTCCACTTGTTTCTTCTATGAAAAGCATTTCCACATTGCTGAGGGATTTTATCTCAGAGCAAAATGTAGTCTGAGCCCTACATCGGGAAGAAAGTTACATCTGATTATAGACCATTTGACCTCCTCCATGTAAAAGCCCTAGTTAGCTAAGAGAATAAGGCCACACAAATATCTGACTCCTCTAGTTCTTGTCTGGGAGGAAGACCTCTTTGTTCACCCTCTTATTGCCTGTTGGTTGAACATAATTGCAAGCATGTAATAATACATCTTCCTGGGCCTGAAAACACTAGATGTATTTATAAAGAATTAAAAGCTGATGAATTCTTTTAACTCAATCAAAAAACTATGATATAATATTATAAATAGAACCTAGACATCATAAATTAAGGAAAACATATCCACCTCCATAAATCTAACTGTAAATATGCTGTTGAAACTAAAAAGACTGAGAGCAAATGTAAAAATTTACTTTTTATTACTATGTAAGCTAGGAATTTTTACTTTTGTCAGGGAGACTAAGATGTCTTTTCACATTTTCTAAGACTTTTAAAAAATATGAATGCAATTGTAAATAAGAATTCAAATATCTGAAATTAGTGTATTTACAATGACATACGGGTACCATTATTCTAAAGGGACTTTGCTCAAGTTTCACACAGACATGTTAATAACTCTTCGTTATGCTTAATTTATTTTTATCACGTTCTTCTTCTGCAGGTGTACTTGTTTGTCTGTAGTATGCATATAAACTGAGAGCAGAAGTATCTTCTAGCAAGAAAATACAAGACTTCAATGGCCTTGCCTACTCCAGTGGAAAGTGGTGAGTATGAGTAGAAGTATCCATAGGAGATACTTGCAGTTTGTAGGAATAGGTTAAATTCCTTCCACATGTGTCATGAGAAAACAATCATAGCCTCATAACATTGAGTTTAAAGCCCAAAAGAGACTATTAAATAATCTAATATGACTTCTCATATATCACATTCCTTTAAATTTCTTTCAGTTACACCTATAATGAATCCAAACAATCATGCTTAACAAAAACCTATCTACAAGAAAGACCTGAAGATATGTGTTGGGTGGATCATTCACTACTTGTGTTAGTACAAGCCAGGAGGACACCTGGACTTTGAAGTGCAGGTAGCCAGTTGTGGAGGAGAGGGAAAGCAAGAACACCACCAATGGCTGCCCCTGCTGGGGATTCTGTTTCATTCCTCCCACCAAAGCCATTCTAGTTCTACTACATCACTTTACAATTAATTAACCTCAATGTTAAACCTTTCTACCAAAGTTCTCATTTACATTATTTCTGAATAATAATATTATTATTATTGTGATAATACCTGTGATATTTTCCTGGTATTCCAAGATTAATTACAAATTAATATAATTGGGCTATGAGTGTAATAGGATATCTTTTAAAAAAACCCAAACACCTCTTGTGCTCATGTTATTTAGGTTTGATGTTTTAAAATATTTATTCCTGCTAGACATATTTCTTCATTTACTAATGGATTAGAAAGTAGTTCATAATTCATAAAGAATGCAAATACAATGGCCTACTTGCTTCCAAGTACAGAATAAAATAATATTTATTGAACAGTTGTTTGTTTTCTGCATCACTACTGACACCACTCCAGGTAAATGTTGACAATTCACAAAGTAAGGCTCCTGCTAGGAGTGGTGTAGTTCCTGTATCATAATTACTCAGTTACAGCAGCTAGGTACAGTCTAGAAATTCAAGGTACTCCCACAAAGGAGTTATCTGCAAATAGATAAGGCCAGAAAGTAATAATGGGATGGTAGGAAATGGCAAAGCACGCATAATGTGTGCTTGAGTTATCTGTGAGCACAGTCGTGTCTATGCTCCCATCGACAGCCCTGCAGTTCTGCTATTCCCAGGCTTCACCAGCATTTGCGTCTACCCAGAACCACTCTCTTTGGCCATAGATGTCAGATTGGCTTGGTATGTGGGGTAAATGCCTCATGATTCTGTAATTTAATGGTTGAATCTGACTGTATTGAAGCTGGCAAGCAGAAATTGCAGTGGTGAGACTGGGGCATTAGGTTCTCCTGTATTTATTACACAGGAATGTGCTCAGGGCTATTGGCTAGGACAGTTATATAAGAAAGAGCTTTGCTAATTGCACAAACCAAGTTGGTTTGTTGGAGGACACAACTTACACAAAACCTGAAGAATTGGTTGCTCATTAGGAGTGATATGCCACCAGCCACATCATGCATATATCTTCAAGGCAATTACTTGGATTACTTGAATCAATAGTCAGAAGGATTCTGCTGCCCAAATTATGAATAATACAAGGTAATATAACCATACCAGAAGGCCATAACAATGGCTCAGCTCCCCGTCATTCAGAAAGGGAAAAGGCAGCCAAATATAATTTTTTGGAAAAATAATATCTACGTGCAACTTTCTCTCATTTCACCACTTTGAAGGGCTAGCTTTTTCTCCTGTCTACTGGAGTGACAAGATCATGACCTACCAATAAGCAGGATGAGTTCAGAATCCAGTACAGAAGTTTAATGATATAAAGAATGCACTCTTTTGATAATTACATTTGCCTATCAAGTCTCATACAACTTTTCTTTAATTTTTGCTTTTGCAGATAATGTCTATGTGTTAAGACAACTTTAGGTCATGGTTTCTCATTGTGTGAATATGGTGAACCAGCTAATTTGCAAAGCTGTGACAGGTTGTAGGCCTTAGGATGGTCTCAGAGTTTAAAGTTACTAATATTAGACATCTTGCTGAATACATCAGTCCACATGCTTCATCAGAGCTAGTCACTTCATAGGATGATGACAAAAAGAGAACAGAGCAAAAGCTATTAGCTGAGTAAGAGGAACCAAATATGTGCTTATCCTTAAAAAGAGGAACAGCAGTAGCTAATGTGTTATGAGAACCGATAAAAGCAATTGGTGATCAGAGCTGATCTCATGTGAGAAATTTGCACTGATGTTGGGATACCCAGAAAAATAAGTGGACAAAGGTAATCTTTTTGCCCTCAGCAAAGAAAAGACAGCATAACAAAGTGTTATTACAATCATAACATCTTCCAGATTCTGCCTAAGAACAAAGTTCTTGTCCATATGATGAAGGATCACATGAAGTTAAAGGGTGGATTCAGAGAGAAGAAAGACGCATGTGACCTAATCACAACCATCTGTAACATCACTGATACAAGGAGGGCAGTACAATCCTACATTGATCATGTGTTCAGCTTCTCAAAATTTTTTACACTGTCTGACTTGACCAGCTCTAGGCTTCCAGATGTGGGAACTTTAAGCCATCTCATTGAACTCATTGCAAGTTTCTGTCAGCAGCAAGAGAGAAGAGTCTGAGTAGCAACACACTACAGCAACTGGTTTTCTATCAGCCAGAGGATGGGACAAGGATTCAGCATGTATGCAATATTTCTAGGAGAAATATGAGAAAGATTTGGAAGAACAGAAATGGCTGGGCCTGCTATTGTTTGACACCTCTAAAATAACTTCAGATGCACCAGTGAAATGACAGACTTTGCTTCAACTACTTCTCCAATATAATGAAGTCAGTAAAAGTATGCTAGTGGGGAATGTAGCTTACCCCTAAGTATGATGGAAATGAAATGAAATTAAATGAGCATGTTTGTTAGGTCATCAAAACAGAAGGCAGGCAAAAATCCCTATTAATGATCTAGTTGTTCACAGAATGAATGACTGTATTTATTAAGGACCAGAAACATTTTGTCAATGAATCTTCACTCATCTTTCCTATATAGAATAGAATATAATATTTTAATGTGCGTGTATAAATAAAAGATTAAAAATACATTGTGTTGGTTTTGTCTGGATAGAGTTAATTTTCTTCAGAGTAGCTAGTATGGGGCTGTGTTTTGGATTTGTGCTGGAAACAGAGTTGATAACACAGGGATGTTTTCGTTATTGCTGAGCAGTGCTTACACAGAGTCAAGGCCTTTTCTGCTTCTCACCCCACCCCACCAGCGAGTAGGCTGGGGGGGGCACAAAAAGTTGGGAGGGGACACAGCCGGGACAGCCGACCCCAACTGACCAAAGGGATATTCCATGCCATATGACATCAAGCTCAGCATATAAAGCTGGGGGAAGAAGTAAAGAATTCATTGTTTTGCTTTGCTTACATGCACGGCTTTTGCTTTACCTGTTAAACTGTCTTTATCTCAGCCCACGAGTTTTCTCACTTTTACTCTTCTGATTCTCTCCCCCATCCCACTGGAGGGGGAGTGAGCGAGTGGCTGTATGGCACTTAGTTGCCAGCTGGGGTTAAACCACAACAATACCTCATTTTGTTATGGACTCCTCACAAAAAACGTGAAAGATTTTAGCATCTTTAATTGCCTATATCTTTGACTTCTGAAAAACTTAAGGGTTTGGGTTTTTTTTCCCAATCTGTTAATGGATGTTAATTGTGGGAAGTTAACTGCTGCTGACAGGACAACAACTTCAGCATTTGAAATGTGACATTGCTGTTGGGAGTTCAAATGTAGTTATATCTGGAGTTTACAAAATTTCTGTCATAGCGTTGCGGGAATACATTGATTTGTCTTATTTTATTCTCACATTAATTTTTTAATTTAACAGAGCATTTCGTTCAAGTGGTCAAGGACTAGTGGTAAAGAGGGATAATAAGTGCATTTAGTGTGAGAAACCATGATCACCATCCTACAAAGACTCCTGGCATGATTGCTTTTCTCCCAGGTCCTCTCCCTTTCTTAGTGGGTATTCAATTTGAAATAAAGCATCTTCAGTGTGCTCTTCTTATAGGACCATATGCTGCAGAGTGCTACCCACATCATTCTCTGGGGTTGCGGTGGCTTTCTCTATGGATATCAGCAGGTGTTTCTCCACTCCTTTACGCAGCGGAGTTCGTTCCTGGAAGGGCTGGCTCTTGTGGGTGTCAGGAAAAGGTAAAAAACTTCTTTCCTTTAGGCAAACCATGACCTTCTTCACACAAGTTGATGGCAATAAGGTCTGTAGCACGGGAGAAAGGACATTACCCTTGTAGAGCCTGAAAGGCAGGATAGAGCTGTGAGCTCAAAATCATTCTTTTCAGGTCCCCTGGTCCTTCACATATGAGTTTGAGAAGAGGGTGCTACCACTTCCTGACTGTGGAACTTTGCTAGTAGTTCAGAGATTTTCTGAGAATACAGAATATATGAAATACTTCACTTAGCTCTCCTACCTGAGGTGGGAGAATTTTGCCTCTCACCCGTTTGTATTCTTGACATATGGGAGCTGAAAAGCTAGGGGAGTGGGGTATAATTGAAAATGCCTGAGGCTTCTATTGAAAAAATTACAGTATCAATCACCAGAATGCAGTTTTATTTTTTTTTATTTTGCTTTGATTGTTGTTGTTTACTGTACTGCATTGTGTATTGGCTTTGCTGATTTACAATTCTAAAAATTTAGTGTAAAAGTGAGATTATCTATTATGAAATGCATCTAAAACCAGAGAATTAATTAATGAAGGATTTTAGTGCATTCTACATCAAAATGATTTGTGGATGTGAAGTAAATATGAATAAAATATGAAGTCTGAAAACTTCATTAAACAACATATTTTTTTTCTGTTCTCAAATTAAGAATAATTTTCCTCTGGTTACCTTTGAGGACTCATGGGATAACAGGAATGTCACTGGTGAAATTTGAAAATTCACAGGAGTTATATTAAAACATTACATTATTTAATTGGCTAAACAATAAAAAGACACAGTACTGTGGAGGATAAAATTTGTTTTCTACTTGAGGGACTATAATTTCCCAAGAAAAAGACATCATATATTTTCCAGCTCTAGTGGCACACTTAACTACCAAGGCATGAATCCTATGAGACAGACAAAAAATATTTTAAATTATATTCACCTTTCTCAGATACAATATCTTATACTAGTAAATCCTATTGATCCAGTACAATCGTCTTAGGGGGTAGTTGAAATCCTTATTCTCTACTCTAAATCATCTGTGAACGTTTATTTGGAAAAGAGTTGCCTTGAAAGAAGATTCTTACCCGAGACAAAACTTGCATAGTTCCATTTACAATGGATGACATCAGATTCTTATTTCTTGTGTTTTAGCTAAATTGAAGAACGTTTTCCTTTCTCTCATGCATTTTGAACTCTTTGGATTTTGAACTTCAGTAGGTGGATGAATAAAATAAGTTTTATCAAATATTTGCCTAATTTGTAAAGACAGTACTGTTAAATTGATGGCCTGGTATTTTTTCTTCAATATCTTGTTTTCCTGTGGTATTTAGATGAGATGAGGAATTTAAATAATCATAATGACAATATATGTTTTCATTATTTTTTGCCTCTGCTCCATTACGTTCTCCAGAAAACATCAATTTTTATTCTTCAACTATAAAACTCAAATGTTTTTTTTTAGTCACACAGAATTCCTCTCCAATCCCCCAAAACTCTTAAAAAAGCCAAACTTCATTAAATTTTATTTTGATTTGTGGATCCAAAAGTATCATAGTGCAGCTATAGAATATGACTCAAAATAAACAAAAACTCAGCAAAATCATTCTTTAGCTCAATAGAAAAATGTAGACTCTCACTTCTGTATGTGCCATTGGATGCCACAAATTTTTTTGTGCAAAAAGTAAAAATAACAGCAAGAAAAGGTAAAATGTTAGAAGTTCAGAGTGTTGATCTGAACTATTTTTGAGGTTTGCCTGTTGAAGAGTAGCTTGAACCCAGGGCTAATGTAGGAGGTTAGTAGGAGAGTCACATATTGCTCCTTTAAGAGGTATAAGCCTTTACTGGTTTTCTAGCATTTGAGTTCTATGGTTTAGAACTTCTAGTGGAAGATGTGGGACATCATTATGATGTGACGGGCTGGAGCAAGTCCTTGACTCAGTAATTGTCAGCTTCTGAATACAAGTTTCAGAATCTCTCGTACGATAAATCTTGTTCATATGAGTTCTCCTATCCACACCAGAAATATCAATGTGTATTTTTGAGATTATCTTAAAATTCTAAACCCTGTAACATTTATACAGGTTTAAATATCATTTAAATAGCTTACTTTTCAGGCTAATGCAAAATTATTTTCCCTTTCATTCTAAATATCTTGTTTTCTTTTTAAGAATTCAACAGCAATATTTTCTTTCTTTTTCTTTTTTAGTTACTTGATCTTATTCTGTATATTGTTAAAAAATGAGGGCATTTTCTCTTTTTAAGATAATATGGATGAAATCCATCTGCCCTTAGTTGGGCAACTAAAAATTAGATGCCTGTGTCTGAACTAGTCACTCGAGTCTCTTTTCATAGACAATAGAGAGAAATAAGTAATTTATAAAGTGAAATTTTTAAGAAAATTCAGATGAACAGACCTCTGATACAAAATCAACAAAAATATAAGCAAAATAATTTTTAAGTTAAACATAAAAATCCAGATTTTTTTTCTATTTTATGTATTATTTTCTTGTGTTGGCATGCATTTTCTGTGTATAGTTCATCTGTCACTAGTTTCACACTGGACATCTGACTTCAGAATGAACCTTGCACTTATCTCCTTAGTTATAACTTTCAGAAAGTTTTATTTCAAGATAATACTTCAAACAAGAATTATATTTCCAATGGTATCTCTGCCTTCCAACTCTTTGTCCACTTAAATTGGACTCTAAAAATCATAAAAACCACTTAACTGAGAGTACAAACAGATTGGGTTGCTTAGATATGTCTGGGGTTGGTTGGATGAACTGCACATCTTATGTCACACATCTGATCCAAACCCTTTACTCTGTGACTAGCAGATAAAAAAGAGTGGCTACCACAAACACATCAGTGCTTCTGAGCACAGCACTCTCTTAGGTCAGACTTAAGAGCAGCGCAAGGAGGAAACCAAACCAAGAAATTAGAAGTATGTACTCCCCACTAATAATATAGCTGTCAGTTCTCAACACCTAATTAGTGGTCTGAGATCCAATAATTTTTTTCAACAATACTTCCTCTAGTCCCTGCAAGGTAGAAGCGATCACTTTATCAGAGCATGATATTGTCAAAAAGCTTAAGCTGTTCATGTACTTCATAAGATATTTTTTGTCTGTTTGCCTCAAAATGCTGACAGCAACAGCTTTCCAGGACTAACAAAGCATAGTATTAGGCTTAGCTGTTTCATCAGAAAATAATAAAGATTGTTGTTGTGAAAAAGTAACCCACTCCAGGTTTATGCAAGTTTTTAAAACAGCTACTTCTTGCATAATGCTATGTATAACCTGCTTGAGACATGCAGTTCTCATAAAACCAAATGTCCAGAACACAACTGAAGGGAAGAATGAGCATTCTTGTCACACTTATGGTTGCTTTCAAGAAAGCTTGAATCCCAGCAAAAGAAAGGCACTGCCTTACTGTTGTTTCAGACTTGCTTTGATTAAGGAATGACATTCTTTCAGCTTTTGAGCAAATCTTACCCTATTTTTCACAACCAATCATAAACTTAAGGCTAAGCGTAAATCTTTACATTTAACCAGTTGGGTTGATCTCCTTTTCCACCAGTAATGTGAAATTAAAAAAAATAAGAAAGGTTTTTAATTATTACTGCTTAGAACAGTAACAAAGTTGATACATTCTTTTACTGTTCACAGAGAGATTCAAGAATTACGGTAGCTGGAAAATAGCTAGAAAAAGTCCAAGGATGATGGATACAAATGTTCACTCTGAGGTCTTTGTAATACCTCATTATTTCCGTCCATTCCCAAAAGACCCAGGCCTATCCTGAGCTAAAAATTTGCTTCTAGGCAAAAGTATCAGCTTGGAGCAAGATCTTAAAGCTGTCTCCACCATAGACTTGCTTCTTCAGAGTCACTTGCCTGTTGCTCTTTGCAGGGTATTTGCATTGGTCTTCTCTCAGAAAACTTTCAGTATTGAATGAGAGCATGATGTTGTGAGTCAGAATAGCCAACACAGTGATTTGAACATTTTCAGATAAAGTGATGATCCTACTATAGCTTTGGCTAAACCTTGTGTTTCTTTTGTTGTGTGACTACTGGAGGAACTGCTCTTGAAAATATTTTCACATATTTTTTGCTGCTGGACCATCAGATCTGAGGTCTGCTTCTCCTATAAGTGTCCAGATCAGTCTTTCAGTATGGCCAAGGAATCAGAAGTTTCTCTGTCAGTATCTGTTGGCTTCTAAATAACTGTTTGCATGGTGATTGGAGCAATTTTTTTTTCCTGAAGGATGGCTGTGATTACTTTTTTTTTTTTAATTAAATCTAAGTAGTCTAAGTGAATGAGGAGAACAAAGGTGTTTTACTGTGGATGATAGTAGAAGCATTTGACTTTTCCTCTGGATAAAGTGTGTTGCACCTTGACTCCTGATTTGGTGTCTTGAGCACATTTCCATCCACACAATAACATAAACTTATGTGCACAAATGAAACAAAGAAACATGGCCAGGGTGTTGCCTCCATTCTGCTTCAACTGGAAGAGAAGAAGAAACATTAATAGAATTAATTAGAAGAAACATTGCCAGGCGAACCCCCGCCCGGCCTCCCTCACCTTCCCGGTTGCCCTTACAGAACAGATATGGGGCCCTGGAAGTTGAGGGCCAGGCAAATGAGGATGTAGACGAAGGTCCATCCAGGAGGTTGCCTAGGGTGAGGCAGTCAGCCCCACGCATTATGACTGCCTCTGCCAAGAAAAAAAGGAGGGTGATTGTCATAGGCGATTCCCTTCTGAGGGGAACAGAGGGCCCTATATGCTGACCGGACCCGTCCCACAGGGAAGTCTGCTGCCTCCCTGGGGCCCGGGTCAGACACATTACTAGGAAACTCCCTGATTTGATACAGCCTTCGGACTATTACCCGCTGTTGGTTATACAGGTTGGCAGTGATGAGGTTGCAGAGAGAAGTCCTGAGGTGATCAAAAGGGACTTCAGGGCACTGGGGCAATTGGTTGAAGGATCGGGAGCACAGGTAGTGTTTTCCTCAATCCCTACAGTGGCAGGGAAGGACACTGGAAGGAACAGGAAAACACTCCTGATCAACACGTGGCGCAGGGGCTGGTGCCATCGGAGGAATTTTGGCTTTTTTGATCATGGGGAGGTGTATGCGGCACCGGGCCTGCTGGCGACAGATGGAGTCCAGCTGTCTCACAGGGGGAAAAGGGTCATTGCTTATGAATTGGCAGGGCTCATTGAG
>NW_008824234.1:1073856-1095063 GCF_000699105.1 Pygoscelis adeliae | reverse complement strand
AATTTCTTTACTGAAAGAGTAGTTAAACATTGGAACAGGCTGCCCAGGGAAGTGGTTGAGTCCCCATCCCTGGAAGTATTTAAAAGACGGGTAGATGAGGCGCTTAGGGACATGGTTTAGTAGGCATGGTGTTGTTGGGTTGACGGTTGGACTTGATGATCTTGGAGGTCTCTTCCAACCTTAATGATTCTATGATTCTAATAAAAATGGTGGAATTAGCTTTAAGTGGGCTGTTGTGGCATTGTATATTATTTATGGCACGTTAAATTACTGACATTATATAAGGTTGGCTAGAGTTTGTAAAACACAACAGAAACACACCAAAGGAAGTTGTGGCCCCTCTGATGTGTCCAATATTTGAGGTCATCTAATTTGCATCTTGGAAATCTTAAAAACTCTCTCACTTGCAAGTAGTCTTTCTCACATACTTCTGGAACCATCCCAAACCTGGGAATTTTCTCTGTTTCCTTGAATCTCTCCTTGGAAGTTCCACAGCTTGTCTCAGAATGGAAAAGCCATTCATGTGCCTCCAAACTTTGTGAGCAGCAGAATATTTGTGAATGTAGGTTGGAGTTTGTGTTCATAACAATGTTTGAAAACCATTCACAAAATTTATATTTTGAGGCCTGATAATAATTTTTATTTTCTGCACTCAAACTGCGAATACATTTTTATACTCATGTAAAATTAATATCATTACAATTTATACTCCATTGTTAGAAGAGAGAATCATTCTGATCACTGCTTCGTTTAGTGTCAACCAGTCACGTTTATTACAGTGGAAATTTAAAAATAACTGCAAATATTCTATAGTTTTTCCAACTTGGATTAGATTAACTATAAATTCTCTAATTAACATTTCAAGCTTGTATTTATTTTTCTGTTTTGAAACCTAAGCTTGATTCCAAATTTCCAGTACAATAAATGAGCACCAAGGACTTTAAACACAAACTACATTAACCACACATATAGCTCATCAGATTAAAAATTAAACGCTATACACTGCTGAAACTGTCAACACAGATTCAGTGCCTTTGAATTCTACAGAAATTCCTCTTGATGTCATCAGTGTTGCAAGAAGGTGAGTTTCTTACAAATAAAAACTAAATCATAACAAAACAGAATTACCTGTTTATAAACTCATATATATTTGTCTCTAGGCAGAATGACATTACAAAACATTACAGGTAATGTTAATAAAAATGACAGTTTTATATATAGTAATAGTAACTAAACTTTAGCAATATCAAGTCTAGTTAACTCACAGAGAGTTTAGATGGCAACTTTTTTCTTTCTTTACCATTTTGCCCCTTCCTGATGATGATTTAACTGGTGCCTCTATGAGCATTTTCTTTACATTATAGAAAACCTTTACATTATAGTCACAACCTAAATGTGCCATGCCAGTAGAAGCAAGTGGTTCTCAATGTAAAAATATTTTCTACAGTGTCATGGTCTCAGTGTAAAAATAGTTTAAAAAATGTTTATAGTTACAGTTATCAATTATCTTGAATTCTCTTCCACATCTTTCTCTGAAACAAGGTTTGGAGCTGTGTCCCACCAGCTTGCCAAGTTTTTGGATTATCAAAGGTTTTTCCTCTTAACTGCATGGACATCAGCCTCACTGATCTTTGAAGGGTTAAACTTTATGCAAAAGAAAAGCCCTTTGCATAAATACCCTTTGTTCTTTCTCTTATCTGTTGTTTCCACTGAGAATTGCTCTGGCTAGCAAACCTCTTTCCTTGATTCAAATGGGTGAGAAAGTGGGACAAGATTAGGAAATACAGGAATTAGTAGAAGAAAGGAGGGAAAGATTAAAAAAGGATTGTAGAGAAAAGAAGAAAGGGACAGATAAAGAAAATCATACAACGAAACTAAGATTCAGTAAAGCAAGAGAAAGAAAAAAAAGGGGAAAATGAGTGCAACTGATATTGACAGATGAATGAAAAGTAAAATCTTACACTATGAAGTACAGGCTCTTATTCCAGTGCTAGAGGTGACATGGCTGTGACAAACATACCAAACATGAAAAATATTTGCAGAACTAAAAAGTAGATTTCATCCTCAGAAAAATTGTAATGAAAATGTGGAATTCAATAGAATTCATTAATATTATAGTAAAGTTACTTTTATAATTTTGATGTCTTTTTTGTTGGCACAAAAGAATAAAATAAAACTATTTTATCCACAAAGGCATCGCTACTTGGCAGCACACTACTTTCAATTCTATAGTAATACTCTCTGGTTTATGTTACAAAGTAGTTCTGAATTCTGAAGCCGTTGACATATCTGTAAGAAGTGGATTCCAAAACAGAGTGGTTTTGTTGAATTAAATATGAAAAGGAATAATGCAATCAGTACAGAATTCTTTATCTTATTTATTTTTATATGGAGTTCAATACAAATCTCAACTAATGTGTGTTTCACTTATCAACGTTATCAAGTTTTCAATTTTAGTTATGTTAGAGAATTTTCTAGTGACACTGTATGACTGTGAATCGTACCAGTGAAACCAGAAGTACTACGCAAGGAATCAGGAAAACTGCGCTGAAGGGCTACATTCTTGGTTCACACTTGTCATCTTTACAGAGTCTTCGTTGAAACAGCAGTATCTAAGAGGGTAGCTACTCCTGCTGGTTTCAGGTTGGCCAGAATGCAGAATAATAATAAAGTAATTTCAGCCTCTCAGGGTAAGGGAGTAAACAAAATGATTGAAAGCAAATATTCCTTCACCCACAGTGTTCATTCTTGTGTTCCCTTCTTATTTCCAGTCCAGCAGCAGTCGCTGGATTCCCAGCCTCTCACTGATCCCACAGTACCTCATGGCACAATAGGAAAAGTCTGATAATTTTCTATCTTCCCTCAAGTCTCACGTTGGCTATGGGTCTGTCTTCTGTTGCAAGTAGGGAGCCTGCTCCTTCCAGAATCCCCCAGCATGTTCAAGTGCTTCAGGTTTCTTGCTCGCTTTGTCTCTGCTGTCCTCATCCTGTCTGCCTAGAACTTTTCCCAGATTCACACACCCAGCTCTCTCCGTTTATTGGGGTTCCCTAATGTAACATAAATCCACCAGGACAGAGGAAACAGTCATGCTTCCCTCTTATTATCTTTCTCCCTTCTGCACATCCACATTCCTTCAAACAAAACCTTACATAGCACATATAAGCAGAAAATCGGATACCAAGAAACTCTTTTTAAGGTTTAAAAAATATCTGAGAATTATAATCCATATATAGAAACCATCAGCATTTTGTAAAAGTTGTCTAATGGAGCTTGTATATATCTGAAAGTCTGTTGTAATTTCTGAAACCAACATAACAAAAAAAATTCTGTAGGAAAGTTCAGGTTGTTTGCATATTTTTGTTTGTTATCGTGGGTGCAGATCACATTCCCTGTAGAAACTGAAGAGTCAGTCAGAATGCATATTATAGGTCTGTCAATGAAAATTTCAGCAGCCAGAAAGGGTTTGTTTCAGGGTTTTTTTTTTTGTTTTGGTTTGGTTTTTTTTTGGGGGGATTGGTGTGTTTGATTTGTTTGTTTGTTTTTCCCCAGCATGGCATAAGATCAATGCCAACTGGAAGAACAACTACAAAATTATCTTCATCATCAGCCTGATAACTGCATCACTATAACACATCCTGCATTATCCTTACTTTTCCTGTCTTTTATAAATAGTAGTTGCTGTCTAAAGAAATTTAATAGAATCTTGCACTGGAGTGAGGGATAAGATCTTTACTTATTATTCTCTAGCTGATCCTTTCATTACAAGATTGCAACAGAACTATCAAAAATTTGGAAGACAGTTCTGAAACTCACTGTACACTTTGTTGGCTGTCCCTTTCAAGGAAAGTACCATTTCCCTTTCATCCAGAGGTATTCCCCTCTGTGGAAGGAAGCTGCTGGGACAATTTTTCTTATTAAAGAATTCCCATGGATCTCATTGGGATGAATTGAGAAACTGAGTTTTGTGTTCACGAGGGACCATATGCATACTGTTAAGTCAAAACCAAAAAATGCAGAAAAGGCAGGGTGTCTTGTAAAGAGTTATGTCACGCAAAGGGAGTAAAAAAGAGTTAAAGAATACAAACATTTTGTGGTTAGCTTCTTGCCCACATTAACCATGGGAGATTAATCCAAATATCATTAATGTTGAAGTCAGACTTAAACTGTCACAGATGATGATCGTGTTTCATTCTTCTGAAATCAGTGAAAAACATACAGTTAACACAATCTTCCTCCTTCAGAGGCAGTCAAGGAAGGAGACTAAACTGTTAATGGCCAGTTTCAAGCCAAAATGAGATGCAAAGATGTAAATTTCCATAGTAGTTCAAAATGCATGTGATCATGATCAGTGGTTCACAAATTAACAACTTGATAAACCATGATGTAGTAATGGCAATGAGATTATCATGCCAGTTAGAAGCAAATCTATATTCTGCTTCTAGAGAGACAGAGCTACTAGTTAAGACTGAGAAAAGAGAGAACACGTCTGAATATTTCTGTAGTCAGAGTAAGTCCCACAAATAAGAGTGAAATTAAACAAATGGTTACGTAAAGAAGGGTCTTAGGAAAAAAAAAAATCATAGAACCGGTGAGGGGTGTTACAACACTTTCAAAAAATGGGTATTTATTCTTTCTTTGGCCTGGTAGACTAATTATGCATTTCAGAGAAAAAAAATAAATGGAAAGAGATCATTGCCCTTCTTCATATCTTTTCTGACTTGTGCTACCCATGTACACACGTACATGTACATTTGTGCTACCTATGTACACATGTACTTCAGTGCTGAGAAACCTAACATGCTGTCGTTACTGCTTTTCATGCTGCTAGTTATAGCTAGTGCTACTTTGCATTCAAGCTGTTTGTTTTTTAATACTGTCCTTTTCTTCTATTTACACTGTAAGGTCTTTGGGACAGAAACCATTCTTTTGTTAGAATATATTTATGCTGTAATCATGTAGATTAGGTATACCATATATTCAGCTTAGGTACATCACATATCCTTGCTGTAACAGTATTTCCATTACATCAACATATAACATCTCTTAAACTGGGTCCCTCATCCATGAATAAGGATTCAAAAGCTTTCAACTATACAACTAATAGGCATAGAAAAAATGGGAGAGAAGGAAAGAGAAAAATGCATCTTGCATACGCTAGCTGACAAATATCTAAGATATACAATATCATGCTTGTCCATATCCAAAGAATGCTCAGTTTACAACAGTTATGAAATCTGAAAATATTTTGTGATCATATTTTTTGTATAATGGTCTGCCTGGGATCTTCTGGAGCTTTTTCACCAAATGGAAGGAGTATTCATTTGTGTTTGTGCTTAATATACAGCAGAAAAAAAAAAAGCACTTGGTGATACAGATTTTTAATGCAACAACCAGGTTTTGTATAAAAGTCACACGGGAAAATTTTTTGTTACACTGAAAAACTATCATTTAGGCTGATCTAAAGATCAGAACTGTAGAAAATCTCTGCTATTCCAGAACCTATTAGACTTCTATGGGCACTTCATAAAGCAATTGAAAAGAGTAACTAGTGCAGCTCAACATTTAGGAAGCTCCAGAGATCTAAATGCATTGTAACCCAAATCAGCAATGAAAAAGCTGAGTAAAGAGCAACAAATCTCATCTGAAGTACTGTTGGCTGCACAGCGCCACTGAACTGAATGTTGCAAACAAAAGCTCCAGCACCTGAGCCTTGGGGGAGCAGAGCTCCAAGGTCAGCTCACCTACTGTCTGAGGCTTAAGAGGTGTTAAGATCAGAGAAAATTATGACCTTTAGGCATATGAAAGGCATAACAAAACCTGCCATTGCATCACCGGGAGGCCTGTTCCCAGTTCCTGATAACCAGCTGAACCTGTGTATTAATGCAGAGTTACCTGCCCGTCCAGGTCTTAATATAGCTTCTCCCACTCAGCTAGGAACAAATCTGATGCTTCTCTTATTACTAGTTCCTGAAACAAGACTCCTGTAACATCACAGAACAGATGAACTCTGTAGAGTCAAGGGTCAGTTTATAAACCTGCTAAGGCAGACTTCTTCAGTCAATGAACCCAACATGAAGTCAATATTGGGATAGTCCCCCCAACAGAAAATATAGCAGAAAATATTATTGTATACTTGCTCTGTTCTTTGACTCTTCTCCAAGCATCTTCTGTTCACCACTGCTGAAGAAAACATATTGTGCTATATGGATTGAGGGTCTCGAAAGGACATTGACAGTCTTATCTCTCTAATAACTTTGTTATCTTGCTATACAGTAGCATAGCATAAATAATTCTCTTAAAAATCTAACTTATCTTAAAGTGCATACATATTTTTTGGGAAAAGAATAAACTTTGAGACAGCAAGGACTGCTTCTGCACATCATGTGGCATATTTCATGGGTACTGAAATCAGGCCTTGAAATCAGATGATTCAGTAATTGAGCTGGGAGAATTTGGAGACAGTAAAAGATGGAGAAGTGAGAGAAAAGTAAGGTAAAAGAGAAGGAGAGGAATAGGCAGGGAGAACATCTGAGGCTGAAAGAAGGGGTGGTGGAGAAACAGGAGAAGCTAGACTGGGAAAGCAGCCTAATTAGTAAGAAAAAGGGGCTAGAAAAGCCTAACTATATGTGAAAAGTCTATTTAAGAGTGTAATAGAAAGAAGTAAAGAAAAAGCTACAGAGTAAGAAAAATGCACATGTAGAGAGGTGGAGAGCAGGGTCAGAGTAAAAGATGCATGAAATTAAATGGAAGAGCAAAGAAACCTGAGACCAAGTTAGGTAGGTGGTCTGAAGGAATTAAACTTCTTAGTGGAGTAGAGAAGGGAGGAGGAGGAGAATTGGGAAGGAAGATTTTCCAGGGGGAGCCTGGGTAAGAAGTTCTGCTTGCAATAAGTTTAGATGATAACGTGTGAATGATTGGTTTGAGAAGCAGAATATCAATATGCAATAGAATCCCAATGAAATTTCATGTATTTATGTGTTTACCTGATTTTGTAAGGGAATGCTGTGGAGATGAGAGGCAGTACTGTAGGAATTAGTGATGAAATAATTACTACATTTTTAAAGGGTAAAATATGCTTTAGGTTCAGGAATTTGACTGTGGACAGTATTGTCTAGCCATCCTTCCTCTATACAAATTTTGTGGTTTTTTTGTATATAACAAAATTCCTCCTTCCAGTGGCCTTCAGCTTTTTTTTTTTTTAATAAAATGACATATAATGACTGATTAATACAAGCGGCATATGATCTGAGACAGCCATATCACCTACTGGTGGGCCTGAAAAATAATTGTTTGCACTTTCCTTCTTCATCTTGTCATCATTCAAGTGTGCACATGTCCATCCCTAGGACTTTGGAGATATGATTATATACATCACCTCCAAATGTCAGGACTATTTATGATTTTTTATGCTGCTACTACAGGAGACAATCTACCTGTGTATAAGTGTTGACATTTGAAATAAATGGGCAGTTCCCCACTAGAGATTTTTTTTTTGCTTTTCTAATGTTTTCAACCTATATTTTCTGAATCACAGCTATCTAGGGGTCTGAATATCAGGGAAGGATTCAAACAGCCTGATCTAACATGATGGTTTTCAAGCACTTGGAAATTCCCAAAGACACGTAAGTCAAGATAAGTCCCAAGACCATTCTACAAGAGCCAAAATTGGTTTTACGTTCTTTTTATGTTCTGGAGGCATTTTCTTTGTGTGCTTAGATGCACTGTAGTCTGAATAGATAGGGAGATGTTCAGGCACCTAAACTCTCTTGTGATTTAAAGATGAATGGAGAGGGAATGGGAGGTCCTCAACTCTTCCTGATACCTAATAAGCCAGAAAGGTTAGTCATCACCAAATCCTCCTTTAGTCAGGCAGATTATATTGAGATCATATATAAAGGTCAGGGTAGTGAGTAAGCTCATAGATAAGTTTCTGGTCCCTGTTAACTGGGTTTAATTCTGTTCCTGTCTATTGACTGCATAACATGAATGAATAAATAATCTGGTCAATAATGAATAGAATTCTCCATCTGCTTCTTCCCACTAGAGTTTCTTCCCACTGGGTTTCTTCCTGGCTCTTTATGGCTCCAAGGCTCTTGCGTTTCTGGTGCTCAGTGACCCATTTACATCTAGAAATAAGGATATGCTCTCCCAGAACTGGTGGCAGGGGTCACCAGTCATAGAGTCATGTTGGGAAATGGGAACTGTGACATGGAGCATTTTCATGCTAAGGATATAACAACCCAGGTATCTCTGATGGTGCATAGTTTAGCACTCAGTGAGGATCATTAAAAGCAGCTTTGTAGAGTGAAACAACTAGTGCTGAGGACTCCATGCTAGTCTAGTCCCATGGACTTAATGTCATTTTTCCTCTGAAGTGGAATCAGCACTTATGCAAAAATGCTTCCTCAGTGCTTTCCTCAGTGCTTGATTCAAAAAGTCCTTAGCTGATATTTTCTAAATTCTATAGATACAAATTTTTGGACTCCTGTTATCTGTTGCACCTGTGGTCTGCCAATGAGTCCCCTTGTATTAAATGTTCCCCAAATGTAGCATTTTAATATCTGATAATTTTTCCCTATATTACTATAACTTAATTCTCAAAAATATGTTTATATGTACAATAGGGTTTAAATTGTTTCCCTAATTTGTATTATATTGCAGACATATTTTGTCAGCTAAAGAAACAAAAATGTTTTCCAGTGTTTTCTGAAGTTGTTTTGTCTACAAGTCTAGTTTATCATCCATCTGATATGAGTTGGTGATTCAGACTTTTGTACATATGATTTTTTTTTACCTTATCTTCTTGCTTTTCAAGAATTACAATATAGGATCATAAAACTGTTGTCCTTAAAAAAAGACTTTTATTGCTTTGCTCACCAAGATTAAATGTTCTTAACTCTTTATGGTGTCAAACATTGAAGAAAATACCAGATAATGCAGATCCAACTACATTAATAATGATTGATCATTCTTTTACATGCATAAAGGTACCCTTCATTCATAACGTAGTAAAATAAATCCTTATTCCTAAAGTTTATGCAAAACTTAGAATAGACCTAATACCCTCCCTACACTCTTCTTGCTATTTTTTTTTTTTTAGTATTCACTCTTGTTCTTAGGCCTACTGAAAAATTATACCTTTCCCCAAATACATATCAGATCCTGTAAATATATCAGGAAAGTGATTAGGAAACCAGAATAGTGTAGCAGACCATAAATGTTGCCTCTTTAATGTTTTCAACCTTCCTTTTGTAATAACAGCAGTTCCTTTATCACTCACCATCCAGATTAGTGAGAGTTACAAATATTTAGGCCAAGGAGTCTCAAGGGTTATAGAAATATAAACATTGATTTACCATGCCATCCCTTGGAAGAATAGTCTGTCTATAAGCCTGGTAAAGTAATAGGGAAAGCGATGCTCTGCTCTGAGAATTTATGCTCTGCTCTGAGAATTTCAGTTTGTCAGTGAACACTTTTAAATGTTTACTTGAGCTACAGAGCCAAAAATGTATTCCTATGAAAATTGGAAGTGACAATAAAAAATACTTCTTATAATAATGTTTCAAAGTGCTGGTCAGGTTCTGACTTACTTCTTCTTAAACGTCATTGAATCTTACTCTCTACAAGTAAAAATAATGTATTGTAGCATCCAAGGCATCTTGAATACAGTTGCTTATCTTACTTTAATTAATGTAACTTAAAATGTTTAACTAATCTGGAGATTTATTTGAAATAGTGTAACTGAAAATTAGGTTTTGAAAACAAAAGGAGAAAACAGGAGTAGAAGGAATTAAGAAAACTCAAAATAGTCTTGTTCTGTAGATGAATTGATTTTTATTCCATTATTTACTTTTCCTTGATCCTTACCAGTGACCTTGATTTTATTTGTGCAGGAGAAAGTTTACCAGCTATATGGTTTCCTTTTAATGAGACCAGTAAAAAAAAAATCCACAAAGAAATTAGAAACATATTTATTACTTTCCACTTTAAGATCCCAAAGCACTTAATAAACATTTACTGATTAAGCTTCATCCCCAATCCTGTGAAGATAAACACATTATAGATTTCTATTTATAGATGGGAAAACTAAGCCACAGCATGCTGAAATCTGTTGGCTACCACCATGCACAACATGTATCAGACTGAGCCAGCAAGAGAAACCTGGGGCCTGATCCTTCGCTGTTTTGGCCTCTGTATGTATCTGCTGACACCTTTGCTGGGTGTCCATAAGGAACTGCTGGTTTGGAAAGTCAGCCTGTTGGAAATGTTTAATTCATTTCAGTCTTGTGTAAGTAATTACACAGAAATGCACAATGTTACATGGTGACGAGACTCTGATCACTAGTGCATTATATACCAAAAACCAGTTCCTCCCTGTTCTGACCCCCTCACACGATATCATAGGACTGTGTTCACTCTTTGGAATGCTTTTGCCTTGTAAAAGTGGGATCTGCTTTTAAAGGAAGCATAACAACTACATAGCTCTGTTTTCATTTCAGCATTGATTTTTTCACTCATTTAAATTTCTCCTCCATCCGAAATTTTTCAGTGAACAGGGAAAGAAGGGAAAAAACTCCACTGTTTTTTTAGATTTTAAAAAATATTCAAGCAGGATGAAAATATTTTCTAGGTTTTTGTTTGCTTTGTCTATAAATGAAGAAATTTATAAATTGTCATTAGGACACAATAAGGCAGTTTAACTCAATTTAGCAACGAAGTCAGTGTTTTTCCAAGCTATCAGGTTAGTACCTTATTAAAATCCCAGTGGCACTGGAGTATCTGAGGTGGGGAAAAAAAGGTTAAACTGCATATCAACTACTGAAGGGAGCTGAAAGGATGTGGAGCCCAATTAAACCTTCAGCACTGCTCTCTCTCATAAACACTTGCTACTTTATTCCCTCTGGAACACATTTCGAGGCAGCTAAAGTGGGAACCCAGCAAGAACCTTTTCATGAGAGCTCTGTTATTGAGCCTCAGGTCCAGCCCAGTCCTTCTGGGTGAAAGGCTTCATACTCCCTCTCTATTAATCATCATCTGGCCTTCTAACACCTGGGACTGACTCCAACTCCCACTGTTGCTATATTGACAATATTCCCTGTTGATTTCCTCATTTTCTCAGCCAAGGCTGGAATGACCTCTTTAAAATTCTTTATAAACGTCAGTAATTGCCGCATCAAACTTCAATTCATTACTTTCCCAGGCCTCATGTATTTTGATGATATGAAAGTTGACCGCATTTACATGCAAATTGAAGTTTTATATTAATAAGGGCCAGTAAAAAGAGATTGCATGGTAATACTCCATTATGACTTTTAAATACATTTGCCCATGTCTCGACTTGGCATTAGCATGGTCAGACCATGAGGAAATCATGTTGGTCTGATTGCAATTTTGTTTTCCAATTGAAAGTACAATTTCATCAGGTCTCCCTGTCATTTCTAATAATGACTTAAGTTTGCTTGCTAAATTGAAGAATTTCTCCAGGCCTTTAGATGGGCTGGGAAACAGGTGAGGAGACAGCTGCTTCTATATGAAGTGCTTCATTATGAACTACCACTATATTCAACCCCATAAGGCTTGTTTGATGATAGAAACAAAATTACTGAAGGTCTAGTGCAGCTGAGATTGATTATCTTAAGCATATTAACTTTTAACATAAAACTTTGGAAGCACAACAGTTCATCTGTGAACAGAGTCTTTAATACCCTGATCAAAGGTTTCTTAACCTTTTAGACTGCTATTTCATTGTTTGGCCACAGATTTTATATGCTGTTATACACTAGCAGGAAAAGAAATACAGCAACATTCTGCAGAAAGGGAATTGTGTATGTTAATGCAAAACCTCAAGAAATCACTTTTCTAAACACATTCAGTTAGGAGTCCTAGAGAGTACGTAGTCACAATATCAAATCCATGATCCCATGATGATGTCATTAAAATAACATTTGTGTTATTGATTATAAAAATCTGATTACATTTCTCACTGGACAATAAAGAAATTTAAAAAACTTGTGTATCAATGGCAGGTTACAGTAGAATTAAAAAAAAAAAAAGGGGTCCCTATAGCTCCAATATCACAGATATTGCTATACGCTGTTAAATGTACTTTTTGGGGGTGGCTCCATAGAGACCAACAATGCTGCCAAAGAGAAAGAAATAACAAAGTACTTTTATAAAATGTAGTTTACCATGTAAATGTCCTGGCTGATGCAAGCTATGCTTAAGTAAAAGTATATGTAATATTATGTTAGAAACTCGACCAAAGATGCAGCAAGTTTATTCATGTAGAGGCTTTTTGTACTCTGAGACCCCTCAGGGTCAGCGGGATTATCAGGGAAGCGCATACATAGGGGCTTGTTTGTGCAGACTCTTGCTTTCCAATATAATCTTCTAAGACAGTAATAGGTGACAGTAAATGTGACATTCCTTGAATGTGCACATTTGTCATTGCAATAATTTTGGACATAGCTGATGTGGTAGAACTGGACTGTACACTTACTACTTAAAAATTAAGCTGTGATCCAGTAGGACCATCTGCTTAGGCAGATCTCTCCTGTTTTTGCAAAGTCGCACAGACCTCTGTCAACTCAGAGGAGGATTCAGGTTCCTTTTACATGAATCCTTATGTGGATATTGGAGTTGATAGTTCAATACAATTTATATCTCCTCAGAAGTGTGCCTTGTGTAGGCCAAGTAGTTGGTTGATAAAACGTAATTTTATTAAAATACTTCCTCATTGTTCTGTTTTCTAACAGAATTATTTAGCTTTTTTATAACAGATAAGTTTTCAACAGCAGCTTGAATAGAGAGGTCGATGATCATACGATAATACCATAATGTTTCTTATCAGCACTTGTAATAAATATGTACGCTGGGAATTGTTTAACTTATCATATCATGGTCTCAGTTACCCCAATTTGCTATCAAAATATAGTACTATGAATTTATTTGATATTTCTGCCTTCCAAACAAAAGCAACAACAAGTAAATTGCTTGTCCTAATAAAAGGTCCAGTCAAAAAGATTATCATATGGCTAAAGCAATGATCAGCTCTTTTAGTCCAGTGCACAAGAGACCGGTGCCTGTTTCTCCACAACCCTTGTTACCAGCCTGAGCATCATAGTCAAGAACAGAATGAGAACTGAATCTAAACTCCTCTTCAACTTCAAAAGTACTCCTTGTGCTGCCCAAGTCAGCCTGAAAACTCAGAATGAGAAATCTTTGCATTCAGTGATGCTACCTCGCTCCTTCATAATCAAATAGTGCATGCAGCTGTGCCTTCTGCATTTTGCTCTGCCTGGGAGCAGTTGGGGAATGGGTTTCTTGACTCTGGAAAATCAGTTCTTCAGGTCTTTGAGAGGTGTTTTGTTTGTCTTGACAGTCTCTGTTATGGTAACTTGAAATACAGAATTGTTAGTGAGGATATGGGTGCAGGATTTTTTCTTTGTGAAATTGTGGAGAATGCAACTATGTTTGATTTCTGCTGAAAGTGGTCTCCTTGTTTAAATAGAAAATAATTTCTCTTGAAACAACTGAATAATTCTGTGTGTGTAGATACATATGTGTGTTTATAAAATGGCTAAAAAACTCTGGAAATCTTCTACCTGAAGAAATAAAGCCCGTTGATGACATATAACTTTGAAAAAGAAAGAGCACCAATAAATGAAGTGGTAATTAGGAATGTCTACTGATGGTCACGGTGGATTTCAGGAAATCAGAATGGTTGTACAGTTAAGATTTAAAAAAAGATTACAGAATTGTAAGAAAAGTTAATGAAGATGATAACTAAATCATTATTTCTCTCATGTGTTCTCTTTGCTCATCTACCACATAAGACCATAAACAGGAATCCAAAAAGTACAAGTAGTCTATATAAGATTTTGTGCCAAAGAAAAATGTAACAGGATCAGGTGTTTCAGAGCCTAAATAGGAAGACTTAGCTTATCTGTGCAAATGCAGACTGTTATTAAAAGCATAAGAATATCCAGATATCATGAGTGAAGCCATCGTTAATATGATACAGAAAACACTAATTCCTTCTTCTTGAAACTGTAAGCAGTGAAAGGCAGAAGGACCTGCTCAACCTTTTTTTTCAAAGCTATGTTAATACTCAAGGGAGTTGGCACAAAGTTAATTTCCAAAATTTTTACCTTGGACACATATTTCTTATGATATTTGTTAGATTTTTTATGGAGATTCAAAGACTTGATATGAAAAGTCAATAGCAATTTAAAAACAAACAAATAGATATATTTCTTTTAACTATATAAGAAATTTAAGGGAAGATGGAAAAAAAATGCAAAGATGGATATTAGAAATTGGAGCTGAAGGAAGAGTATACAACCTCATACCAAACACCAAACTGGTAATTATCTTCTGTGTGCTTGTTTGTTGCTAATAGATATCACTGTTCTAGACTGAATGGGACCAGGTTTTTCTCAATTCTCCCCAGGTCAAGACTGCTGCCTCCCACACCCTGTACATAATTATATCATTTAATCAGAGGAATAGTTATTTCTATATGTTTATTGTAATACTTGCACTCCTCTGGCGATCAGTTCCAGAGTTCTGTTTCTTCATCAGTCCATTACTAACCCAAAAGCTGGAATGACACCAATTGTGAGGACTTCAGGCTGTCTGTCTGGTTTCTGAAGTGTTTCAAATGACTGAGATACAGATACTATGCTCAAACTCTGAAGACTGAGGGAGGAGTGTAGTGTGTATTGTAGTTGCACTCTAGTATTTCAGAAACTTAAATGAAAAAGAGGTTAAAGTTTTATATGTGTGTTACTCTACAGCTACGCATAGGTAGCAGTTTGGGTGTAACTGTCCTATGCATTGCTCCAAGAGAGACATGGACTACTTGGGAAGAATTAGGAGGAGATCACTGAATCAAGAAAGATACAGGGAAAATGCTTTCCGAGAGATGGCAGAAGGATCTGTTGTTCTTCAGGCTGAGAAAGAGAGATCGTTTAGGGAACCATCTTCAGCTACATTAAAATAATATAACAGTAAAGTAGAAAGAAAGAAATGATTCTTAATGTTTATTGAGCATAAGAGAAGTAAGGTATTAAAGTATAATAAGAGAAACCAAAGTTGAAGATTGGGTGGGAAACACAAGAAGGTAGTGACAGTGTTGGAATAGACTGCCTGGGGAGGCTGCAGAACCTCCACCTGCAGAGGTGTTAAAGAACAGGTTAGACAACATTTGTCAGGAAAGATTTACCTATAACTGTTTCAGGATCTGGCCATGGGAATGGATTACATGGTTCCACAAATGCTTTTCAGCCCCATTTGCCAAGAGAAGTCGATGAATTTTTGGGCTAAAATCAAGAGGAACACAAGTATTTCTATGCTCTAGCTTTGATTAAAACTGTTTATAGTATCTCAAACATTTCTTACTATGGTTTGTATTACTTATTATGACTTGTGTATTAATTTAATATTTGTTTTACTCTGAAACCACATGATAGTCTTTCTTTTTGATGGTGACTGGGAACTATTAAATATAACTATATAACTTGATAAACAAGTATTACTGGATTTTAGAATTTGTAAAGGCTTCTGTAGCAAAAGCCAGAGTTATCTGGTGGGAAGGAGGAAAAGGACTATAATAGGTCATACAAAACATTGTCCCCAGATTACCCCAACACTACCTCTCACCTTCCATTTAAAAAGCAAAAGAACCGGGCACATATTTGAATATCTGAAGGACTATGTTATCCTACTATCCGCGGTTTGAGTTTTGAGGTGTTTTTTTTTTTTTGGGGGGGGGGGGGGGAGGGGGATGGGGTTCAAAGGGTTATGAAGAAAAGCAACAGTACCTGTATGGTGGTGATCCAAAATAGTAGAATAGCAAGGTAGGACAGAATAGTAGAATAGTGAGGTAGAAGAATCATGAGAATGTGCTGGATGGAGAGAGCTGACCGTATTTTACCCTCTGCCTTAGTTCTCCAGAATATTAATTTCCATTTGAGTATATTTATGATCAGTGTATTAAAAGGTTGTGTGGGGTTTTGTTTTTTTTGTTTTGTTTTGTTTTTTTTTAAAGGGTATGAAAAGTGATGAGTACTTGTTCCTTTGTGGAGGAAGGTAAATGAAAGGATTTTTCATTCCCTGTTTTAACTCATGTGTATAAGCACAGTACCAGAATTACCCCCTGATACGAGAACAGGGAAGTATATAGTCAGTTCATATTCAGTTGAACCAGACAAAAGTTGCTTTAAGAGTAGTTGGTGTGGGCCATGATAGCTATTCATTTACATTCATCAGGCCTTATTCTCCACCTTCCAATAGCAGTGGGTGAGGCAAACTCTACTGTAGCACACCATGCTTTTATTCTATGTTAATGCTTCGTTTTCTAGCCTCACTGTGCTCCATCGGATCAATCTGGAATGTGGAGTGGTTCTAGAATGAAATTTCTCCTAACAAACTGATGGGATTCTCGCACTATTGCAGCCAGTTTTTCTTCCCCTTTTGTGGTGTAGAGAAAGATCAACCCTGCAGCTGCTCTTTGTCTGTAGTCTTTTTTTTTTTTTAATTCACATAAACCTTTATTCTCTATGGAAAGTTAAAACAGAACCAGAAAAAGCTTGTAGATATCATATTTACCTATTAAACAAGACAGAAATATGCTTATTTGCTTTATGACAAATGCAGCTTTATTTTAAAGTATTTTGCAAAGGCCATGACTATGATTCGTCACCTGATTATCAGCTGTAAAGTCTTTTATTAAATACCATACCCTCATTCATCGTTTTCATATGAAAGTAGTAAACAATGACTATTGCATACATAACTCTTCAGTACTGTAAAAGCAGAGGGCTGAAGTGTGTTGTCCTTCCTATGATATTTCAATTTAAACATGGCTGCATTGCAGTAATGTCACATCTTGTTTACACTGTGGACTTGGTGGGAGACAGGGATCATTACAGGGGGAACACTGAGAAAAATACATTACACACTAGTCATAACCATAAAAGAAACTAAAGAGAAAGAGACATACTGATGCACATGCAGCTTCTATAGTAGAACAGAAGAATAGGATTGCACTGAGAAATGTACAAAGGCAGTAAGTTTAGAAGAGAGTTACCACTGCACTAAATTGTCAAGCTTGAGTCAAATGATATTACTTCTGACACCTCTGGCTACAGTACATTGCTTTTGGATTCAGTTTCTCCACTTTTCTTTGGTTGTTGCAGTAAAGGCAATTCCCTTGTGCTTTGATTGTTGAGATTATCCTCTTTTATATAGCTTCCCCTTTCCCTTTCTTTCCCTTCTCTTTTCTGTACTAGCATTATGGGTGTGAGCAAAGATTATGCAGACCACTGTAACACAGTCTATTTTTTGTCAGTCATCGGCTTAGATAGACAGCCAAAAGCAAACAGAGTGCTGTATTGTTTGCATTTTTCTTTGGTTGCATAATAATAAGAGTAACATTATTAATCAAGGACATCCACATATAAAAATACTAACTTCAGTAGACATCCCATTTTTATGTGCTTATATGCTCATATACACTCCATAAGTGTCAGCAGAAGTACTACTCAGCTATGCATTTCCCCTTTGTTTTTTAAAGCACAGGTATCTTTCTATCTGAGTCCTGAGTCCCCATTGTTTCAGATCAAAAAAGTTTGCAGCAAATGGAGAATGCACCCAGGTTTCAAGATTTACAGGAGAGCCACTACTGGAGTCAACAGCATCATACGGTGGTTTTCTTAGGTAGATATCACTGCCCACATGAACTTTATGATTGTTCCAGACTTGCATAGTTTCCATGCTGCAAGTATGACCAAAGCCTGTTACAATGGTCCTGTCTTGCGCATCTCGCAGGGAGGTGACAAGGTGAGATCAAAATGGAGCTGTGAGTTCAAGAGGAGACTGTCTTTAATGCCAACTGAGTTTCAACAGCAAGTCAAAATAATACGGACCAACAGCCAAAAGGGAAGAAACAAAATGCCTGTAAGCCTGACTGGTAACCTGGATATACAGTCCTTCTGAAACTAGAGATGGAAGAACAGCAAAAGGACTAATAATTTGAAGGAGGCAAGGGTTTCACTAGCTAGGGAACAGGTATGACATGAAGGACTGTAACTAAGCCTGCCTTACTTGCTGTGATCTTCTTGTGGTTTAACCCGGCAGGCAGCTAAACACCAAACAGATGTTTGCTTGCTCCCCCCACACACAATGGGATGGGGGAGAGAATCAGAAAAAGAAAGTAAAATCTGTGGGTTGAGATAAAGGCAGTTTAATAGGACAGAAAAGGAAGGGTATAATAATAGTAATAATGATAAAAGAATATACAAAATAAGTGATGCACAATGCAACTGCTCACCACCTGCCGACCGATGCCCAGCCAGTTCCCGAGCAGCAGTCACCCCTCCCCTGGCCAACTCCCCCCAGTTTATGTACTGAGCATGACATCATATGGTATGGAATATCCCTTTGGACAGTTTAGGTCAGCTGTCCTGGCTGTGCCCCCTCCCAGCTTCTCGCTGGCAGGGCATGAGAAGCTGAAAAGCCCTTGACTAATGTAAGCACTGCTTAGCAACAACTAAAACATCGGTGTGTTATCAACATTGTTCTCATCCTAAATCCAAAACACTACTAGGAAGAAAATTAACTCTATCCCAGCCAAAACCAGGACAGATCTCTGTATCAGTTGCAACCTGGCTCTTCAGTAACCTATGCTGAAGGCTGAACTATTTCAGAACCCTTCCTGAGATGAACTGCGTCCTCCCTTGATAATCTTCACCAAAAGCTTGATTTTCTGTTGTAGTATGAGTGAAAACAGCAGAACATACTGTGTTACTGGAACTGGGAATGGACAGAAATGTGGGCTCTGTCCTTCATTAAAACTCTTCAGACATTTTCAAGATTTTTTTTTTTTTTTACTACCCTATACAGTGAGTTAAAGGTAGAATTATTCATAAATTAGAACAACTTTTGATTTTTAGGGTACCAGTGAATTAGTCTGTCAGAGGCTGGTTTGTTAATTCTTGGAAAAAGTAACCCTAAATCAGTGGTTTTTTAATGACTTACTAAGGGTTGAGGATTTTCTTACTTGTTTATATCTCTTGAGTAAAATAGTTTTGAAAACCATTTTAGTAATCAGAAGTATAAGAAAAGCTATTTGCAGGAACATCCAAATTCTACAGAATGGGGTGGACTAAGAAAGAAAAATAAGAGAATTAACTGCTAGAAGATTTGGTACATTTTTAACGAAGGCATTAGCTAGTTTATGAACATAGAAATGTAATAGCAGACTAGTAATCAAATTCTGTTGCTTATTATTACAGGCGCTGTATTATATAAATGTTCTCATGTAATTATTGATGTCATCTTAAAAATAGTGTACTTTAACTCTCATTGATGTGCTTCAAATGTGATTTTGCTAATGGTTACTGGTGTACACTAATTTCCAGAAGAAATGTGCTCCTCTCATTGTTTATAATAATCTGTTTTTTCTGCCATCATCATTATTATTCTTTAGCATAATCAGTTCCTCTTCCTCCTTTATTTTTTACGAGTATTTATTTGCTCTTTACTTTCAGTGATTGTGCCATCTCATTTTTGGTAGACTAAACAAACTAAACTCCAATGCATTGGACAATGGATCAAGAAGCATAGCTCTCCGAGACACTTCTGCATAGTGCTCTTGTCTTCAAACAGGATAGTGGCTACATAGCACAGAGGTAGAGGATTAGTCGCAAAAAGTAAATAATCGTGTTTATAAGCAGTTTTGTTTTCATCTTGATTATCATTATTTCCCATTTTATAAATCTAATATAATACACTCTGTATCAGTTTTGGTTTTCATTGTTTGTTTTGGGCCACATTGATTATCCCCTCAAGTAATATTCAGGCCCTGCCATCATCAGTGATGTTTGTTCTGTAAATGAGTTGTAGTACACACAAACAGTGAAAAAATCTTGGCAAGTTTTATTACTCAGAATCAATTTATATGGTGCTTATGCTGTTACAAAATACCTGCAGCTTTCTGGAATAATGGACCTGTAGGGGCAGGTAGTGAATGAAACTGAAGGGCAAAATATATACTGCGATAGACATGTGGATATTAGACACTGTCTATTCCTGCATTTAACTGAACTTTCTGAAACCTTGTTGACTGTCTGTTCCTTTCTCCTTTTCCCAGCTTCCTTTTTTAACCTTCCTTCTACAATACCTCTTACATCTTTTTGTGTGTGTATCCCTTCAGTCGGATTTTTCTTGTACTTACCTTGGCAGCAAACCTGCAAACTGTTTCTCCCTGTAACACTACATTAGGTAAGGAAGCAGTATATATACTTTTTTTTATTTCTCAGAAGGGGTGGCCAAGCCTCATATGGCCACAGGGCAGAGCCACCAAAGTCCTCTAGACCAAAACTTCTGAAGCGTTGTTAAGATGGAATTGAAGTGCCTGACTTCAGGAGAACAACTTGTAAAATCAGTCTTAGCTGCTGATATAATTCAGGTGCCTTTTCTCTGCATTGTTTGTATTTCTCATCCCCATCGACTTGGCAACATTGGCTTAATACTATTCAGTTCTCCTCTTCCTCCAATTCCCAGACCAAGGAGGAATATTTCCTCTCTGGTACTGTGATACACCGACTATGATTCAAAAGATGGATACCACAACCACACTCTCCTCCTCTGTTTTTAAAAGACTGTGGAGAGCTGGCTGCTTATGCCAAAAACCAGGATTTTGTGATCCAAATAAGCATCGAGAAACAACTATTTCTCCGGTAACTTTTACAACCTCGTTTAGGCATCGCATGTTATGAACTGCAGTCTATGAGCTTCTCTGTCCCCATTTATTGCTGAGTACCTCTAGCACTTAAATCAGCACTGGGAGTCCTCCTTCTGGACCAGGCAATGTGTGTATGTTAGGAGTCTGCAATGGGAAACCTTTGCTTCTACCCTGTACTGCGTCTGCTGCGGAAGGAGTTAATTTTCTTCATAGCAGCCTGCATGATGCTGGGTTTTAAATTTGTGACTGAAACAGTGGTAACACACTGACGTTTTAGCTACTGTTGAAGGATGTTTGCGCAGTGTCAGGGCCTTCTCCGTTTCTCACTCTGCCTTCCCAGTGAATAGGCTGAGGGTGGGCAAGAGGCTGGGAGGAGACAGAGCCAGCGCAGCTGACCCCAGCTGACCAAAGGGATATCCCATACCACATGATGTCATGCTCAGCAATAAAATGGCCGG
>NW_008824234.1:1010307-1073612 GCF_000699105.1 Pygoscelis adeliae | reverse complement strand
GTGAGGTGGTGGGTGATTGTCTTTGCATCACTTGGGGTTTTTTTGTTTTTGTTTTTTGTTTTCCCCTCACTTATTAAACTGTCTTTATCTCAAACCACGAGTTTCTCTTGCTTTTGCCCTTCTGATTCTTTCTCCCATCCTGCTGGGGGTGAGTGAGCGAATGACTAGGTGGGGGCTTAGCTACTGGCCAGGATCAAGCCACTGCATACCCCTACCTGTAAAGGTGGATTGTCACCCATAAGTCATGTTTCATATTTTCCTAGTTGAAATGTTACATAGGTCCAGGACATGAAAAGTATGGTCTTGTGTCTAAAGTACAACTTTCAATTAATGAGTTATGCTTAAATTAATATCTTTGACCTTCAGAATGTATAGGGTTAGGGGAGTTAGAGTCATCCTTCTAAGTTGCCATCAGTTCAAATAGTGCAGGGTTGCAGCATGTTCCCCTTCAGCTACTTCTAAGACATTCTGTCATGTAGATGATAATCAGGGGAATATATGGAGTTCTGCATCTAATTTCCATTATAAAAATGTTCAGACTGGGAAGGACTACTGCAATGGCAACAGGCCTTCCAATAATCAGGAATAAAAAAAGTAGTTTAGCAACCCTATCTTATTTCCTGAAACATAAACACTATGCTGCCAATTCTGTTATTATTAGTAGAATGAGTCTCACAGTACTTGATATTTTTCACTTATGGTCCCAAGTGCTGTCACGAAAAAATTGTATCAGAATCCTAGATTATCCTATTTAAAATATATACATGCATTTGTAATATTAGGTAATTGCACCCCTTAAGTCCAAGGAATAAGTAACACTTACAAAATCTTACAATTTTTAACTTATTTTTTTGGCTGCCGTTTTGAAAAAGTTTGCTATTAACAGTACTGGAAGAGTTATGAAAAAAGAGTTATACCTTATTTTCTATATACTCCTTACTAGGAAGTCTTGTCTTCATAAGACTATTTTTTGAATGAACGTGATACTGGAATATGGATAACTTTATAGTCACTTTCCAGTGTGCATCCATACCTGACAGGTGAAATTTGTTGATGAGGTGTCACTGCTGGCATTCTCTTCTATATTTTAAGTGCATGGTCCACCTCTTTAGACTTATAAAGATAATTTAAAAACCTAAACCTCTTGAATTTTCTCATTTATGGCACTTTTATGATGCTTATCCAAGTATTTTAATATGGGATGTACTCTGGTACATTATTGTTGTCAATGGTAAAGTGTCTCTGAAAATCTTAGGGATCTGAAGAGAAATAGGCTTAAATGTAATAGTGACTAATAAACTGACCCCATTTTGGACTTAAAAGAGATATCCCTGTTTATTGTTGAAATAAGTGGAAGTCTTTGCTATCTCACTTGTCAACAGTTATGGGTGTATCAGTCCTAGGGTGCTCTTTGCTCTGCTCAAAGTCTAGGGAAGTTTCCTCCCCCATCAGTCTAGCTCTTTCTAACTTGACTTACTCTGTATCTGCACAGGAGGCCAGGATTTAGCCTTGATATTGTAGAAAAACTTGTACAGGGTTAAAAGAGTGGACACCTGGTTGTATTCCCTCAGTGGCGATGGCTGTATTCCCAAGCATTCTGTCTGTGCTAGCCTACTTTGACACCTTTGGGTAGCTGGAAGGGCTTTTTAACATCATACAAATTAATCCAGCCTGGGGCTGGATTAGCTGTAGTAATGGACAGCATATAAAGGTTTTCAGGCACACAGCCACCTACACCTTGACAGGCTTGCCGCACTTCCAATAGTTTATTAAATCTTTGACAAACTTTAAAAGAGACTGTCAAGATGTTTCATCATTTTTTCTTCTTATGCCATTTTTAGTAAATTTATTGCACATGAAAAAAAGACATCCCTAGGCATAGCCCAGGAGCACTAGGGCAAGTTTCCTCACTCTTCTGCCAACATGTTTCTGTCGTGCCCTGGAGGTAGCACCTGGATTGAGAGGGTAGTTCTGTTCTTCATTTCCTTGGTCTTTCAGCTGACAGTATTAACCAGCTAATTAGCGGTGATAGGAGTGGAGGTTTTTTATTATGCAGAGGTGTTTTATTTCACCTTTTTTTTTATATTACAGTTGTTTATAATAGTCCTTAGTATCTTACAACTGAAACTGTTTTTTTCTTATCATTCCATCACATGCACATTCTGCTTTATGAGTATAGGGCTGCTTGTAAGTGTAAGGCTTCTAGCAGAAGGATTGTAATGTTGTCTGTTTTAGAGAAAAGGGCACTTGGAGTGTTTGGGAAAAAAAACAGATCTGAAAAATTATACACATGGGTGAAAAGAGCAACACAGCTGAGCTTACTGTACCATTCCTAACAACATCTCTTTTCACTTCTAAACTGTGACTAGCTCCTGAACATGTTCTCTTTCCTTGTGTACTTGCAGGTATTTTGCTAACAGAACTAGAGCTGCTGCTGCTTGTGAAGCATTATTAACTTTGTTGACTTTGTAACCTTGGAACAAGTCCATGGCCTGATGCTGTTTCAGGGGACAAGTTCTGAGCTTCTTATTCAGCTTGTATTGTCTTTAATCAGACAAAGGGCTGAAAAAGGGAATGATGGTAACAGGTTGCAATCCTTCATTGATAACTTTCTGCTATTTTAGTTAAAAGTAAAACAGAATTCCTCACAGTTGGTTTCTGTTGGGAAATCTGAAAATTTACCTATACCCTCAGCAAAATCTAGGGTATTTTGGCTTTTAATAGTTTTTGGCTGTTAGGCTTATTAGTGGTGGTTTTAATATCTAAATCATCTGTGTGTTTCCATTCGTCTAGACTTTTATTATTGTTTGTTGACAAAGAAGTACAGGCCAGACAATAAAGTACCTTTGTTAAAAAAAGTAAAAAACCAGAATTGTCATGGAATATTTTATACAAAGCACTGAAAGTGTAGAGAGGAGTGGGAAGTTATAACACAGTTAATGTATTTACGTATCTTTTGCTGTGTACACATAAAGAAGGCAGCACACGTTTACCCCTAATGTTCACATAATGCCTGGAGGCTGGGAAGCAAAAAAAGGGAGATAAATGAAGAGAGAAGGAAGAATGCAAATTGGCTACAAGGCAAGTTGGTGGTTCATGATCCTTTTTTTGACTTTGATCTAGTCTCATTAATGAGCAATTTTGCAAAGTTGCAAAGAGTTCTCTAGTTGCAAGACAAATTCAGCTTAGGTTGCCCATGCAGGTGTGCATGGGAAGGAATGACATAAGAAATCTTCTAGAATGTATACATTCTTCCAAAAATGTATTCATCATTTCAGTTTAATAACTTCAACCATTGTGGCTGAACATCACTTCAAGACATGAAGGATCAGTTGTTAATAAAAGCAGTTTTGAAATGTACTGCTTAAAGCAAAGGGGAGGAGAGAGTCCTGGATCCAATCCACTGTGGAATGAACAACTTTACTGAGAAGATGCAAAACAAGGTAGCTGCCAGTATATTAGGTTATTATTTTTCAGTTGAGTCATCTGCAGCAATGGAAGAGTGCTTGTTTATGGTGAAAATAATAAATGAAATTATCAACCACCTCCAATTAATGAAACATAGCAACTCCTTTGATATGAATAATCATACGGATGCTACCTGGGAAACTCTCCCTTGACTTTAACATAAATCTTGCTATTTATCATCTGGAATGTAACATTTATGGTTACAGCTAATAAGGTCGTGAGCAGCTAGTGTCATCGTGATTCCTATAAGAATTTTGATCCCATTATCTCGTTTGAGGGTGAGTTATGTTACATGTACAGGACTCATTAGCTGTCTGCAGTCTTCCCTTTAGCTAGAAGAAAGACATATCTAAATCAGTTCCTGAAGTTGTTTAACACTGTTGACTAAAGTATTGTGCAGACCCTTGATAGCAAGTCAAAAGGAAAGTATCTCTTATTTTATGCCCCCTAACTCTGGACAAAATTATCTCCTTCAAGAGATCCATTTTGAAGAAGCAAGTAGGACCCTGCATGCTTGTGAGATGGCCAGGGAAAACTGAGAGAACTTATCTTTGTGGAGTGTAAGATTTTGGCATAAGACCGGAAAAGGAATCTGTGCAAAAGCTTATCTGATTCAAGTAGAGGCGTAGGAGGTAGGTATCAGCATATGCATCTATATACTTGACTCAGGAAAACAGGAGTGAGTGTGTGCAGGAATGGAATTATCTGATGTTTGCTTGGGTTTTTTTGTTCATAGAAATTAGCATAGTTAAATATTGAATTAATAAAAATATTTATGCCAAAAAAGAGTCATTGTCAAAATTTCCTACACACAATCCAACATCTAAAAGCAAACAAGGCACAAGTCCCACAAAAACAACTGTTTTCATTGTACAGATCTGATTTTTCTCAGGCCTTCTACATCGTGTACTGTACAAGACAAGTCATTTTAGAAAAAAATATGATGTGATCATCTAATAATTCTAAGGTGATTGTAATACAAAAATAGGGAAGAGGTGTGTGTGTGTGAAATACCACCGCTGGTAGCAGACCTAGTCCTGGGCTTTCTTAGCTTTCAAGTATTTGAACTTGAACTAATATTAATATTTTAAAAATTTTTAAATTATTCTTGGATACATAGTGTCAATATGTCTGTTTTTACCATTTGAAACATGGCATTTCTAAACTGTTTTTTGTTTACTTGATATTTGTACTACATGTTCATTATGGTGTGTCTTGTAGCTATCTCTTAATCATTTATAGTTAATCACCTGATTAGATGGACAGATCAAATTAACATTTTTTTAATCAAACTGCTTCTTTTATTTTTTCCAGAATTACATATTTCAGGTTAATTTGATATTAATTTGATTCTCCTTTATGCATCAAAATAAACCAAGTTAATCTGATGAGTAACAGCAACACATTTGCCACCTAAAATAGGGTTCTCCTAGTGAGTAAGTGGATGGGAAGAATGATTGAATTTCACGATGTTGAAGCTTAATTTTCTTTCTACTTATTCACTGATCCACCAACTAGAAGGGAAGAAGGTGCACGAATGTCAATGAACCTATAGTCCTACATTGCAGAACGTATTTGTTAGTTGTTGTAGTATATGAAGAGATATCCATTTGAGATATCTAAATGAAGACATATGAAAAATGACAATATGCTCAATAAAATACTTTATTTCCTCAAAATTCTGCAAACCTAATAACTGATGTCTATGTTGAGCTATTATATAGACTTTAATTTTGCAGAAAGCTAAGCATCTTAGCTGTACTTCCCTATGTATTTAATTCAGATTTCACAGTCATACCGGCAGACTATTAGGAAAACACAATCAGCTAAGTGACAGAGATATAAACCGCATTATTGAAAAACTTTAAACCCACAATATATGGCCTTAGTTATGAAGCAGCATCTAAAATGTAACCATTATTTTTATCAAATTGAACTGTAACCCTCATTTGAATAGAGCACTTAATAAGTGACGGGGGTTACTGGAGTATTAAACTGGAGACTGGAGTACTAAACCCCATTTCTTTCACAGAAAGTAGGAACTGTTGAAAAAGGCAGCTCCTAGATATTTCTTCAGTGATGTTCTTTTTAGCTACTCTTATCAACGGACATACTTTGCACTCCACAATAACTGACGGAGTATGGAAATCCTTCAAACATTAGCTGATCACTTATGACCTAGATAGTGACACACCATCATTTGGAAACAATTTTAAAGAAGATCAGTAGATTTTCTAAACAAAAGAGGAAAACAAAGGTAAGTGAACTTGTAAGACAGCCTTCTTGAGATAATCAGTCAGGAATGCACACTATAATCTAGAAAGGTAGGGTTTTCGCTTTGAAATGTATCTTCCAGACTCAAGTGACAGAGGAGGAAAACTGTAAAAGCAGTAAGCCCAGTCCTGCTGCCACTCAAATAAATAGCAGAACTAGTATTTACACTTGCTGTGTTTTGGTCCCTAGAGCTGTCCCTGCTCATAACGCCACCTGCTAGCAGATCTGTGAATTGTACCAGGCAAGGACAGGTGGTCCTCCAGAGGACTTACTCTTATTCTGATGTTAGCAAGAAGAATCACCAAAGCACATGCAACTAGACATTTTGAAAGAAAAAGACATTATATGAATTTGTGGATTAATATGAAACTACCCAAGACAGGCGGTGAGGTTAATGAGATGCTGATACACAGCACTTGATGTGCATGTTTTCTGGAGCATGAGTACCCTAGGGTCTTGGAGAAGAATTAAGAGAAACATCATACCAGATTTACTCAGCAACTAAGGGTATTAGTCCTAAGATTGAAAGGGATGCAGTCAACATAGCTCTTACCATCTTTATTGGTCTCAAATCTATTAATAAAACCTGTTTTATATGTATAACATGTATTAGTTCCCCAAACCTCAGTAAGATAACCATTAACTACAGAATTTTCTTTTTTCTTCACCTTTATTGCTAAAATACTAAAACAATGAGTTTGCCAGGCTGCATAATCAAAGCCTATTTGAATGAATCTGCCTTCAGAAAGAGGTAGAGAACAAATTGCAGTTATCTCTTTTAATATAAAAATCATCAGACTAAAACCCACCATAGTAGAATGAGTTTCTTTTTAAAAAAGATATTAATGTATCTCTTCCTAAACAGATTATAATTATTCTTCTGAGTAATTTATATTGTATTTTCAGCATGAAAAAGCTCACAGGACCAAATGATGATATACTCTTGCTGTGCCATAAATGTTTTGCTGTTATTAATCTTTACCTTGGCAGCTGTTGAGTTTAAATGCTTATCTAGGAAATGTATAAATAATGCCTGTATTATGAGAGATTGACACCCATCATAACCTGTCTTCCAGTTAGCATAAATTATATTAAATTATAAGTTAACTACTCTAACTGCTTTAATGACTTGTGTTGAAGGAAACTTCATTTTGCTGGGACAGGATGGGCTTGGTGGGCACAAGGTCTGGCAGAGTCAGACACCAATGGGGATCAGAAAACCAAGGCTCTCTTCCTAATTGTGGTGATAGTCTGTTGTGTTACACCTCACATACAAAGTAGCTTATTTCAAGAACACACTGGCATTGTTTCTGAGCACTTTTAGATCCCTTTAGGTTCCCACTGAAAGTATGTTTACTCAGTTAAATATGACTGAATATCAAACGCATAGGATGATTGCACTTGGCCAAGTCTCAGAATGTGGTTTTTTCAGTCAATTACAAAGTAAGAAATATGAGAAATGACTTTACCTATTCAGGCCAAAAGACTGAAATCTGTTAAACTTCTCATTCAGTTTTAAATTTCATGAATGTCCATCCTTCCTCAGACAAAAAGAAAACTGCATTTGGATTTTAAGGATGCTTCACCAGATAACGAAGTCTTCCAGCTCCTTGGCCAGTTAGATTTGTGAGCATCATTGACTGTACAATAACTTATCACCTTACTATTTTTCATTCATAAGTTAATATAATTTTAAGATATATTTACCTGTCTCTTATTGTTCAGTAGAATTTAGGAAATGCCATAACGTTTCCTCTAGATGTCCTTTACACATTTCTGATAAACTTAGGTTGCGTTTGACATATTTGACATGGAGAACATAGGATAGCTCACAAAAAAAAAGATAGGTATACCAGTATGTCAGAAGGTTTTGGGTTTTGTTCTTTTAATGTAATGTGGTTTGAAGTCCAAGTTTCATCAACCGAATGTAGTTCTTCCAGAATTTTCAGATCAAAAGTATATATTTTTTCATGTGGATGTGGGGAGAAATGCCATTTCTTTGATAAACAAAACAATTGGGAAGATACACTAAGACTTCCTGAATTCTTTTACTGCAGCTTCTTTTTCTTTTAAAATATATCTACCTGATGCAATATATACTGTGTATAGAAGAACAGCATCTCACACTTAGCATGTGCTTATCTCTCCCAAGGATTGCACTTGAGCATTCCTGTTAAATACTTTAGTAATCAGTTGCTTTAAATCCTATAGGATTGGAACAACAATATGAATATTCGTTTTCAGTAGTGGGTAGAAGCTGCTTTTAGAGATTTATTTTTTTGCTGGTTTATAACAAGGTATACTAATCTTGCAGTTGTTTTGTATGTGCATGTATGACTGCATATGTTTCCCGAAGGTTTGTTTTAGTTCTCTTACTCCTTAGGAAAAAAAAAAAAAAAGTAAATATAAGTTGATCCACACTTGAAGAAACAGGTGTACTGAATAGGATAAACATGCATTTCACTGGATTTTTAAATTTTTTTTTTTGTTCTCTCACTTATGAGGAATATGCACAAAATATCCCTGTGTTTGGCTATAGCCCTAATTACTAAAACTTTGTTGTGGTAAAAATTATTATTATGTTGATTATAAGACACAGTGTGAGAACACAAATTAAAATCTTCATATTATTTTTTTTTTATTTATTCTTAGACTTATAGTTCACTCCCAGCTTTCTGTCTGCCAATTTGCTTGGCTTCAATGAAGTATAATTAGTTCAAGTAGGGCATAAAGGTATACATGCCCACAACAATACCATTTTTACAAAACAAAAAACTGAAGGCCAGATTGTATTTCCCTCTTCCCCCTGGCCCCAGGGAAAAAGAAAAGGAAGAGTGATTCTTCCTCCCCCCCCAACCTAATATTTTAGGTTCCAAGATTATCTATTCTTCATGAAATATTGCTATAGGCTTTTATTTTACAAGGTTTAGTTTATTAAATATGATGTTTCTTACTGGTTCCTGATACTTTCATGTGTTTATACAGTGCTTTAAAAATCATTTGGTAAGAGAAAAATATTTGACTTATTAATGTCAATAGAATTAAATTTATAGTCTTGAGTGATAACTAGTTTTTAAATAAAACATACTTTAAAACAAAATTCTATAACACAGTAACAGTAAAAATGCGTGTACAATTAGCAGTTCAATTAGTACTGTGCTTTTTTTTCTAATTCTTTTTTTTTTTTTTTTAGTCTGATATTCCTGGTTTCATTTTGGATTAGAGTTCACAGTTTTCCCAAGTGAGTGAAAAGTCATTTTCATTTTTTTGGCTTTGCTTGCTCATTGATTAAGTTGAAACTTATTTCTAAGCAAAAAGGAATGCGTACTGGAAACTTTCATTAAAAAAAAAAAAGCAGGTTTTCACATGTACTATTTTGGCATGTATTATACAGCTGGTTTTGAACATGTCCTTACATTCATCACATGAGCTGATTTAGGGTTTGTGCTGAATAAGCATCTTTCGGTGTTTCAGCTAAATATAATTCAACCTTTACCAAAGACAAAGTGCTGCATGCAGGGTTTGCATACAGTACAGCAGTTTATACAAACTGGCTTTATAAAGATCGATCTGATAAGAATAAAGGAAGATATGACTCAACTTTCATTCCATCTCAGATAGCGAGAAATGTGGAAAGTTTAAGGCTGAACTGTGAAAAGATTCAGTAAGTCACCACAAATCACTTCTACTAAGCCAAAACTGGGTAATTTACACAGCACTTTGTGATCTTCAAACAGTTTGCAGTGTGCAATTATTCATGCCACAACATGGGGCCACAGCGTCCAAGCTGCCTGTTTGTTCTACGGCTGAAGCAGAGGTGTTTGAAAACTGCAAGAGCCTACCAGAGGCCCAGAGATCATGGCTAATGTGACACCCCCAGGCCTAATCTTCTTAGAGCACTGGGATAAAATAAGTATCCATTACAAAATCAGCCTTCATCCTGCCCCCTTCTGTGCTCTGCCACTCTGATAGCCAACACGGAGACAATTGCATGATTCTGGGCTTAATCAGGTATTAGGAGCTAATGCAGTACGAGAAGAGGCTAATCTCCATATTTACTCCATCTGTACTTATGGACCTGACTTGCCTGCCCCTGATAGATCAAAAGGAATTGGCAAAAACCAGATTAGAGTTGAAGAAAGGAGAGAGAGGTCCAAGAAGTGTAAGAGGCAAAATTCTCTGCTTTCCTCAGTTGTGTATATGTGTATTAAAGCCATGTGATCTAATCCCATGGAAACCTTTCCATTGTATTTCTTTTTCTTCTCCTCCCCACCCCCACCCTCTGGCCCCATCTTTAAAAATGGAAATTGCCATTGCAGTTAAAATTATTGATAAGTGTAGCGTGCCATTTCTAAGGATCAACACTTACACAATTAAATCTGCTGCTTTTTTTTTTTTTAATATGGATTTCATTGAGCTCAGTTTATTATGGCATTTATTTATGACTGATACACATATAGGACTCTCTTCTGGGTTCAATTTGAAATCTGATGAAAAACCCATAGCCGGGCAGAACTCATTAATTCCAGGTCTTTGTAAGTGCTCTTTGTAAGTGCTACATAAACAATGTACACTTTTGTGACCTTAAGTTAAAATGAGTGTGAGAAAAGAGAAGAAAAAGGCGTCTGTAGAATTAACTATTTTCCTTTTAGTCACTCAAAAGTAACTGGTTATCTTCTTTCTGTATCTTATCACTTACAATAGCTTGGCATTCTCTTCTGAAGCTTTTGCTACAAGCAGATACTTATGATTCCAGAAACGTGGACAGATGGGTAAGGAAAAGGGAGCAAAGGAAATTCACACACTCACCACTGTTGGCAGTCACCTGCTGTTTGTAAACAGTGACATGTGGCCACCAATAATGACCTTCAAGCTAGGAGAGACATGTACTAAACTAACTCAAATGCTCTGGTCACCTTGGGTTGGTGATGAACAAGTTTTATGAAGGTGGGATGCATTCCTCAGCAAGTGTGGAAGAAGCCTGTACTCAAAAGAGAGTTCAGAAAAGCTGAGAACATTTCAAAGGGTGCGCTGTCCTCCCTTTTGGAAAGCTGACAGACTCACTATTTTTTTGACTCCTTACAAACCCCAAGTGGTGCCAGAAGAGAGCTGTGTTGCTGCTGATTTTTGGCAATAGAGCTCACCTCATTAGAGTGGATTAAGTCATGATGCTGAGAAGGATAAAAGGTGAAAAGCAAAAACAGTGGATGGCGAACACAGAAAGCTCAGAGTGTCATTTGTATGCTGACGCTATTATTGACTAGAGCCCATGTGGTTCACACTTTTCAATTACCGTCTGCTAGAAAGGTGGCCCATAATTGCAAAGGCTGATGCCAGTGCACCAAATGTCAAGGGAGCCTCCCTAACCCTCATCACCTTTTCTTGATGCTTGACTTGAGGATGTTCAAAGGCAAAAAGCCACAGCCCGCAGATCTCCCTGAGGAAGAAAAAGATGCCATTTAAAAAAAAAAAAAAAAGATAAGACAAAACCCCAACAACTCAACCCCCCTTATTTAAAAACCTAGAGTTAAATTCATTATCCTGTGACCTTATCCTTTACCCTCTGTATAGCTAGGACATCCACCGGCATCAGTAAGCATTATACAGTGAAGATCCAGGACAGGATTGGGTTTTTTAGCTTTGTGGTGCTGAAGTTGCCCAGATGCTGAACAGCACAGACCTGATGTTAGTGCTGACAGTGATTGCCAGAGATGCTCTTTCACAAGATTTTTAAAAGATGGAAAACAGGCAAACTTAGTTTTCCTCTACACTCCAATAGTGATTCTCACTGACAGCACAATGTCACTCTTACTGAGATGCATCATTTCAGGTGGTATTGTGTCATCCCTGCGGGTCCTACAATAGCCTGTGCATTATTGCCCCCATTTATTTAAAACCTCAAATGCGCTTTATCGTACATCTTTATTTCATTATACATTATTTCTTTAAAGCTACAACTAAAGTAGCTATTGAATAAAAACAGTGAACAGTAGTTAAAATATTTGACTCAAACTTTCTCAGCAAACTCAGAGCAGATCCAAAAATTCAGACTTTTTTTAGTGTTAACACTCTAGGGAATTTTAATGATGGGTATCAACTTGTTTGGCTATTTGAAACACTATTTTGATAACTGCATTTCTTATCAACAGATAAATGGTGAAAAATTGTGTATACTACATTAGAAAATGTATATAACATCTATAAGATCAGTTTTTACTGAAAGTTACTGTCTGTTTATAAAAAATATTTTTTCTGTGCTTAAGAAATACTGTGCTGTTGTTTCAAATTCTTCAAAATACAGATTTAAATATACGTATTTTTTATATTTAGATAGACTGTTTCATAGGCAGCTTTTTTTCTTTTTTAAAACAATTACTGCAATAATTGGACCAAATCCCTGAATCAGTTAGAATAATATTTAAGAGTTTAACATGTTAGTACTAACATCACTGGCTTTTGAAAAAGTGGGATACATTGCCTTTGTCATGGAAGAAAACACATCTTTGCCTTCTTACAGGTTCTTCTCTACGAGCATGCCACATTGGTGCTTATCAGGTTGATTCAGTGCTCAGTCATTAAGCCAAATTTATCTTTTAAACTTTTTTTCAAATTCATCAGTAAAATTCCGCTGGAAGAATAGTTTTGTTGACTAAGCATCATACTGAGATTTCTTAGATCCTGATTTCAAAGCCCAGAGACATCAAGTCAGTCTTCAATTCCAGTGAGAGAGAAATCAAACTTGATTCAGATCTTACCTGATGAAGTTTTAAGTAGCTAAAATTGCACAGATTTGTTGAATTAGAATTAACTCTAAGTTGCATGGAAATCTTCATTGAGTTGTATGACCAGCTGGAATTTTCATATATTTGCTGTTTGTGAATTAAAGATAGTCCATTATACGTTCTAAGAGCATAATTTTATCACTATCAGAGGGGATAGCAGACAAAATTTTCCCACCAAACTTTGTGTAACCTATGTTCCTGTTCCCTTTGTCACAAGTGACTTTATTTTTTAGCTTTAAAACAAATTTAGTTTTGTTCAAATGAAGAGGTTTTACTTGAGCACAGTATTTGTACTGTTTTCAGTTTGCAACGCCAGTTGTAGCATGTATGTAAATGTACAAATTAGTTTCATCATCAAGAAATGTCTAAATCTGTTCATCAAACCTTGAAGACTTCCATTTTAGAGTGAGGTCGGTTGCCAATAATTTGTCTTAATTTCCTTCAAAAAGGAAAAAATATTTTTGAACATAAAACTTCCCTGAAGAACTTTCTGTAGGTCAGATTGCACTGTCCAAAAATTTTGCAGCTTTATTTTTTCTTTTCTCATTTCTCAGAACTTAACTGTTCAATATTTGGGGGATATCAGAGGATCCTAGAGTCAAGTTACTTGCCTGACTTTCTCAGACTTTGATCCCTCTTATCAAGTCAGTTCACGTCAAACAACATCTACATTTTTCTCTCCGAGGAAAAGTTTTGATCCTCCAGTCTTCTCTCCTTGCTCCTTTATAGTAACAGCTTTGTAAATATGCTAGAAATAAGAAATAGTTCTAATTCTCTTATTTATGAACAAGTTGTGAGCCAATACCTTATCAAATGCATCACAGTACCATAATTTCAGAATACAGGTACTTTGAATTCCTCAGTGATGATGCTGTGATCTGGGCACACAGATAGTATGCTAAACTTTTTGAGTCAACTTTCAGAGAAGAAAAGTTGTCAGCAAGACAAAGGAAAAAACATGACAAATTTTATTGGTGTTGTCCCTTGGATATTTAGTGAAGCATATTAAAAAATACATACAAGTTAAATTAACACTGTAACATGGAACCCAAACGTAAGGTGAAACCTGAGTGTCCTACTCTATTCTTATGTCATGCTGACAGTCAAAAACATTTGGTAACTAATCTTGGATTCAGTATCAAATTTCATAGCATCTAAAATGTAGAACAAACTTACAGAAGAAGAGTGAGAGAGCAAACTATTAGGCTAGCTACTCACCCATTTAAGGAAAATATATGTAATACGTATGTCCAATCAAGCCTAACTTCAGAGCAAAATTAGGTTTCATTTGTTACAGGTAGGCCAAGATTTAATCATCAAAATTATTCTGAGACAAATTTTAAACAATGAACATTCTTGTTGAAAAATAAATAAATAAATGAAGAGCCATTTGCAATTTATTCTTTCTTGGAATGCTGGCTGCATTCAATGGCTGCTGAATCCAAGAGACAAATATGAATTCAGACTTTCTAAGAGTCTGTCAGTCTTCAGATGTTGCATGGATTTGTGTCCCCCTATAGCCTGGAAAGATGCCTATGTTGTTATTTGTGAAAGAAGTAACTTCTGGTCTACATAACTTTGTGGATAAGCAGTGATGATGAACTTTTAGAGAAAAATCCCTTTGAACTGAACAGGGAAGAAATCTATAGATTTCCTTGGAAATCTACTACGTTTTCATTAGATTGTCCTGAAAGTGAAAAATGGAGTGAAATTTGTTCTGTGTTATTTGCTCAAAATTACCTGGTAGAAGGGATATTCTAAATTTCCTATTGAGGCCGATAGTATGGTTCAAATAATCTTAAAAAAGTTTGTTTTATTTTCGGTTTTTAATGGTGAAGTCATTAGGACTGAAAAATAACCAAATTTCACTCTGCTTTTTCCCAAGACCCAGCTTATCACTTTTGAATAATTAAAGCTTCTTTTGCTTTGAGATAGCTGCACTGATACTATGTGGGTATGGAAAGGACAGTTTTCAGAGGAAGGTCATTGACAGTAAAAAGGTTTACTATTCCGTGTATTTGCCCCTAATATTTTTCCCTTTTAGTTACTATCAGCAGTGTCATATTAAATGACTTCCCCCTTTAAACTGTTAAGTGGTGCTAGTTTGGTTTTAGCGGTAAGTCGCCAGCAGACTCGGGGGAGAAGTGCTATCTCCTATGGCCCTGAAAATTGATATTGAACATGGAAGGAAAAATCTCACAAGCTGATAGCAATTAGCTAAAAAGGATTTGCGACTCCATGATTCATCACACTAGGGGATCAAAGTCATTTACAGAGAGTGTTTCTGCAGTCCCTGCCTGCTGCTCTAAAGATATACCTCTGTTTATCTCTCACACTGCAGTGTGACATTTCCTTTTTTAAGAGCCCATTTTCTTAGAAACATAGCAGTGGGCTGCTGCAGCACAGGCAGTCTTTGATTCTCCACTGACTGCCTAAATGACACAATGGCTCTAATGGCACAGCTTTAGCAGGAGCTTGCAATGGGAATTGGACTTATTATTTACATAAATGGACTAACAGGTCAGGTCTGGTACTTGCTTGTAAAAATGAGGACAAGGTCTTCTCGTGGCAAGTGGTGTAAGGCAGGCCTGTGGTTCTGGAGCTCTGTGGAGCTTTTGTGATTTTTTTTCAGGAACACTAACTTTCAAAATTAAACATCACTTTCTATACATGTTTTTAGAGCTAGCTTACAATAGAATCCTATATAATTTATAAGAGGATTAAAAGAAACCTACCATAACACCAAAGACTTTTTGTTGAAAAATTTTAAATTTTTAAAGAGAATTATACTCCTCTGTCCTTCCAAAACTCACTGTAACACTTCTGAAACAGTCTCATTTGTCAAAATGTAATTTTTCTTTTACAATAGTGTGACATGAAAGAAAAAAGAAAGAAAAAACCCCAAACAACCACTACATTTTGCTGCTTCCAGGACCAAAGGTTCCTTGTTATCTCAGTAGTAGGAATTGGATTTGTTTCTCAAAACCACAACCTGAAATCACAGAAATCTTATAACTTCTAAAGATATTTTGTTCACTGAGGCTGGAAACACTGAGCTCCTTAGTGGAAGGTGAAATGGAGTTTATTCAGTGATAATGTCATAGGCTTCCTCAGGTTTATTTTGGTCAGAATTTTACAAGAGGGTGAGATTTTCAGTAGCCTGGTCCTAACTGCTGGTTGTCTCATTCCTTTGATATTGAGTACTAAATATGTACAAAAAGTTCACAATGATGTGGCAGTGTTTACTCTTACATGATAACTTCTAATTAATACTAATTACTTTGTTGTGAATCCAGCTCTAGAAACAACGAAATACATAATATGACCTAGGAAATGCAGCAGACCTAGAGAGTCCTTTCTTGGGTTGTTGAACCATTTTCGTTTTAGGTAGCTGTCTGTAGCTGTGAAAACAATCTTACAAGTGTGTGGGACTTATACAGATAGGTGTAAATTTATTTAGTTACCTCTCTATTAATACAGTAACTAAAACTAGCTCCAAACTATATCCATTTTGATATTTGGAATGAATTCTTATTATGTCATACTTTCATGTGTTATGAACAAGTATACCCCGGTTCTTCTGGTCATCTTTATTTCATTTGTTTGCTTTTTTCCCCCATGGTTTTGGTTTTGGTTTGGGTTTTTTTCCCCCAGAAGACTGCTTTATAAGACCACCCAATGATCTGCAGGACCAATATATAATGCCTACACATGAAGGATCATGAGTATGTAACAGGTGGGACAAAGGCTGCAAGCAGAAGATCATTTTGGAGCTTGAGATTTGTATTTGATTTTAACTTTGAATGCCAATATCTGCTCCTGTGATTATTCTTTGTGTAGGCTGCCTCTGGTAGCTTCCTGCTTTGTCTTCTTGTCAAAGAAACATTTGGGAAGTGGTTTATTACAGCATCTTGTATGTTAAAACCAATCTGCCTCAGGAGTTCTTATCTCTTCTTACAGGAAAGAAATGTTCCTTTGGATTCAGTGCCGTAACTCGCTGGTACACCTTACACACTGTAACCTGAAAACCTTTAAAGTTTGTGGCCCATATGGTGGAGCCCAGTGGATTTGGAAGATAAACAATCAGGACACTGGTCTGTGTACTTAAGCAGGTCTTGAGGAGAATAAATCCCAAACTCGTATTTCTTGTAGTATAAAGACAGAAATGGATCCCTCATCAGCTAGGGAAATGTGGTCCCATAAGAAGTGGTCATGTCCAGTCTCAGTCTGCTATCACATATGCTCAACCCAGCAGCATATTCTAGCAAGATGTTGATGTTGCTCCTCTTTAGAGCAGCAGCAGAGTGCTCTTGACAGTGTTCCCCCAGAGTCATCCTACCCTGCAACTGCCAGATGGTGCTCATATCAAGTGTACAGCCGGCACTAACCTGCTCTTCCCCAACCTATGAGAATCCCTTTAGAGGAGGGGCAGAGATTTTCCTTAGGGTCCTACGCAGAGGAAAGGAAGATAAATTCTCTTCTTGGTGGCTGGCTCATTTGCTCACAAGTAATTTCTGCAGCAGAAATTGTTGTGCAAATAGAGTGAAAACTGTCATTTAAAACCTGTTCACCCTGACAAGCTAAATAGGAGGGAGAAGTTACTTTTGAGAATATTCATTGAGCACCATTCTTGCACAGCAAGTAAGTACAGCTTGAGAGGGTCTGGTGGACTGATGAGACACTGAACTTTCTCACTAAGAAGATCCAATGCCTGAAGGAGTAATAGTACATTAACTTCTGTGTTTCTGCTGCATTTGAAAGGACGTAACTATAGAAGAGGTAGTTGAGAAAATAGGGTATGAGTTGTGGTGAACTCCTATTTCTAAAGAGAAATAAGGCTTTGGAAGTAATTTTTAGAAAACTTGGCAAAATTTGAAAGAGAAGAGAAATCCTAGTAAAGCTCAAAATACCGAGCTGATGCATTTCTGTTGAAAAATAATTAGTGATTTCACTCTTGCAGAAGTGATAATTTATTTCCATTTTTGTAGGATAATTTTTGCTGTGTAGAAACAGTTTAAAAAAAGATATTAAAAACTTTTATTTTATTTAGCATAATCTGGTGTTTATGAGACTGACCATAGGACGGGACCCTAGTAGTCTGTAACATGTTTTATTTGAATTTATGCAAATATTTACCACTACACTAAGCTAATGATAATTTAAAATAGTTTATTTCTGGTTGATTAACAGTCTTGAATGTACTGTAATTAAAAAAAAAAAAAATAAGGAAGTGTTATGTGTCAGTATTACAGCCTGGGAGAAAAGAAATTAATTCTCTTGAACATTTGAATTCCTAGAATCACAGAATTGTTATTTTTAATCTATCTGTATGAGGCAGAAACATCACAATATGGAGGTGAGAAGCATCATGTAACTATAAAGCTTCACCCATTTACCTCAGCTAAAAATCTGGCCTGGTGGTAGTGTATACGAATGACTGTATGAATTACTGAATGATTTTACCTGCATAAACTGTTCCTGTCCTGTCCAAAATGATTTCCATTTAGTCCCAAAATAAATTGCATTTATGCATGTAACCAAAGTTCATAACATGTTTATAAACATGTCATCTTTGGGCTCCAGTCTTTTCAAATGAACATTTAGGAGTCCAAAAATCTCCTCAAATAAATACGCAGGAAAGCAAATAAGACAGAGACCAAATGCAGTTAATGTAAATGTTTGTCATTACTTACCCACGTATGCCGGAAGCATCATTTTTGCTTAGACTGCACATATGCAAAGTGAAAATGTATATATTTCCCACTCTTTATTTCTGAGCTTTTTGCATGTTAGAAATGTTGTAACTCCGCGACCAATTTAAAAACCTGTTTGTAAATTATTTCTAGCTGCTTCCTCAATTAAAAGTAGTTTTTATCTGTAAAATGCATTCCTCCACCTATCTGCTTTTTTTCTCTCCCTCTAGCATAAGGAGGCCCTATTTCTTCTAACACTTTGTCATTAGTTCCCATCCTTGTACTACAGTTTTTCCTTCTCCTGCTGTATCACTAGCGCCGATATGACTGCTTATGGGACTGCTATACAAATCAGGAAATAGCCAGCTTTGTCACCTAAGGAAATGTAGCATCTAATTGCATCCAATCTGTTTCTCTTTCACGCACGTGCATGCATGAATCTACTGAGGCAACAGAGAGATAGGAATCCTATGAAATTATTTTTCATACTTGCTTTCATGTTGGCTCTGTAAGTAGTGCAATGGTTGCAATTTTTCTGTCTTCTGTTGCGTTAGATCTGTTTTTTCAAGATTGTATTGTGATACAATGTCAAGGAAAGGAAATTAATAAAATTAGTGATGGCAAAATCTAAACACCTATTGAGAAAGGAAGTTTCTACACGAAACTTGTGTTTTATTCTATCTGATTTTGAGATGCATTTTCACAATATTTTTATTCAGATTTTTAAATAATAAAAATTGAGTTCAAAATGTTATACATTCAAATACAAGTGAAAGAAGTCTCTGAATTTTTTTGAAAGAAAACTGGGTTCTGTGTTTGGTGTGTGGTACGTGTCATTTGTTTGTTTAAAAAGCTTTCCTGTCTTTCCTGCTGGTTGATGCTCCTATGTCCAGGTACAGCACATTTCTTGACCAGGTTTTTAAACACACAGTCAGTATAAGTCACTTTAGAGCATGTTATTAGATCTATTTCTTGCCTCTGGCTGATGTCCCAGAAGAAGATGATAAATCATTCGCTTATGCTACAGAAGGGGAAAAAAAAAATCAATGTTCAAAACTTCCACGGTCAGCTTTACTCAGGACAACTAAACTCTACAGTGACAAAATACTGATGATGTCATCAATAAAGTAAATTAATGCTGTGAACAACTAAGAATTGTGAACTGCCTTCCAGCATGTTGTAGAATATGAAGAAAATTTTGGAGAACTAAGTTGCAAACTCTAGTGGTTTTTGGACTCGAAGAGCGAGGTGAGATTCATCTTTAAAAGCCAATGCCAGAGTATACAATTAACTTTTTTACAAGCAGAACACATACATAGGCAGTGACGGCCTAAGTCCTGGAATTTTGTCTCTTCTGAAGCCTACTGGTGAAAAGAACAGGTTACTGCACTCCAGCCACTACAAAAGCAATAATTAGACATAGTTATATGTATGTGTTATGAGAATTTGAATTCACAGAGCATTTAATGTACTTATTCATTTCTAGAACTGGATTTCAGCAAGCAAATAACCACTGAAAGACCAATATTTGATTACCACAGCTGTACCAGTTTCACATTCACATGTTGTATATAGCAGCTCGAGAAGAAAATAAGTTCATGTGCTACCCATTAGAGTGAGCCATCCTGCATGGAGCTCCCATGTAGATGGGCAGGGAATGATGCCCTAGACCGATTTCTTCTAGATATCCCATCTGCCTTAATATTGATACCGGAAGTCTCTGCAAATGGTCCCAGTGTCACCTGCTACAAAAGGCAAACGGGACTTGTAGCTTGAGCTGTCTACAAAACTCCTGCAGTCCAAGCTAGTCCCAGGGCTAGCTGGGAAATGTGCTAGTTTTGAAGGATTCCCAGGTCCAGCAGCAGACGAGCAAGGTAGCTGCGGCCAGTGAATGTTACATGTTGAAGGGATAGCCCTGTGCACTTCATCAGCTGCAAAACCTGTCAGCAATCAATCAGGTCAATTTCATGTCAGTAATTATACTTGCAGATTCAATGTAAAGGAAAAAAGCACTGTTTTAAAGCAAAATTCCAAACAGTAATATCATTACTTGGGGAGATAAAGACAGGGCATAAACTTCAAGGTGAGATTGTTTATTTAAAGCAAGATGAACAACCATTATCTGACATACATCTGGGGACAACTGTATCCTGCTAGGGAGAGGAACCAGGTGATATTTTTCTTATCTCAAGATTTTGCAATCGCGTGAACACCCAACACATTAAACAAAATAAAATATCCCCAGTAGGTTAATAATATTGAATAGAACAATTAATCACACATATGTTCATTTCATGCAGTAGCTGAAAAGCTTTGGATTACTTAACCTACAGAAAAATACATCAAAATTGAGATGAACAAGCGGCTGATATGCTAAGTGTGAAGCATGAGGAAAGTTGCTGCTCAAAGCAATTTTTAGCTTGCGAGGAACATGTGTCTTTGATTCAGGTGCAGGGCTGAAAGTACACCAGGAAATGACAAAGGCGAGATCAAAATCTACCCTGAGTGAAGTAAAAACACAGACAGAGGTTAGAGGAGGAAGAATGTGATTCTTGTAATCTGCTGTTTAGTTTTAAATGAGAGGTATTTTTTGTTCAGAGTGCGGAGTGCATCAGCAGAAGAGGATCACTGTTACATCCTATCCTGGCATTAATCTGACGGATATTGGGAATTCGAGTAGCAAAAGAAGAGTGGGTTGCTCTGATGAAAGTCTGAACGCATATGAAGGGAGGGGAGTAAAATGCCTGAAAGCAGGAAGCTAGGGGGAAGGTCTTGATAAAGCTGTGCTATACTGCTAGTTGTCAGGCTGTGAGCTTTTTGGGTAAAAGAGAATGATGACGTTCTCGATGTTCAAAATATTTTACTCCTGAACTAATTTAATTGATTGGAAATGAAGTGAACTATTCGGTTCTTTCAAGATTTAATATGCAAGGAGGGAAAAGGAGAACTTGTTTTGAACCTAGTTGTCAGACTCTCTATCCCAATCCGATACAGGATTTGAGGTGATACAGACATAGATCAATGAAGTAATAAACAGAGTCTCTAGAATTTAATTGTTGTTCCTACCTAAACATCAGGTGTATCCCCACAATGGCCCTCACATTTTGGATGATGAAACATTCCTTCCAATGACTTCCAGAGACATCTTTGAAAAGTTGTGTTCTTTCCTTGCGTGTTTGCAGTCTCTGAGTTTCTCATAGAACATCCTGATGATCTTTTGGAAGGAGGAAGAGTTCAGAAATGGAGCAATGATGGGAAGATAAAATATAATTTTACAAAGGTGAGCTGAATAGGAATCAATGACTGAAAAAGATTATTATATTTAGGACTCTTACCAGTATATAGGTAAATATGTGTATGTATATCGATATTAATATCGGGGGTGTGTGTGTCTAAATTCTGGATATGGCAAAGAAATCATGTTTATTGAGGCTAGAACAGAAGAGTTGCTGTTCAGTAGAGTGGGAAAAATGTGGCTTAGTTTCAGTGCTGAAGAAGTTTTTAGCAAATTCTTTCTGGAGTTTTAAATCTGTGTTTTTAATCTTCATTCCTCTCAGTACATTAGACACCAAAATAGGCCTTTCTGTTCTACAGTAACTAGGGTCTGAGCTTATGAAGGTGGTTGAGTCATTTGCCATGCTGACTTTCTCTGTTTTTAATAGAAATTGTACATTTTTTTCAGTTGTGTGGTTGCTTAAGGGTTGTTTGAACTCTAGAGTGGATGATGTCCTATCCCACTGAATTATTTTGATTTGGTTTGTTCTTCTAAGTCTCCTCGTGAGAGTGCTTCAACTTTGTTTTGGGCAGGTTTTTCCCCAGTACCCTCCATAACAAAGCCACATCCAAATGAGCAGTTATAGTCTAAACTACCCTGTTCAGACTACAGAACTTCTTTCCTTGCTCATGTACTTCTCTGGACTCAGAAAACTTCATGTGGCAAAGCTTTTTGTTTGCAAGATAGTTAACACATATCTTGCCTTTGTTTTACATCTAAACTCTGTACATAAGTTTTCTTTGTTAAATATCTGGTTTTCTTGGGCTATCCTGCAGTCAAGCATGGGGTTTCTGGTTGTATGTCAGCACTGTCAAAAGCATTCATTTTGTTGAACCTAGGAGAGATCTGTAAATCCTGCACCAATACATAAAAATTGCAGACAGCATTTCTGGGCTGGAAAGACAAATTATATGTGAGTCCTATTCAACTAGCTGTTCCTAACTCCTCACAGGAGGATGTGAACTCTTCATTGCTCCCCTAAATTAGGCTTAATCCCTAGGTATTCCAAAGACTTTCAGGTCTTTGGACCTGAGTCCAAGGGAAGAGACACAAGCCTCCATAGCAGATGATGTAGAGCTGTTTGAGCTGCTAATGACTGCAGCATAGGGGAAATACTGAAGACTTCATCTGCAGAGGTTGGATCATATGCTGAGGCTAAAAAATATCCCAAAGAGTGTTTGGCTTTAGCTGAGTGAAACAGTAATAAGATGGTAGCAAGGGGTTTGGAAGTGGCAGAGAAATGAAGACAGAGATTCTTTTTTGGAGACTCCATCCTCTTTCTTGTCTTTTTTTCTCAGGATGCTGAGGAGTTCTGGGAGTGAGACTCTTGCTCCTGGACACTTGGTGACCTGCCACTGGGGTGGGTTTCCAGTGATGTCAGTGTGTGACTGTCCCAAAAAAGGACAGGGAAAAAGTGGGAACTGGTCATGTACATACTGAATGGCAGAGAAGCCTGGCACTTGAGAGAGAAGAGCTATTTCTGTGAAGGAAATCCACTATGTGTTCTGTAGGCAGAATTTTTTCCCCACTCCCTTAATTTTTCCTGGTAGCCTTGACTCTCCACCACCTGCATCAAGCCTTTTTAATGCACCCATCTGTGAACAAACACACCTGGTATTAATCCTGGGCATAGAGCCCACATGAGTAAGAGAAGGAATGAGGTGAGGAGGAAAAGGTGCAGGGTGATTATAAGTGTGTTTAAAATTTAGCTAATCTGGGGGTCTTTTTTTCTTTACCTTTATAATCCATATAATGTTGTGTTTGAAAGAAAGATGTTGTACAAAGCAGGAGGAAGGGATGGTGTGGCTTCCCTTATGGTACACTGGGAACCAAGCTGTGAAGCACATCTTTCCAACACAATACTACAAAGAGAAGACATTTGATGGCGTTGCAAATCTATGCACTTTGATTGTATTTTATTAGCCAGTTGAGTCCTAATGTGCAGTTACTGAAATGTACCTGTATAGTTGCTATGTAAATTCACTATGCAAACAATAAGAAAGCTGGCATATAGATAAATAATTATATATCAGCAAAAGAGTTGCTGACTGAATTAAAAAAAATAAATCCAGTTTGGGGTTCTATATTTGAGGGATTACTTTTTTCCATCGACTAAATAAAAGACTTAATGTCTTTCTCTTTTTTGTCTTTTTTTTTTTTTTGTACATTCATGAATTTATTCATAGATAATGCAAGTATCAGGGTTTCTTTTTTATTGGTTCTTTCACCAATAGTTTTTTAGTTGTCTGAAGCTTTTACAAAAGTTACTGCATTATTTAATGAATAGGCGCAATGAGAAAATCTAGGCTTTATCTAATTTATAGAATGAAGTTTGAGTACTGAAGACAACATCTATCAAATTTGAGTCTCTTATATGAAAATATCTCTATCCTAGCTCTGCTTGTTCTTTTAGTTCATGACTTGATTATTGTTTCATGAAAAAGAATTAGAATAAATTGAAGTAATAATATTTAATCATCTTCATTGCAGGGCAAACAAAAAAAAAAAAAAACAGTAAAATCTGTTTACCACTATTATAGCAAGTTACCTTGTTGTTATGAACAAAGTATGCAACTGTGGCTCCAAAACAAAAATAATGAAATATTTTCTGTTGAGGATGTGAATTTTTGTCAACATCTGTTTGAAAGGGAATTGCAAAACCAAAGCAACTGAACTTTCTTCTTGTATGGATTATATGGCATGCTAAAACTGATATTTTCAGTGGTCTTAATGGCATGCTAGAAGATCTGGGTTACTTCAAAAGTAGTTAATTGAAATAATTAGTTGACATGAGGTCTTACCAGGTGGTAAGCCCTCAAGCATATAGTAGTAGATAGTATAGCTTGAAACTGTTGAGAGGAACAGAAAGAGACTGGAAGCTCATTTTCTTGCAAATGGTGTATGAGATCATACAATAATACCTCTGATAAATAGTAATAATACTGATAAAAGATTTTATCTTTTTGCAAAGAATGTGTAATAACTAACAAAGTGGAGACTGGGCCACCAGGAATAGGTGCTGCCCTGTTCTGTTCCTGTCTTGTTGGGTGTCATTCCATAGCTTCCATAGCAGAATTCCAGTAAATCCAGTGTAACTTTTTATGGAGTAATGATAGCGCTGTATAACCTGGACTGGTGCTGAATATTTGTCTTGCCCGGTCTGCTTTGTCTTTCTTTAAGTGTGATTTGGTTAATGTTTGAGTAACAGGGGAGAAGGGAGAAGAAACTACTTTGGTGTTAACGTCCTCCAAAACACATTGAAAGCAGAAAAATGTCCTGAATTCCCATAATTTTAATTTCATAGATCATAGTTGAGCTACTTAAGACTGCCAGAACATGCCCTGGCAAAACCTTTGTATTTTTTTACTATAAACTAAGCATAAATTCAGTGGTAGATGACAGATTACTTCATATACCATGCAAGCAAGCCCAGACAATAGCTTTAGCCATGACTGATTGCCTTGCTGTAACCCACTTTATGTTAAATGTATTCTTGCGGTTCAATTCCACAACTGTAATTTTGTTCTTCTGCACCGCTCAGCCCTCTGCGGACTAACCAGGTTCCTTCAGTAATGATTTCTTTTCTATTGTATTGTTTTCTGCATAATCAAGTTGGTAGGTAGGGGTTTAGGTGACACAGCCATCTGTCAAGTTCATTTGCTCTGAAAATGCAAGAAATAATGGCCTCTACAACTTGGAGCTATCTGTTATAAAGGAAGAATATCAGCTTTTACCCTGCACCATCTTCTCATCTCTTCAAATTATCATTTTTTCCACTTTCTATATAAAATACATAAGGTTCTCTTGACATGACTGATTGGTGAAAAAGAAAGCTATCACATGTCCACCTTGTATTGCAATTTATGCAAGCAATCCAATTAAGGAGAAGCAGCTAACATCCAGACTAATGTGCCTGTCGTGAAACTAAAGAGACTGCTCCAGACTGCTCCACTCAAGTGTTATCATTGCTGGTTCTCTGACATGCTAACTGCTTCCTCCTTGAAGTTTGCATAATGTGTAAATGTAAGGGAGTTTGCATGCCACAAAGGAAAGGGAAAACAGTTATTCATTTTTCCTCCTCTAAAATAAAATGCTCTTAATAATTCTTATAAGGAGCCTTTATCAAATTGTATCTGTTTGCTGAAATGACATGCACTTGGTGGGGAAAGACATAAAAAGCTGCCTGTGGGTTCTCAACCTTTTTCAGATATAGTGGAAGCAGGCTGGGATAATCCAGGAATGATCCCACTTTTCTGTGTATGTGTGTGGAGGGGGGAGAGTTGTTTATACAGCAGAATAACCTTTATCTAACATGATGCCAGTAGAGCCGGAAAAAATTTGATTGCTCTAGGTCAGAGGCATCTTTACATTAGACCCATTCCTTATTGCCCCTACTAAAACACAGAATGACCAATTGCTTCTATTCAGCTTAGACCTCCAACGGCCTAGTTAGAAAGAAAACCACTTCCAGATGCCATTAAATGGTACTAGTGAAACATGGAATTTTCTACTTCAATGAAAACATAATTATTAAGTGGAATGTCACAATTTTATCACACTTTTACCACACTTTTACCAAACCAATTCCCCCATCATGCACCTCTCAGGGCCACTAACGTGAGATAAGAGTGGATGAGAGATTCCCTGACAAGGGAACAACTGCTGTTGTTCACAGCAAGTTAAATAATGAACCTGAACAGCAGGTGTAAAAAGTGATAAACCCATTAATGAAATTAGTTAGCATTAGTAGCCACCTACTGAATATTTCCAAAATATCAAGTCAGTCTTAAATTCTATATGAAAAGTAGACAAAACCACAAAACAGAGGAAGATTGCAAAGAAGATATTCTGCACTCTTCCTGCCCCACAGTGCAAAACTTGATGTCCATTGTATTGGCACTGTGTAATGCATTTAATGCAGAATTGAAAACGGTCCTTCAGTCTTGTCCATGGAGTTATTAAATAACTCCAGTTATTTAACACTAAACTGTGCTCTGACTGTCATTGTCACAGAAGTTGGGCATAGAAAGTCATGCTGATCCCACAAAGAACTAATTGTTCTATCCAAGCTTGCATCTACGGCAAGTTTTGTGTGCTGTTTCATCACAGAATAATATTTTCTGGTCCAGATAAGAATACTGTTTCTTTCTGGGGTCAGATTTTAAGCATCTCAGAACTTTATGAGACGTGAACACTACACATTGTGTAGTGTATTTATAATCAATTGCAAAAGTGATTTTGAAAGTAGAGTGAAACATGATTAACTTAACCTGTTGAAATCTGGGCTAGATGCATGTTGCTCTTCTGAATTTTCAAGAAAATATCTTTTGCACCTGGGACCAGCCATGGTGCCTCGGATGTGTTGGTGTTTTTCTGGAAATCATTACCACTGGGTAGGCAAAGAGGCAGGTACCTGATTTAGTGTCATGCTTTGTTACAGTGTTCTGGATTTTGGGTTATAATTGATCTCACAGAATATGAAGTAGCCAGAAGTCAGATCATGGGTGGAAGTGAATGTCTGCTATCTCAGTGTTAAATGAACAAACCTGGAAATAGGAAAGCAGTAGCACCACCAGCAAGTATGTGTAAGTATCTCAAATCTCCCATGAGCTCTTTTTGCCTGCAACTTACATGTAAACATTTTAAAGGTGACTGCTTATACTATTTATATAGTAGCTCATATTGCACTACATATCTGACCCATTGGTCAGAGTTTCTTGTTGATGTCATCTTGAATTTTACACTTTATGCTTCAAATATTTGGAGAAAAACAACATGTAAGTGGTATGACACAGCTAAAATGAAAATGATCAGTTTAATGTGAAAAATGTTATCTTCATCTTTTTTTGGTGCGCTGTGACACACACATACACACAGACACTGCTCCCATCTAATAGAGTTATACTCAGTCAAATCCAAACTAACTATAAACAGGTTCACCTCCCGTCGGAATTTCTTGGCCTCAGATATTAAATAAACTTAAAAAGAGAGGAAATAGACCTCGGCTTAAAGAGATAGGAACAAGGTCTGGGCTAAAACTGGCCCAGAAAAATAGAATCAAATGTTAAAGTACTGCAAAGAAACTTGCAGTGGCTGCAGAACAAAAACCATTTGCATATAGAGCACATTATGCTGCTCACACTAAAGTGACTGGCAGATATGCTTGCAGTGGGGATCTTTAAGAAGCAAGAATGGCTAGTTGAAGGAGCAATAAATGAAAGACAAAATGTAATTCTGGATTGGTTATCTGGGAAATAGTTGTTCAGGTTAGTTGTTTAGGCGTAGGTGGTAGAGTTCTACACTGCAGAAAACATGATGCCCAAGAATCAGCAAGCAGCTGAAGACAAGCATTCACACCATCATCACCTTGCCGTCAGCTGCTCAGGTAGATATGCTGACAGGGTGAGATGAAAGGAGTGGAAATAGGACCAGCAATTTCAAATGGCTTTGTGAAACAACAGGGACTCAGACATGCATGTGTGGATGCAGATTGTCCAGAAATGCTGATGCCTTTCCACTTTCTGTGAAGACAATCCTTTCCTTGACCTCGGTGATCATAAAGCTCAGCTTGGCTGTTCAGGCTATTTATATAGTCACAGGCAAAATTGTACACCTAATCTCAGACTTTTACTTTCCAGAGTGTTGGGTGAGCATTGCTGAAAACCACAGATGTGTGCTTTGGCTTTTTATATGAAATAATTCCAAAGCCATTTCTCCCTGTTAAATGCAGAATTTAATTTAGTCATGCGTATCATAAAAATATGGGCTATACCATGAGACTGAGTCACCACACTGAAAGAAAGATTTTTTGGAATTTCGTGACTTAAAAATTGTTTATTTTGCTATATTAAATCTGGTGCCAGACAAAGTTTTTACTGTGATAGGTACCCCAAAACTGAGAAACAGGAATTCACAAAATGTAAGACACTTTAAAGGTGTGGGATTTCTGAGAAAGTGTTAAGATTCTTCCTGGAAAACCAGATTTTTTCAGCACTTCTTAGTTGAGTACATGCATTCACTTACTCCTTCTGGAACTATTGGCTGCATAGTGTATTTAATTGCAAAACCCAGGCCTAATCTACACAATTTTTAAAATTTTATTTTCACTGGTTACAGCTGTTAACTACAAGAAATTCAGCAGAGTAAGGAATGCTTCCCCTCCCTCCCCTCCAAATGCATAATGTTTGTATGTTGGGGATATATCCCTAGTATATAGAACAGATCCCCAAATTCAATTTCTGATTATTAGTTTTATAATTTTAAAGAAGTTTTAACATAGACAGAATTTAAAAGGTTATGATAGCTACATTCTTTAGCCAGCAGCTAATGTCACATCTAAGGTATCATAAGATCCTAGCACTTCTTTTGTTTTTGGATAGAATACGTGCATTTTCCCCAGTAATTTCTAAAAGCTTTTACTAAATGCAACCTGAAATGTTTAATACAGACAGGACATCTTAAGTGCACGCTGACCAGTGCATACATACGTTTTCCTGGAACCTCACAAAACAATTATGAACATTGTAAGAATTCATCCCATTTATACCAGTAGCAATTCAATGGCCATAGCTGTTTTATTATATTATCTGTTAGCAAATACAAAGCTAATATTTGCTAATAGCATACTTTCAGTGGTATAATTACCACACATCACTTTGATGTCCCATTAGAATTTTTTTAAGTGAATGGAAGTAGCCCAAGGTAGTGCTCAGCAACATAAAATATATATGCTGAAATAATTAAACTCAGCTAGACCTCAATCCAGTGCTGTAAGTGAAGAAAAACCTTGTTGTTGTTTTTCCTTCATAACACGTCTGTACTTAGAGGGATGCTTAGGGCCTGTGGGACAAATAGTCTAGCTGGGTGAGAACTAGATGTTATGTTTCAGAGAAAAAAAATGTATTTTTTCTATAATGAAATGAAAACATATTGTTAAATATTTTCTCTTAAAAATGATTGAAATATTTTGCTTCAGACTTATTTTTATAATAATATGATATGACATGAAATAAAGGTAATGAAATGGAAATAACTTAAAAATGGCAAATTTCACTTTCAGAATAACATATTACAAAGTCTGTTTTAATTTTTTTTTTTTTAATGCAGAATGTCATGCAGAAAAATATTTCCATGAAACACAATCTTTTGATGAATTTGTAAATAGGAGTTACAGAGTTTCCTTTTCATGGTTTTAAATTTGCATTAAAATCAGAAAAAGGAAAAGTTTGTCATTTTTCATACATTCAAGAAAGTTTTTTCTAAATATATATTGTGGGAAGGAATAATTTTGACCAGCTCTGTTTGAAACTTAGGACCTTCTGATGCTCAGCACAGAGTTCTGTCCTTGTGCAAAAATAATTTCTAGTAATAGTAAGCTGTGATTTTCTATGTGTGACCCACCCTCAAAGAGGAATTTTACCAGTGGGTTTTACAACTATTTTCTGAACAGCAGATAAGTGGGCTTGTGTAAAATTTTAACATTTCAAGAGTGATATTCCACTGCCTTTTTCTAAACAGGAGGTTAAATTCATTGGCAGACACTGAATGTAGTTCAGCATGCCCTTCTGCTCGAGAGGGAAGATGTTACTGGTCACTGAGTAGGTGACATGTTGCTTCTGTGCAAGACAGCAGCTCGTGGCTCTGTTGACTACAAAATTCAGCGAGAAGCAGGAGATGGGATTTGCTGCCTTTCTCAGGAAGCTGTGGCTTCCTGCCCTATTGTGTTCAAGAGAATATCTATCTGTGTGAGGTTTCTGGATCTGGTTGTGGATATAGCACCTCAGCTGCAGTTTGTTGGCACCTCGATTTGGAAAGGCAGAATCTGAGATTTTCCATGTTAGGTACTGGAACTCTATTCCCAGGTATATGACCAGCAATGTTATAAAGTCTCTCAGATTTATGAAATGGACAGTTGAATCTCACCTGGCTCCCGACGTAGGAGTATTGCATTATTTCCAATAACAAAACTACAAATTGCAGTGAACTGTGATCTGTCAACAGAAACACAAACTGACAACTGGGAGTGACCTGCTGGCTTCCCTTACGATAACTTCACTGCTGAGCCAAATGTTACTCCCCAAATCTGTAGACTGGGCATAGAAGTAGAGCATGCTCAGTGACATTGGTATTTAGGGTACAATTAACACAGAGCAGAAGGCTGGAGATTTAAGCAATAGGCCTCTAGAAAACCAATGGACACATATTTTTGTGATGTCAAGAAGTGGGTAATTGTGAGGACAGTAAAGGACACTTCTCTGGCAAGTGTCCATTTCAAGCCCAGCCACTCTGGGTTAAAGATGCTAAATCAATAAAAGAAACAGAGATTGAAAAAAAAAAGTCACTGAACTCATTTTGAGGAATGGTTGTAAAGTTTTCATTGAGTCTTTCTATGAAAATTCAGCTAATGCAGAATAAGCATCGTGAAAATAATAAGAACACTTAAATTCAACAGCATCAAAAAATTAAAGCAATAGTGTGTTATGGAGTTTTACTGGCTTCATTGCCAGCTCTGCATATATGTGCATGACAGCTTGGATCCTGTAAGTAAAAATAAATAAGTCTCAAACATATACAGTAAATTGAATATAAATTTCCCCTTTCCTTCATGTCCCAATATCTTTATACCATCTTTTTTTTTATTGTAACAGCCTTATGTTTCTCGTCAGTATTTTATTTTCTGAAGCAGTCTTTAATCTTTCTTTCTACAAAAAGGTTAACTGCAAGCAGTATTTTATAAATTACAGCTTTATAGAAAAAGCAATAGTGAGAAAGGGAGAAGACTTAAATTTCATAAACTTCTGCATAAAAATAAGTCTGCCGTTACTAACCGTTATTAAAGATCCTGGCTCAAAACCCTACCTGTGATAAGCTGATATCCTAAGCTAAGCCACTTCTTACTGTCCTGTGTGTTTTATTTGTGAGATAATTGTTTTCAGTTGTTTGACTGTTAAAATGTGATGTTATCTTGGTGTCACTATTCAAATTTTTTCCAGCTGAATGCTGGATCAAAACACTGAATTTCAGATACTGTTTGGCAAATGTCAGTCCACCAACCTCATACCAAGAAAAAAAAAATTCAGTTCGTTCCCAGTGTTCCCCTTCAGATAAAATTCCCCTTCCTTTAAAGGAATGTTTGCCAGAATAATGAACAATATTGCAAGCAAGGTTGGTTGCCTGACATTCCTTTTTAATATACAGCTTTTGTTTTCTTTTAATTTTGACACAGCTGTTTTGCTCTGAAGTTTCCCATACCATGTGCCTGATTTTTGCCTGATTTCTTTTTATTTCAACTAGGTTTGCCAGCTTTTTTTGTCACCGTTAAAAATTACCAAGATCTTTCCTTTCAGATATTTTAGCAGCTTTGTGTTTTGGAAAATAGCTGGACTGCAAATTCAGCTTGAATTAGCTGAATTTGGACAAGCTATCATAAATAGCAACATGTTTTATATCTTGAACAAATTGCATTTTGCATATGCTGAATACATTCTTATTTAGGTTGACAACATCTCATTTGATCAAATAATAATCTGCCTCCCCACACCTTGAAGTGCTGAGCACGTTGTGCATAAAATATTCCCACAGAATGACCCTATAATTTTGCTACTGGTGTCTGTGGTGTGAAGTGCTATTGGAAATCAGAACTGAGTTCAGGAAATGTGCTCACTTGTTCTGTCAGTGGAAAGGGTTTACCTTACTAAACCATGAGAGAGGGGAGAAGACTGAGAAGAGGAAGATGGCACACCTGGGAAGAGAAGAAAAAATTGACTGGAGTTGGAAAGGAGGTAGTCCGGAGAAATAAGAGGCAACACTGAGGGAAGAATGAGACTCAGAATGGAAATATGCCGGACCCAGGGCTTAAGGGGAATAGAGTAGGCAGACTGGAATTAGAAACAGAAATAGAAATTAAATGCAGGGCACTTAGTAGAGAATACTGAGATCTCTTAGCTGGGAGGAAGAGACGATGACTGCTTGGTTAAAGTGAATGATGTGAGAAGGCATGAAGTATTAGGTGGTGGTGGTAAAGTTTAGAAAAAAATTGAATGCAGATAAATATAACCAGAAAGAAAATCTGAAGAGTGGAAGAAACAGCGTATCTGAAAGGGAGCAAAGAGCCAAGATAGATAAGATGTAAGTACAGGCAAAATGAGTTTAGTAATCATGAAGCCAAAAAGTAAAGTACAAGGAAGAACAGAGGAAGCTACTACTGTGTAGCTTCATTGAAACCTTGGAAAAGTATCTTTTTTCTTATCATATACCTGGAAACCATACAAGAGAGAGTGTGTAGTTCATAAAGCTGATCCACCTATAAAATTACCAGGTGTCACCATCAGTTAATCTATTAGCCCAAGAGACTGCAGTCTGTGCTGTGAACTTAAACATTTCTGCTAACAGACCACTTTAAGGGCTTTTCTTACTTTAAATCTAGGAAATTACAGAAACTATGCATAAAGGATGCTAAAGTGAGATCTCCTAGTTCTGATACTCCCTAGTCTTGGGGTTGTTAAATGGCGTGTGGGCTTGTCTGCATGTAGCAACCATAGATACTTCATAATAAATTTCAAGTCTTTTTGTGTACTATCGATTATGGAATGATTTTGCTAAATTGTGTTATCACAGATCTCTCTTCATCCTGCATTCCCTATTGCTCATGCAGCCTATGGTGTATATTGCTTTTCCAAGACAAGGTTCAAATTAATTTTTCCTTTCTAAAAGCTCAGGCTTACAAAATATGTAAGCAAGCTCCTAGAATGAAGGAACAATCAATCTGTATGGCTCATATGTGTCCTTTATATCAATTATTTAGTAAGGGAGCAATTTAAAGGGAAAGTTTTTATGATTCAGATAGAAAGTTTTTATGATTCAGACATGTTCATGGAAAATATGAAAAATGCATTGGCACAGAGCTTTTTGTGAATGTTATCATAATAATGATGCCAAGGGAACCTAATTTAAACCTAGAAAAGATCTAATAGGTCACAACAAATGTTTGTGGGAGAGAAATGTTTGCTGTGAACACATTGACAGATTTTTATTTTTTTATAGAACAGAAGAAAAACACAATTCGTATTGTAGGGCCCTTGAGAATATCTATTTTTGTTCACTGAGAAAAATCAATAACTTTTTTTGGAAGGATTAAGACATAGAATATCGTCATTTTTTGTACAACAGGGTTGTTATACCATGAAAACATGCCAAAAAGTCTTGGGGAGAGAGGCAGAATCTATTAAGAAAAACATTCATTTCTCTTTATTATTGGCATAACTTCCATAGCAAAAGATGCAAAATTGTCAAATTATTTTATTTTCCTCACAAATTTACTGGAAGTTGGGTCATACCCAAGTAACCCAGTAATCTCCCACCTGTAGAGCATTAATATAGTGTATAGAACAGCAGATTTATGACTTGTTCCAAAGACAAGCATGAAATTATATCTTTTCCTTTTACTGAGAGGGCCTCTGCATGAGATGAACTAATACATTATTGTAGCCTAACATACTTGTTAGCTATTTTCCTTTCCTGAATTAAAAAATTGAATTATATACACTCAGTCTAGTTACTGAACCTGTAAAGTTTATTAAAGTTTATCGACCATGTGTATACACTTCAGGATTTAGGTTCAATTGCTTCTTTCAAGCTGGAACATTGAATTAAGATGCAGTGCCTTGCTGTGGCTCTCATGGACTCCAACTGAGCTACAGGTAGCAAAAGTCTCCTTCAATTAGACATAATCATCACTCACAGTCAATAATTGTGCTAAAGGCTGCTTTCAAATCTGTGAGGGATTCGCATTTAATGTACTGATTCAGCTTGTCTGAGCCAAATTCACTGTGTACTGAAACCAAAGCAATTTAGTTCTTGCCTACGGCCCTTTTGGCAGTTCATCTAGTACTGAGCACTGTAAGGACTGTGAGATACAATTTAATCTGAGACATCTGTGCACAGACAGGACCTTTTCCGTAACAGAGAAAGACTAAGTAATGGCTAAGCTGTAGTTTTATGTGAAGAACCAAGTCTTATCTCTCCTCTGAAAAATAAAGCATTTAAGATATAGTAGAAAGCCAAACCAAAAAGAAAAAAAAAAAAGAAAAAAAAGGAATAAAAAAATCCTTGGATTTATGAAATGCACACTGAGGCTACTAACAGCTTTCCTTGCTCCTAACCACATAAAGCACTTGAGCCGTGATCCTTGGATTAACCATTTAAAGATATTATACTTATCATCAGCTGCAGCTGACTGGAAAGATCTTTATTAAATATGAAAGAGAGAAGGCTCACTGCTTGTGATTTTTGTACAAATATCAAAATTTCCTTTGCATGTATTTTTTCTAGCTCATGATGTTATTGAGGAAAGTGCTGTAATATTTATCTCCTATATCATCCTGACTCCAAAAAGGCTTGCTATTTCCAGGAAAGGCTTAAAAGTCCTGTAGTTACCACACATAATATTGCATAGGAAATTTTAATGATAGCGAACCAATAGCTGATAGTGTCTGCCAAGTTTTACTGACTTAAGCCAGGTGTTCACCGTGAGTTTGCACTTAACCATTCTGTGATCTCTACTTGCCATTTTTCTGAAATAATGAAAAGCTTGTTGTAATGAAAGAGCCATTCTTGAATATTTCTTCAAAACCAGTTTCAAAACGCTTTTGTTTATATGAAAACAAGTCAGGGAGCTAGCTGGAAAGGTGAATGCAGATCTATGTAATCCACTAATCATGGAGATATTGCCTTTTGTCAAAGGCCCTGCTTGTATGAAGCAGGAATCAACACAACAGCCTTCCTTGGCCAATACCTGTTTAGCAAAAATATGACTAAGAAGATAAAGCCCTATCACAGAAAATTGTGAAAGCATGAAGTATAAAAGCTTGGCTGTGGAATCTAATTACAATAAAGTACATTGTTAACATAAACTTTTGTACCGAGGCTCTGAATTATAAGTTTGAAGGGCCAGTTGAAGCCTCCACCAGTGTTAACAGAGAGGCAGTGAAACCCATCTGCAATTTCTTTAAGTCAGGTCATATACATAACCTTCAAAACTGTGACAAGAAATTATCTGAGATTTGTATTTTTGGTCAAGATATGATGCCTTGAGTGGAATGTGAGGTAATCAGAATTTCCTTTGTTGATTTTCTGAAACAACCAGAGCAGCCCATTGACTTGTTTGCCTGTTATTTTGAGATATCTAATGAGTTATGAGTCATGCAGTGTGGGCACTGCAGTACCTGGGCACCTAACTTAGGTTTCTGAATAGATTTAACTGCAAGGATAGGATCCTGTGACATCTGGGATTGCATCTGCACGCCTACCTATGTGAACTATTAAATTCAGGAGAATGTTCATAGTAGATGATTGCCACATGCAAATGACAACAGCAGTCCAGGGTGTGGACCCAGAATATCTCGGTTGAAGGTCTTCACTACCAACGTTCAGAATTTTGCTTGCTTTTCAACTTGTCTCCATCTGGCTCTGAATTTTGCACTGCTGGCAGCTTCGACACCCAGTTGAAGAGAAGAATAAAGAAAGTCTTCATTCTGAATATGCTGCCATCCTGCAGTTGGCTTCTGCCTTGAGAAGTAAGTCCTGGAAGCTCACAACATGTGTGGCTGTGGATGGACATTTTACATGTAGGTGCCCTTATCACAGGAGTCTTGTGAACTTACCAGAAAGACAAAAAACCCCACACTCCACAGCTACATAAAATGATGTTTTTGTCCCTTTGTTGGGTCTGAACCTCAGTGCCTTGTGGCAGGCACTGACTTTTTGTTCTTTATGCTAGCTGATGGTCAGATAAAGGATACCTTATTCATGGCTAGACCTGCTACATATTAAATACATATACTGATCTTGCTACTTGTTTTGATTACATTACAAATTTCCTACAAGGAGAGCATGAAAGAATAAAAAGCTTACTTGTTTCCCTTGATAAAATAAAGGCTGAAAAAGAATATATTGCTCTCTGTGTTTTCATTGTCCTTGTTTATTCATCAGGACAGAAATAAGTCAGGGACAGAAGAGAGCTTTTTAAGCTCAACAATGAACAGTGTTAGCTCATGAATAAATTGCCCTAAGAAAATGCAGGTTGGAATTATAAGAAAGGCCATCCAGAGAGAGATTCTAAGTCAGCCTTTCTAGTGGTTTAAGGAAAAAGCCACCCCAAACCCCACCTTGGAATCATCTTAACTGGAAGATTGAAAGCTGATATAAATGCACATGAATGTCGTACCTTATACTACAGAAAGATTGTTTTTCACCCAGAAGATCCATTCCAATCTTGCGTTCCCAGAAGTGAGTTCCACAAGTGCTGCTGTGTGAAGCTGAAATTCCAGGAAAAGATTATTTACATCCAGTAAATGAATGCAACATTGCTTAGGAGTTTCTGACTTCCTAATTTTTGTTGCAGAGCTCTTTAGTATCTCCTTGTAAAGGACATGGTGCTTGGTTGAATGGTATTGTATGTGAAAGATGTTTCATAGTGCATTATCAACTTCATTTTTCTTAATATGCTTTTTATTAATTTAGCTGTAATGTGTAACCTTTAGGTAATTCACAGGGTAGTTAATGACCAGCTGGACAGATTGAGTCCCTGAGGTAAAAGTAGTAGCTCTTAATGCTTCAGCCAATCAAAGGTTTTAAACACTACATGCTAATGAAACGTTTGTTAGTGAAAGGTCCCTCATACACACAGCAATCTTCCCAATTATTTTTTTTTTTTTGCAATATTAGCTAGAAATTCTATATTAAAGTCAAAGGACAATTTTATCAACCAGTTGTGTGTCCAGACTACCTTCTGGACATGAGACTAGAGAAGTGTGAAACTTCCCCTTGCAGTTAGCTCATGTAGCCTTTCAGTTTTGGTATCTTCTTACGTTTTGAGACTGTTATTATGACTGTTATAATTTCTAACAACTAGGTTTTATGCTGCTTGGCTTGGAATTGGATGATAGCAATAGGTAAAATGCAGTCCACGTTCACCTCCATGTTTTTGAATGATAAAATTTCAGGACAAAAAGGAAATCTCAGATTCACTTCACCAATTTTCCAAGGTTCACATATCTGTATTTAGATGTGAAAATTATAAATTCTTTTACACTGTTGTAAAAAGGAAAGGATAAAAGTGGGAAGATTCTAGGGAAAAATATTAATTGAACAGTTTACTCAGTTAATATAAATTTTTGTAGAGTAATATGCTCAATTATATCCATAATAGACCTAGTCAAATACTCAGAGGAAAAGTCATTGAATAATTTATTCAATGAAAAATGACAAAATTCACTGAATAATGTATTCACTGAACAGTACTCAGCTCTAAAAAATTTTTCTTAAAAGATGTAGAGAAATATTTCAAGATGTTAACGCTTTGTCTTTTATCTTGCTATACCCTGAAAATCAACACAATTCTGAGTTTAACCAACCTCAAATACTAATGGTAAGAAATCTTTCAAAGTTTCTCTGAGTTTAAATTTTCTTTTTCATATGTTCTTCAGAATTTTTCACAAAGTTTAGGAGCCAAAAATATCTGTAATCCTCCAGAACGCATCTTCAACCTTATGAAGTGTTATGTAATAATTTTCTTATTGGAAACATAGTCCTGATTTTTTTTTTTAATATCAAATGAACACAACAATGTATTTTTAGATGCTTAATTAACAGAAATCTTCACATGTTGTTCATGCTGACAGTGCATGAACAATCCTTGCATTCCAAATGCAAAGGCAAATTTGAATACAAAATTCAGTGCTTTCAAAGAATCCCATTTGTACATGCTGGGTGTTAAATGTTAAAACAACCCCCACAAACTATTCTCTTATCCAGCAAGAGAAAATGCAATGTCAGGCAGACACTTAGAGCTTAAGAACGGAAAGATAGACAGGGCATGCCACAGGTCAATAATGGATGGTGTTATCAGATAAACAGGTCACAAATATTCGATTCAAAATATTAAACTAATTCTACATAAGAAGTGACTAGTTCAATGATAATTAGCTGCATTTTTATGATGCATATAATATCCGTGATGCCACAACATCAGTGCTAACACTATCACAAAGACGATAAAGATGAAAGTAACTAACCTTCAGGTTAACTCTAATTGGAATACCCTTAAATTAGGGGAAATGACATCTAACATTAATGTGCAATAACACCCTTACCATTTAGGTCAGCTCCTGCTAATTTGTTTGTGTACTGTAAGTATCAGTCATTTTTTAATTCTCTTGTGTGTTGCATGCTGTACCCTTTATCATTTGGATTAAATTTAATACCCAAACTTTACATTCTTAATGAGAAAATTTTATTTTAATTGGTCACTGTTCTCTTTCTGACTTCTTCTTTGGCATCTCCAGCTTAGAACCCCAGACCTATCTGCAATATGCTTTGTATTTAAATGATTCACCATGCATATTTTATCTATTTTCATAGTAGTAACTAGACAAGCGTTGCTGAACTTTGGCAACAAAGCTAGGCCAAATGAAACAGAAAAACATGGAATAAGTTGACTGACTTCTGGTCAAGAGGAAAAGCTAGAGTCTGCAACAAGTTTCACTATCCATTGTTGCAGCAACCAGCAATGGAGAGAGATGTATTATGTTGTGTGCTCCTACTTCCCAACTGATATCACTGGTGAATCTTATTAGGGTTTGTTATGGCACGATCAAATCATACAACAAAGAAATGCACTCAGGAGTGGGATTCGTCTTACCTAACTTTAATTGTCCATAGGTTAGAAGTCTAGTCTGTCTAGTCTGGTCTAAGCTTTCATTATCGCCAATCAAAAGAGATAGAAAAGGTGCCCAGACAGCTAGACTAGAATTAGTGTTCAACTCTCTGTTCCTTGTTCTAAAATTATAGGAACTCAGCCTAAAGTTCTCACTGCTGAACATCCATTCATTGCATAAAACTCTACTGTCCTCCAAAGCTGGCACTGCTCAGTAACTTTCCTGGAAGTCACAAGAGACATTTGGGGAAGGTAAGCCAATTTAGTTATTCTTTAGGCCATAAAGTTGGATGCTTTACGTCACAAATTAAACAAATGGGGAATAAAGTGCCCTATGCTGTCTCCTGTGACATACAAAATATTTTGTGTTTCACAACCATAATCTACCATCTTTTACTAGAGTGACATAGCTTCCCAAAATGTTAAAATTATTCCATGTGTGACAAAGTAAATGTTGAAATTTCTCATATTACTCTACAGCCGGGCAATTTACATTTTCAGCTCGTGCCATTATTAACATGGTGCTAGAGGGAAGATAAATATTTTCCATGTAAAGATATAAAAATCTCTCCCCTTTCCTTTATGAAAGTCACAGAAAAATTAGCAAGGAACTAGTTTAGATCATCAGGAAGACTCAGCTGGAATGGGAGTCTGTGTTATTTGAGAGCCATCTGATGGGCAAATGATGCTGTCTGTTATGAAGAACAATCATGCCATGACACAACACCACTGAGATATCAGAGTTGTCATTTCAGTTCACACTTCTTGAATATGTAAAGTGCAACTGTTAAGTAATTTGATATTATTCTGTTGTTTTGTCCTCCTGAGAGAAAAGAAAAAAGTCATTAATTTAGAGCCTTTTATGTGGTTTTCCCTGTAAGGATAATTATTGTTTTGTATTTATACACCCATATATATATATAAAAATATATATTAAAAATTTTTACATAAGATTGGTTCTGAATATATATACATATATATATATAAATGTGTAAATGTATATATATGTATATCTGTACAAATGATTCTGAATTAAAAATATACAGAAAACTGGTCTTTAGAAAATGGAAAATGCTGCTTCTGAATGTTGAGTCATTGAATGTTATCTCTGTGACTAAGGCACAAACTGCATTTTGTTAGGGGAAAAAACCCCAAAACAAATACCTAAGCTGAACCTCATATTGCTAAGTCCAGACTTGGGCAAAACTGGGTTTTATATGTTTAGTTTTACCTGCATCTGAGCACAAGTAATATTTTTTGCTGTGGTTTTGGAAATTCTATCAAAGTATCTGCCAGTCACTTGTCAAATTCCATGCTGTCATTCTTGGATATAAAGATTTCAATAGCACTCCTGCTGAGCATGATAACTGCTTATGCACGTGTTTGAACATGTGATGTAAACTGTGATCCTCTGTGTTCAAAGCTCCACAATGTTTGTCTAATCTGTTTGATGCTATTCTTCCCAAAAAGAATGTATTGTAACATCCCAAAAGATACAGAAGAGATAAGGTTCAGAAGACACAAAGGATTATACTTACACCTATGCCATAGCTCACTGAGTCCTCAGATTACAGAATGGTGAACAAACCCATATTACATCATACCGCAAGAAAAGGTCATTGGAACATGGCACTCATTAATGGTGCTGGAAAAAATTGCTGACTTTATTTCACATCTAACAACGTGTTGCAAAAAGAAGCTTTTAATATTAAGCAATGAAAGAGAAACCAGAGTTAGTATATATATTCAATTTTTGTAAAAAAATAAATGAATATTGTGGCCTGGTTTTGCATTTCAGAAATGAATGAGAGGTTCATTCATAATTAAATATCCCCATATTTTCTATTAAAAAGGCAAAGATGTGTGAGATGTGTGCATTCAGTTGAGTTTACCAGTGTGCATCGGCATATAATCGTTCAAAGTTTTCAGGAAGCATAACTGCTATGCAGTAGAAATATTTTTCCAGCACACCTACCTGCAACATTACTTTTGAAATAAAGTATACTGGAAACTAAGTATCAGGTATAAATGTTATCACTTGCTGAATTGTCAATGCTTGCCCTTCATAAATCACAATGGTACTAAATCTGTCATAAGGCAGACAAGACAAAAAGTTGTACTGTGTCACTATTTCAATGACAACAAACTTATTAACCATGCCTATTATTTTCCAAGCATGAAATTTTGCAACTTTAACAGTACTCATTTGTTTAACCATTAACTAAGTACATTTGAAGATAAATTGTTGAAATCATTAGGGGCCTTTGCTATGTAGCATGACTGGTTTATGATCTGCATTAGAACCTCCTCCTTTTATTATGATGAAAGTATTTTATTTATAGCAATGATTGTTACATATGTTCTGAAATGATTTATTGTAGTGGATGGGAAAGCAAAACATGGACATTTTAGCAAAGAGTTTTGACTGATATTGGTAAGTACATAAAGATAATAAATGTTGAACTGCATCTACCAAATTGGTAACTGTTATTAGTTATTGCTCTTGTTTAGTTTTTCTGAAAATTGTGCATTCCTGTAGTACTATCAAGTGTTGTATGCAAGACACAGGCACAACGCGCATTTTTTGATGTGAACCATAACTCCAGGTGATAATTGAATGTCTATTTGCAAAGAGTAGGACTTATGTTCAGAGAATCATTCATACTGGATGTACGCCTTTATACCTCATCTTGATGGTAGTTATTGCTTGTGTAGCATCCTGGTGTGCCTTGCATCTTCCACGCATGTATTTGCAAGGGTTGAACTGAAACACAATGAGTTCAATTGTAATCAGAGCATATTACATATTTTAAGTTTCTTATGAACCTACTTAATCAACAATTTAGATAACATGAATGGAAATGATGTATTAGTACAAATCATGCCTTCTTTACTATCAATATATGACTAAATTAAAGTTTCAACATAACGTCTTTAATAAAATCATGACTGATTAACATTACTCATTGAAGAATTGTTTCCTTCCTTAATTGTACCCCTATGTTTGATCATGTAATCCCTCTAAAGTTTGAATATTTCCTTGAAAATTGTAGCTTCACTACAGAATTAGTATAGAATTAGCTTGTTTAAGGTGCAAAAAGTTTGTTGCCTCTGCTTTTATAACTGCAGGCTCAGTGGAAAGACCAGAAGTGTAGATATTCTTGTTCTGTATGAAAAAATAGCCTAAGACACACTTTCTGATTCTGAGCTTTCCTCCCTGTCCTTTAGAGTCTCTTGGAAAGCCAGCAGCTAGACTAGCTTGAGGTGACACTGGGAATACTGATGTTGATATATCGTGCTTGTCTAGGGTATCAGTCACTATTTGTATTCCCTAACAGAGCTGGAAATGTCTTGCTTGTCAGATGCGTTCTTAAAGCATCCTTTGCTGATTTCTCAGTATCAGCATCTGAGTTACGGTTGATGATAATATTAAAGATCCAGAAATAAGCTCAATTTCCTGTGAACCAAGATGTAATCTGAATTAAGAAACATGTCTGATAGAAAAAAGGAGACTCGCTATCACATCTAATTAGCGAATCAACCATATTGCATCATTGGTTCAATTATTCTGCTTTGTTTTTCTTTTCTTTGTAGAACTGGCTTTGGAGAGTCTATCCATATGATAAACTAACAGAAGAGTAAAGAATAATAAGAAAAAAACACTACATTTTTTTACATGTTATGTAAAAGCTAAGAGATGGAAATGTTCAAATTCTTCTATCTAGCTATCAGTATTAAAAAAGCATATTGTACTAAGAATTGTCACACCAGTGGTGTCTCAAGAAACTGAAATGTTATTGGTTTTGCCTACAGTTAATATATCTGGTATTTATGCCACACATTGCCGCTGGTTGAATTTGAATCTCCAACATCTCTGGCTTAGATATTAGTATTGTTATATGCATTTATCACAACAATTTAAATGAGTACTTTCTTGGTGTTCTGGAACAGGATGAAAACTTCATGTGCAAACTATTATTAATACTCTTACTTTTTCTTACATTTTCTCAAACTATTCCACATCATAACTACAAGAATAGCATTTTCTTTTAGATGTTTCGTCTTGCAGATGTGTGCCTATTGTGAAATAAGTTGGGAGCCTTAACTGGCAACCCAAGAAATTTCAGGGTGTACATCCAATTATTAATGTTTATATTTTGATTAAATCTCTGTGGTAGAGTTACCCAGCGTGCTGAATGATATTCAGTTGAATTTGATCATTGCCTCCTGCTTTATACAGTATATTCCATAGTTATAAATGCAACTGCCACATTTATTTTGGCTTCCTAGGATTATTTTAAGATTACCAAAAACATGTTTAGTCCATAGTTTGGGCAGACTGGGCTATATCAGATGGCTGTGTCTGAATTCAGAATTTCAGGAATCAACACAAACAAGTTTTAACGTACACAAAATCAAGTAATAATAATAAAAAAAGAACTCCAAGTGTAACTTCCTTCAGAACTCCTTTTCATGTATAAATGGTCAGTAAATGTAGGATAGGTCATATAAATCATAACTCTAGTAATCCAATAAATAAGTTAGTATAATATATTTCCTACCTTGTGATGATCTGGAGGAACCGCTGGCAGAAAAGTGTCATAATTTCTTCTCATTTTATGGTATATATCTTAATTTCTAACTTATTTCAATAATGCTATACTTTTAGAAAACAATCCCTAGCATTTAGTTACCCTGTGTATCTGGCCTATTTTATTACTGAACTCATAAAGCAAAAAAAAATTATGAAGTCCAGCTATCACCCATTTAGGAAGGCATATGACTTCATGCTGGGATTCATTCAACGTAATAACAGGCCTTTTATTAAAGGAACATCCCGGCACACTAAGTAAACAGCAATGTACAAAAATGCCACAAGGTAAAGAATTCTCTGAAGGTTCCTCTGCAAGCAATTGAGTTGTGGAACTGGCTATCTTTATCCTTGAGACAACATTTATTACTTTCTGAAACCCTCCAGGAATTGTCATTGGATGTTCACTAGGTATTCCTAACTTGTAAACATGGTCACTGTCCTTTGAAAGATTTTGCTTCATTGTAAAAGCTCAAAACAGTTGAACATACTCAGGTTTGATCAAATGTCTGTCTGAAAATATAGTTTGTACTTCTCTGTGCATTAAGTAATACACCAATGCATCCTAATTAGCGTGGTGGGGGGAAAGGGATCTGGAAAGTAAAAGGCAATAGGGTTCTTGCCTTACTTACAGTTAGCTATGTTAGTATCTAAAATGAAACTTTTCGCAGAAAAAAGTTACAAAAATTCTTTGTAAGTTAGAGCCTTAATTTGCAAAAAGCACTACATCTATTCATTCTCAGCATCCATTCCTACATATCCTCTTGGTAAGGATTTATCAGATGATTTTTTTGCTTTCCTGTGCTAATGGGGAGTTTTTCATAACCATGTAATCTGCATAGTTTAATTACTAAAGGAATATAAGACTATCTGTTGAATGAACAAGAATCTTAGAAGTGTCTTAGTATAAATGAGGGGTATCAGCTCCTATTTCAGAATGGAAGCCATTACTAAATTATTTCATGAGAGGCAAGGATTAAGTTAAACTATGTTTGTTCATCACTGTAACAGCTGTTTTTCATAAATAGTGTCATCAAGGATTATATGCAAACAACAAAACAGCAACACCGTCTTTCTCTTGTTTATGAGTTTTCATTAATTCATTGAAAAGAATCAAAGCCTCTGGTGAAACTATTTGCTGTAATCAATGCTCTAAATCTTACTTTGCTTCATTAAAAACCAAAAAGAGTTCCCAAAACAAAACATGTACTTACCTTTGCTGAAAGGTTGTGGCAGAGAAAGGTGGTGATGAAACAAGAATAAAGGAAAGGAGGAATTAAAGAACTTTCTGAATCATAAAGTCCAGTCTCCTGTACTGGGAGATATCGCATCAGATAATAAACACCAAACATTTTGAACTGTATTTTGAAAAGCTATTAATTTTTAAATTCCTCATCCCCTATTGGAAGATCATTCCAGAACCTAATTTCTTTTACAACTATAAATCTAATTTCAGACAAAAATATATACACCTATATTTAAAATCCAGTTTATCTCAACACTGCCTTTAACTTAAGTAACTTTCTTCCCTTTTTCTTCTTTGTATGCTTCTTAATAACACTCATGCCAATTAACTCTTTCATCAGCTTTAAGTTTTTTCATTAGCATAAGTTTTACTTTTCTCCAAAAGTTTTCTTATCACCCTACTACACTCCTGCAGCAATTGTTGTTTAAGCTCTATATTATGGGCAGGACTATTATTAATCTTGTTAGACTTCAAAAAATTGAGGGTTAACTCTTCCCAAATACAGCCTTATCAGCTTTACTGCCGTACTTTTTGTTCTAGTTATCAATATTATGTTTCTTGCACCAGTAGTTTAGGATTTTCTCTTTTTCTGCTACATCTACTGCCTATTTGATCACAGTGTTTGCTGTCAGTTTCCCAATGGAAAGAATAGTCTTTTAACTGATTTTGTGAAATTTATATGTTCTCATGGATATTGATGCTTTATTTTTTTCTTTCTTGCTATCCCTTGTTTCCCACATTTATGTTACTTCACTTAGGTAGCATTCTCTAAGCCCAGGAGAAACAACATCTTTTGTCTAATTCAGATTTCTCATCCTATTTCTTTTTTAAATTATTCTTATGAGTCATGGCAAGCCTATCACCAGGAAAAACATATACATATCCATGGATGTTTTGAATGAACATCTCCATGCCTTCTTCACAGCACCAGTCCTTGATTAGTCTCTCTTTAATCATCACCTCCAACCTTCTTGTTTAGAGAGTAGAAGCACCACTAAGCATCTTCCTTAGCTTGGTATAGTAATCCTTGCTGCACTGTACTGAAAATTTTACAGTGACACTGCCAAAGAATGATCAGCAGGTTCTTTCACACTGTTTGCAGAATCCTTTTCAGCTTCATATGCAGAACCTTTGCGATTGCTTCTGGCACATGGTGTGTGGGTTTTTTTGTTTGCTTGCTTTTTGTCACTTATCTGTCAGTTCTTTTAAATAAGAAGTTTCCTATTTATGTGGACCTGCCTATTCTTCAGGTTGGTCCGGAACCTCAGTTCTCTCCCTTACATCCCGCTCCCCATCTGTAGATTGCTTCCCCTTCCCTTGTCCCTGTGACTACTCTGTGTACAAACTCTTTTCGGGCACCAGTCCTGGCTAATTCAATCTCTCCTCTTCCATGCTTAAGGAGATAGCAGCTCTTTTTCAGTGCTGTTTTATCTTCCACCTTTGATCTCTCTTTCTCCTCTTCAGTGCAGCACACTTGCTCTTCTGTTCTACATTTGCTTTTCTACCTGGCTTCTTCAGAGAATCATAGAAGTGCTGGTTAGAAGGGACCTCTGGAGATCATCTAGTCCGAGTCGAAGGATGACTACTGCCAATACTAGATCAGGTCACCAAGTTTCCAGCCAAGTTTTGAGAACTTTCAAGGATGGAGATTCTAATATACCTTTGGGTACCATTCTGCTGATCATTCTGTTTTAGTGTTACTCTTCTGTCTTAATGAAGAAATTTTTTCTAACATCCAGTCTGAACATCCCAAACCATGACATGTGGTCATTTCTCCTTGTGATATCATTTGTCACTGCTGAGAAGCATCTGGCTCCATTATCCTTGTAACTCCTTCAACCAGCAGTAGGCTGCGCGCACATTCCTCCCCTTAGCCTCCTTTATTCCAGATTAAACAAGCTCACCTTACCCAGCATCTCCTTGTAGGCTGTCATAGGTTTATAGAATTATAGAATCATTTAGGTTGGAAAAGACCTTTAAGATCATCAACTCCAACCGTAAACCTAAGACTGCCAAGTCCAGCACTAAACCATGTCCCTAAGCACCATGTCTGCATGTCTTTTAAATACCTCCAGGGATGGTGACTCAACCACTTCCCTGGGCAGCCTGTTCCAGTGCTTGACAACCCTTTCGGTGAAGAAATTTTTCCTACTATCCAATCTAAACCTCCCCTGGTGCAACTTGAGGCCGTTTCCTCTTGTCCTATCACTTGTTACTTGGGAGAAGAGACTGACACCCACCTCCCTACAACCTCCTTTCAGGTAGTTGTAGAGAGCGATGAGGTCTCCCTTCAGCCTCCTCCTTTCCAGGCTAAACAACCCCAGTTCCCTTAACTGCTCCTTCACCATCTTTGTTGCCCTTCTTTGGACACACTCCAGCACCTCAATGTCCTTCTTGTGGTGAGGGGCCCAAAACTGAACACAGTATTCGAGGTGCGGCCTCACCGGTGCTGAGTAAAGGGGCACGATCACTACCCTAGTCCTGCTGGCCACACTACTGATACAAGCCAGTTTACTAGTACTCTAGGCTCCTAACTGTCTTGATAACCTGCCACTAGGCCCTCGTGAGTTTTTCAACACTGTTTTTGCACTAGGGTGGCCAAAACTAAACGCAGTATTCCAGGTGTGGCATATGTCATTTGTGAGGAGAGTGTACTGTTAACTCCAATTCAGTTTGGCATCCATTGTAACCTCACAGTCTTTTTAGCTGGACTGCTATTCAGTCTGTTGGTTCTCAGATTGTACTGATGCCTACTTGATGCAGGTACACAACTTTGTATATTTTGTCATTGAACTTGAGGAGGTTTCTGTTGACCTAATCTTCAAGTATCTCAAAATCACTCTGGACTGAAGCTCTACTGCTCTACAGTCAGTCCCCGTCCTTGTCCCCAGTTTAGTATCATCTGCAAATTTGCCTTTAGTTTTATCATCCAAGTTTTTAGTTAAGAAACTGAACAAGATCAGTCCCAGTCTTTCTTACTGCTTATTGCCTAATTAGATATTGAGCCACTGATTATTGTCCTTTGCTCCCTGTGGTCTAGCCAATTTTTAACTCATCTCTTTTCATACTTGTTTTACTTTGGCATTGTGGTCACATGCTTCCAAAAGGCATGCTCCTTCAAAGCAAAGATCTGAACTCATATGAGTTTCTTATGAGCTCATATGACAATGTTTTGTTGAGTAACACATACCAAAAAGAAATCCCTTGTCAGCACTTTGAGGTAGCCCTCTTTCCCAGGAAAAACAACAAACAGGGAGAAAGACTATGCCAGTGATCATGCAGCTCTTACTTTCTCTGCCAAGAGGTTCACAACCATGCAAAAGCAAATGTTTTGCTCTAACACAAAAGTGATGGGAAGCTGCTGAATATTTGCATGTTCTATTGGATATCAATGCTGCCTGGAAGATGGAAAATAAAAACCTCCCCTCAAAGTATTGCTTCTGATGAATTCCTACAGCTAGAAAAGCCCAACATGTTCAGAAGTCAAAACCAAATAACATACCAGACAAGTGAAATAATTTTTAAGCATTTGTCTTTTCAATATTGTGTTCTCCCTCCCTCTCTGGCTCAACCACGCACTCCAGTGCACAGACACCCACAGATATCTGAGCCAACCTGCCAGCTGTAGCTCGGGAAAGAAAGTTCTGCATCAGGATGCTTCCATCTGCCCCACCCTGCCCACAAGGATGGCTGTAGACAAATTAAAATATCTGGCAAGCAAGTTCGGTATTTCAACAAACAGTGACTTCTGAAGCTAGGCACATCATGAGGAGCATTTGCGCCTTCTGCTTAGAGATGCAAGTCCTCACATTTTCATCAGCCAAGCAATCCAAAAGCTCAGAAGATGAAACACTTATCCTTACCAGTAAGCAGTAAAGTTGGGTTTGACAATGATGCTTTTAACTCCATTTTGGAGTCTCATTTAGCTCATGGCAGCCATCTTGTTGCAGTTCTCAAAGTACAACTTCTATCAAACTGAAAAAGAACCTCTCTCAGAACTGACCTTACAGGTACAGCCTAGCCCTTAATGATCTTAAAGTCTCAAATATTTCCGCATGTATTTATTTAAAATGCATTTCAGCTTACATTGAAAAGATAAATATAACCTCACACAGGCTAACTTATTTCTGCATGTATTTATTTAAAATGCATTTCAACTTACATTGAAAAGACAAATATAACCTCACACAGGTTAATTTAAAAATGCTGGGTGTAGTGTAATTAACTCACTGTAAAATACAACTGCTATGTTTGTCTGATACCTCTGTGTCTTGAAATTACTGTGATGACATGAAGTCTCTCTGAATCACAATAAGACATTGCTGAGCACTGTTATCCACCCTAATCGCTCCGCTATTGGAGTTCACCAGAAACTAAAAGCAAGACGTGCCCGTACACTCAGAACATATTCATGGTGGTTTAAGAGTGGCTATTTGACATTTAAATCTCATTTAGATCTTATTTGATTTTGTCTTTACAATATCTTGGTTTGGTTGCCTTCTGTATAAGTGTGATGGGAGCCAGACTGTTTGGTGAGAGAGCTTTCTGAAAGCCTGTGTTGTGCTGAAAGCATTGTAATCCCCTGTCTTTAGCTTCTAATGACCTGTATTCAGTGAATTTATACCATTTTATGATTGTGTGTTTCATTTTAATTTTGAAAGATGCCTTCCTCCTCTTGCATCCCTCCCTTCCACAGTATTATTTCTGTGCTAAAATATTGAGATTATACCCATTTTTTTGCACTTATTGCAATAAATTTATTTCAGCTTGGTGAATTTATACTGCTATTATACACGTTTTGTAAATGCTCATAAGTTTCTTAACTTTTGTGTCTGAATTTTTTTGCACAGAATTTGTAAATTCTGAGAATGTAGTAGAAAAGTCTGTCCAACTATTTATTAATGAGAGCAGGTGAAAGCACACCTCTTTCATTACAAAATATGCTTTTTTTAATAAGTTGCCATAAAACTCCAACTCATTTATAGTTTTTAATGTTTTGATTGGCTTGTCGATATTGTGGCTAACACCTGTATGCACAGGAGAAAGACAAACTATTACAAAATATTAAGTCTTTATAGCTTAAATCCACGAAGCACCTCTGTTACTGGAAGTTTTGACACTGTATAAATGCAATCAGTCAACATTGTAACTAAAGTCTTTCCAATACAGAAAAGATTTACACTATAGGAATAGGTTTATTTTCTGAAATCTTCGTGATCATATGCAGTTAACTTCCTCAGTAAAACAGAACTCATTTCTCCTGTGAGATTCCTGCAGTTGGTAGCAGTGAGATCGCAACAAAAAATGGAACAATTGTCAGCTACCTAAGCCTAGAAGCTTTGAATTTTCTGTTTTATTTCATAAGGAAAATCAGGACACAAAGCCTTACGTTATTATAATGTTAAGTTTATACATTTACAGTCTTGGAAGATAAGAAACATGAAAGTTAAAATTGAAAATGAAATCTTGATGCTTTCCCTGAAGCAAACGCTTAATTGTGTTTATTACTGCATAATTGTGTTGTAACAATTAGCCCACACATTTTTCTCTCTTCAACAAAGGCCCCAATCCTGCAAATACTTATTAGCTACTGGATGTTTCCTGGGACCACACACAGTATGTAAAGTTAACTTCATACATAAATCTTTATATGGTTAGATATGAACTCACTTCAGTTAGGAGAATTTGGAAACCTAAAGAAATGACAACAAAACATTGTTATCAGTTTTATATATCATTACAAACCCTGAGTCCATCTGTGTTAATACTAATGCATGGTTCCAGAACTAACTTGATAAACCTTTCCATGATGATGAACATCTGTAATCTAACTTTTACTTCAGTGGATCAGTTCTGGCAGCACATCCCACAGAATGAGACAACACCAGAATTGGAGGGAGATGGTACAATGTGTGTAGCAGACACACTGGATGTTTAATTCTGGGGTAGTAACATTCTTTCCAGTAGCAATTTGCAGCAAAGAACCAAATAAAAATATCCAGGTGATTGATTTATGTAAACAGATATAAGTAACCCTAAATTCATATTAAGATATATTTTTAAACAGGGAAGACATCTGTAATTTTCATAACTCTAGTCTTTGAACTTGTATATAACTTTATTCCATTTATTTTTTATTTTTACCTTATTTTGCAATCATGTTTACTTTCAATATATTAGCAGTCACTTCAAAATCCCGGTAAAGTAGCAAGCACCTACAATACCTCAGCCCTGCTATTAGTTCCTAACAAAGAACGTAAGGTATTTAGCATTTGCCCTGTGAAGCATGCTGCAGTTAACACATCCTGATTTATTAATTTCAGCCATTAGCAGCAAACCAAAATAACGTAGAAATGCTTTTGGTATCCTGTGGTTCCTCAATTTGTCTAGTTCCTGTCTTATGATTTATTTTTCCTAGATTCCATTGTCACCGGGCTCAGCAGCACCCTCCCAAATTCTGCAGTGACACAGGAGATAGGGAGGGCAGGCACTGTTTCCTTTTGGAGGCAGGAGGTCAGGCAGAGTGTTAGAAGGGCAGCCTGGGGTCAGAATAATACAGAATAATACAGTAGGAGTACAGAGAGTACAGTTAGGTTAGCATATTGTTCTGGGGCTGAGAGCCTTTTTCAAACCCTGATCCATCTTCATCCTTGTAATTAGGCGATCCGTGCTTTCAAAGAAAGTGTTGCTATGAAACACATTGGCAAATGAAGGCAAATTTGAGGCCTGCTCGTTTAAGTGTTGGGCTCATTGTTCTTGGTGGTGTAATTGGTGATCAAGAAGGCAATAAAACGGCATGGCCATTAAACGGCCTGAGCTGAAATTGAAAGGGGAGCATTTATATGGTGCAAGCTGCTGCGCGGAGGCTGTAACTTTCACCCTTACGTGAACCAGAGTTTACGGAAAGGCCTGATGGCATGGCTCTTGTTTCACCTCCAGGAGGCGGGGAGAAAAGAAGGGAGGAAAAAAATCAAAACTAAATAGAATTAATGAGCCTTCACACATTGTCCTGTTTCTTTTGTTGTGAAAAAGCTGGGCGAAAATTAAGTGGGATAAGAGAGGGTGGAAAAGAAACACCATTAATATCAGGTTGTAAATTCTACAAAACATTAACTTCATTACATGGCAATTACTGTCTGTAATTGGCAGAACGAAAGATTCTACTTTCTCATCAGTTACTAGTTGTATAGGACTCAGCATTTTTTTTTTTCTTGGCAAAGGTCACACCACTGATATAAAGAATACCTTAATGTGAACTAAAAGTATAACAGGTTCTTTTGCAAATAAGCAAGGGTGTAACTATTAATTGCTGCTAAACATCTCACTCTGTTATTTTGTGCCAAAACATGGCTCACAACTTAGAAAGATAACAACATTAATGGTGTAAAAAGGAAAGCTTTTATTATTTCATGACTACTTGGTCCTACTTTTTGAACAGAAGAAAAACATGATTTAGAAAGGGATAAGTTTATAAAAAAAACAGTGTTTGCTTTTGAAAATAGTTGTCTCAAGAATTTCTTATAAATAATTGTCAAGGGTGTGCATAGCAAGAAATCATATGCTGTATGAAGAAGCATTCTAATTTTTTACAATTTCTGTTACTATTACACCTTTGGATTGACCTTGCTATTAATTTATCACTTACCTAGTGCATTTATGAAAATATTCCACATATGCTATAAGTTGAACTATATCCTGCCTCAGATTTATGTATGTAACTTCAGCTGAAGCTCACGTCCTTAAGACACGTGTTCAATGTCTAGTGGACTTTGTGAGGCAGCTGTAGAGGAAGACATTTAATCTAAACCAGTCTTGGAGTTTTCTGAAGGATATATTTATTTCAAGAATTACATAATGAAGGAATATGATGAGGGAAGAGATCCATTTTTCACATGGACATTAAGAAAATAAAGTTGGGTTTGGTTTTTTTTGTTCATTGATGGAGCCAAACAGAAGTAAAAATTTCAGAATTTCTATCACTAAATTTCAACATTCACCTTAAAACACTGAGAAATACAGAGTGAGGAAGTATGCCTAATTTTATTTAAGAAATATTGAGCTATATAATTTGCTTATTTTTTATTAACAGAAAGCGTTGAAACACTATTGAGTCAGAATATTTTCATTTCAGTTTGTTGGATAAAAAACATTCATGTCCCTTCCGAACTTCATGGTGCTGTAAGGCATTCTCTGGGCTGTAGTTCAGGGCTGCCAGGTTCCCACCGCTCTCTGCGCATCAGACTGTTTCTCTTTATGCCCAGCATGCCATTTCCAACATAGAAGACACAAGTCCCACCAAGAAGCTTTGCCTCTGAGAGGAGAAGAGCTTAAGGAGCCTGAGTGGTCCAGATAACTTCTGTGAGATGCGTGTATCCTACCACAGGCAGAAACAATGCTCATATAAAAACAAAATCAGTTCGGTGTGTTCAATACATTGAAATGATAAACCCTCCCCCAGATTATACCAATTCAAATTTTTTTTCATATCAGCAGAATGAAATTTCCTGATTAAATATTCAATATTTGTGGACAAGATTTAAATTGAAAGTCACTTAACAGTCATTGTTCAAGTAACTACTTATTTTTATTGTTTCTACTTAGTTTTGCTCATTGTTTTTAATTTGATAAAAGCATTTTCTGATGTGTTTTATCATATTATTATTGGAATATTTGTGACTTTGTAGTTGATATTTTCTCTGTATTTATCTCCTGAATACTTTATTTTTTAAAGTGAATACTGCATTCTCCCCTGCCCAAATAACCAGAAAGGTTCAAGTGCGTATCAGTAATGACAGAAAAAGGCCACGACAGGAATGCTTTCACCATGTTTGAACTGGTTCAAGGAAGGGAAGGCATACGATCTCCCTGAGGCTAAGAATAGTCTGTAGTTTGGAATATGTGCAAAAAGTGCAGATCCATTTCTTTTCTAAGAAATATGAAACCCAGTGGTGAAGTGGAAAAGGTGGAGGAGAGATGTCTGAGGAAACTGTCAAGCAAAAACCTGAGGAAAGTAAAATTATTCACTGTTTTAAACCATTACTGCCAATGAGCCTTTGGTTGTCATGCATACCTAGGCCAGAATCTGGCCTGTGATGAATTGCATTTTGAACTACATTTGATTAACTAAAAAAAAAGAAAGGATTGATTCAGATATATTGAGACATCATAAGCCTTTGTCTACTGATAAGTGTGAGAATAAGTTAAATTGCAATTGGCTAACAACATTTGCTCTTTGGCTACTACAGCTACACCATGCTTACAGAATCGTACAAGTAATTTTTCTGCATGGAAAACCTGCAGGAACAATGTATCAGCCTGGTTTCATCAGCGGTAGTTTCCACAACATATGAGAAGAAGTCTCTCTGACAGCAGGTCATCAGCTCATTTGATTTTACATCTGATATCCGCTAAGTCCACCCCAAGCCCTCAAGCCTTATGCAGCCATGTGAAAGAAGCTCTTGCTGAAGCAGGAAAGCTACATAGTGTGATTCAGTGCAATGCAATATTCTGAATGAGCTGAACTAGCCTGGGATCTGGAGGCAGTAGAGACAGGTCAGCGTTGCACTCCTCATGGACCAATTAGTACTGCCTAAAAAGGACACGAATTAATATTCTTCCACGGTGCTGCACTGTTCAACAAAAATGTAACAGCTCTGCCCAGTGGAGTGATGACATTGCCAGGCTCTCCAAGTCTGCCCCATCAGACAGCGCTACACCATAGGACCTGCATGACAGAGGCAAGAGCCAGATCCACCCTCCTTAAAAAAGGGTTACTGGAACAAATAAACATGTACAGACAAGATAGATAGTGCTTTCATCAGTATCAAAATAGGGACAAATTGGTGTACTATAACTGAGAAATAAACCTTTTCCTAGTCACTTTTGCTGGCAATTCAGATGCAAAAGCTATGTTTGAAAGATGCTTATGGGGCTACAATACTGGTTGTAGTTGGGATATATTCTGTGCAGAAGAGAGACACTAGGATGAGAACAGAGATAATACGATTATAAGGCTTCTATTTTTAGAAAACAATATACCTCTCTCCTCCCTTCGTGACAGTATTATTTCAGTGTAGAAATATGTTTAGTATGATCTTTTTATCTTAAAAATGCCCCATAGACAGTGTTACAATTTTCAAGGAGACATAGGGAAGCTCAACAAAATTCAGGTTTTAGTCACTTTTCTTTTAAAGGTATAATAAAGGAACAGGAAAAATTCTACACAACACTAATACTCTATTTTGTTACTGTTTCAAAAGTAGAACTGAAGGCAAAGCTGCTAAAAATTGTCCAGATAACTTCAGTAATAACAGGAGGAAAGGAGTTTAAAGAAAGGAGGAAGTTCTAAAATCATCCAAAATCTAAATTTTCATAATCTAATATGTGAAAAGAAAGACAAGTTTATTATTGTTTTGGATTTCTTTGTCGTAGATGTTTCTTCCCAGCTGAATCAACAGACCCATCCAGAAGTGCATGCCTGCATTTGGGGCAGTTGTTCTTCACAACACATGCGGCTCCAGTAGAACTGTCAAAGGTGCCTGGCATACCTCGAGAATTAAGTGACTCTTTCATTCTTTGAGCATGACGATGCTGATTATCATCAGCAGAGACAACCTTAAGCTGCTTCAGTAACCTGCACCCTGTCTATTTACGGGGAAGAAAGAATCCGTCTGTTTTCAGTCCTGTTCAGTCTTTGGCCTCTTTTCTTGGAACAGCAGCCAGTACCCACATTCTGACAATTCATACGTGCTGAAGAGTAAACTCAAGTTACAACCTGAGTGTTGGCCTGTGCATCCCATCTCTATATATTTTGAGTGATGGTAATTTTTAATTTGAATTCTGTGGCTGTATGGAAGCATAGTTTAAATTAGTATAGCTTTTCAGCTGCAAAGTGCAAAGACTTCATGTCTCTTAAGCATATGAGATACCATTTTTCTCAAGGAACCCCTACCTTTATCTGTCTTTGAACCAAAACTTGTCCAATAACTATGCAATGCATTTTTGTCAGCATGACACAGCTTTGTCGATAATTTGGCAAAATATATTTGTGGGGTAGGGTATAGAAACCGTAAACCCAGCCTCCAAAAATTCAGCAGTACCTCACATTGAGAAAATATCACATAATTATAGACATATGATGTCATTCATTTTAGACTAGCCAGTCAATTTAAGGAACATCATATGTAGGACGTAGTTTCAAGGGACAGCTCAGCTCAAAAGTAATTTCTCAGCTACATTTTTTTTTTTAATGTGTGTACCACTAGTATTTTCTGCAGAGGTTAGAACTGAGTGACACTTAAAAGAAATCACTGATTGAAAAGGTTTGGGTCTCTCTTTAGAGTTCTGAGATGTAATAAGATTCATGCCAGTCCTGCAAGTCGTATTTTTCTTTCTTTAGCTGGATGTGGGATTTATTCCAGTCAGAGGCCCAGGGAATGATATGGCAATCCATCTTAGGATAATTATGTGAGTACTGCCACATAAGATCTGATGCCCTCAGGACAGAGCATGCTTCCAACTGCTTTGTAAAATTATCTTAAATACTTCATCAGGGCAGTTCACATACCAGTTCCATAAGTGCTTCTTTCTAAAGCTTCGTGGGGATGTGGGTGGGGGAATTAGTCCACACCAAGCTCATTTTTGGCACATTGAAATACTTGTGTTCGTATGACGCATCTCATAGGATATATTACCTGATGAGATAGGAGTGTAAAGTATAGACTTTTTGGAAGTGTCATAAGTTTGCAGCAGATTAACCGTTTGCTACTGTTCACATGGGAACATCTTTTCTTATTGAGTCCTACTGTATCCAGCATAGGCCTTCAATTTCCATCCCTTACTGCTTTTCATTTCTTTGTCCTATTTACATTTTTCCTCTGAGGTCATATTAACTGCATGTAATGTTCTTATTTAAATACCTGAATTGATTCTCCATTTGCACTCACATTTTGAGCTCAGTCTGAGTTTGAGTACTGCTGTACCATGGAGTGTGCCTTTTTCAAGGAATTTTGCCGTTCAGACACCCAAACCCAGCATGTACTCACCGTAAACACCAAAGGACTGTAGGAGAAGTGACTTGTATGAGCCCAATTTTGAGACTTTTTTCTAAATTCCATTCCAGCCAATTGAGTGAGCACGAATGGAAAACTCATGGCTACTCGGTGAACGAGTGAAACTTGCATATACTTTATCTTTCAAGTTAGTGCAATGTGCCAAGTTCTCCCGCTGCTTTTCTTTTATTGGAACTAATAGCTGCATGGTTTCTTCCACTGAATATTCTACATGCTACAGTTGCAGTTTTTTAAAAATACATTTTTATAGACGTTTTCTGATAAAACTCATTACAACTCCAAATTAAAATGTAGTTTTAAGCATGTTTTAATGAGAATTTATAAAAATCATTCTGAAACATAGAATATTCTTCTGATCCATGGTGCAGTGATTCATGGCAGGCAAGCTGATGGCAAGCCCACCAATTCAAGAAGTGACCACCAGATGGATGGTGGTCAGACCCCTCTGTTTGCAGTGACATAAGTTTCCCTCTCTGTACTTATTATGATCAGAGTGCATATTCCTATTGATTATTTTGCCATTCACAAACCATCTTGACCATTACCTTGACCTCTGCAATTATGCCAAGAGTGGCTGCAGAGCAAATGCTTGTCAATTCAACTCTTAGGTGCAGTGTCCTTTGCTGGGGACCTAAAATCTTCTTACTAATTCATAGCTGGGATCACTTTACTGCTGGGTTTGCACAGGTTTTATGAAAGCATGGGGTAACTGATGGCTGGAATACAGAAACGGAGTCAGAGAGAATCATAAGCATCAGAGCCACTGTAATTAATTCATCTGCCCAAGAGAACATGGAACATAGCCTTTCACAAAAGCTTTGAAAAAGACCACACTGCAGCTCATCCACCAAGGCAGACCTTTATTTAACAGAACGTTCATGAGATCTGGCCAAATGCTACCCACAATTTCTTGAACAATTACTTTACTGATGGTCTCCATCTGATAACCTGCCTGTCACTGCATGGCTCTGGATTGCAAATTCTTTTCTCCTGTTCGTTGCGGGATCCTCGCTGCAGTTTGGTAGATCTTGTATTGAACTTCTTTTATCATAGTCCTTATCATTAAGCTGGTTGCATGCACTTATCTCCTTCAGCTGCCTCCTCTCTCAACTGCCAACCTTGTTTGCTAAGTTTGCAAGGTTTGATTAAGCATAAGCTGTGGCAGTCCCACTGCAAAACCCAAGTTATACCAAAGAAAAGTTTATTATTCAGTAACTTATCTCCAGTCAGAAGCAACACCTTTGCTGGCTCCCTGTTTTACAGTTGTGCAACTGTTTTGCACACTCTTCCAACAGAAGAGATCCGGTGGCTGAGACAGCGTTCTGTGCCAGTAAGACTGAGGTTTAGGCCTACATGAAGGCTGGATGTTCTGAGCTATTGTTTTATGCAAAATACATAACTGTTGAAAGCTGTTAGCTTACTTCATTGACTTGAAAGCAACAAAGCTTCATTGTATATTTCTCAGTTCTTCCCTGTGAGTTTTCTCTTCTGTCTTGACACCAAGGCTTCTTCTAGTCCCTCCAGTCTCTTCCTTAGTTCAGAAGCCACAGATGTCCATAACCCTGCACTCCCTTCCCTCTTCTTCTCGAGGGCGTTTGTTCAAAAGTGAAACATGATGAAAAAACAATACCAGCAAAGAGTTGCTCTCTTTGTATTTTAAAGCATTGTTTCTTTTGACTTTTAATTAAATGATTTTTTTTTTTTAAATAAAAATTTAAGGAAAAGAGAGGATGAGTTGTTTTGAGTCTTCTGAAATGATAATAGTTCTGAATTTTATGTTCTTTAATAAAACTATGCTGCAATTCCTTGACTCACTACAAAAATAAGAAAAAGATCAGGATTTAAGATATAAACAAACTCAAATACTATCAAGAATGTGTCACCATTATCCTGAAACAGGATTTTACAGTAAATAAGAAGACAAAAGAAACAAAACCCCACTTATTTCCCCCTCTCTTCTTATAAAAGAGAAGAACAGAGCTGGCAGATCTTTAAGGACACTTTCCAAAAAGAGCAAGAGCTCTCGATCCCCAGGTGTAAGAAATCAGGAAAGGAAGGCAAGAGACCAGCATGGATGAGTCAAGACTTGCTGGTCAAACTAAAGGACAAGAAGGAAATGCACAGGCAGTGGAAGCAGGGACAGGTATCCTGGGAAGAGTATAGGCACACTGCCCGGTTGTGTAGGGATGGGGTCAGGAAGGCCAAGGCACAACTGGAGCTAAATTTGGCAAGGGATGCAAAGAATAATAAGAAGGGCTTCTGCAGGTGTGTCAGCCAGAAAAAGAAGGTCAAAGAAAGTGTACCCCCCCGATGAACATGACTGGCAAATTAGTAACAATGGACGAGGAAAAAGCTGAGGTACTCAACAACTTTTTTACCTCAGTCTTCACTGGCAACCTCTCTTCCCACACCTCTCAAGTGGATGGGCTGCAAGGCAGGGACTGGGGGAGCAAAGTCCCTCCCACTGTAAGAGAAGATCAGGTTCATGATCACCTGAGGAACCTGAACATACATCTGCACTGGTGAGACCCTTCAGTACAGGAAAGACATGGACCTGTTGGAGCGGGTGCAGAGGAGGGACACAAAAATGATCAGGGGGATGGAACACCTCTCCTATGAGGAAAGGTTGAGAGAGCTGGGGTTGTTCAGCCTGGAGAAGAGAAGGCTCCAGGAAGACCTTATTGTGGTCTTACAATACTTGAAGGTGGCTTATAAGAAAGATGGGGACAGACTTTTTAGTAGGGCCTGTTGCAATAGGATAAGGGGTAATGGTTTTAAACTAAAAGATGGTAGATTCAGACTAGATATAAGGAAGACATTTTTTACGAAGCGGGTGGTGAAACATTGGAACAGGTTGCCCATAGAGGTGGTAGATGCCCCATTCCTGGAAACATTCAAGGTCAGGTTGGACAGGGCTCTGAGCAACCTGATCTAGTTGAAGATGTCCCTGCTCATTGCAGGACAGGGTTGGACTAGATGACCTTTAAAGGTCCCTTCCAATCCAAACCATTTTATGATTCAATGATTCTATGATTCTAAGACAGTTTTGTAAATATTACTGTTACTGTTATTAAAGCTAGACTTTTCATACTAATCTCAAATATGTGCTTCATTCCTTTTTAGAATATAATACCTTATGGTACCCATTTATGATTTTTTTTTCAAAAATCTCTGGAAATGTCTATCAATGAAAAGTGTATACTGATAAAAGGCCTGATATTGATGAGTAAATAACAATGAAAATGAGTTGTTTATTTTGATAATTAAAAAGTTGTGTGAGAAATCCTTTATTTTAGTTGTAAATTTATGAGAACGGTCACTTTGTTATTTCTTCTATTTTGAAATCAAGAAGACCCTTATCATTTGTTTTGTAACATCATTGGGTAAACCTTATAATTATGCCATAGAAGGAGGAAAATAAATCTCTGACTCTCTTATGGTTAAGTGAACAGGCATAATGTAGTAAAGTCTGTTTAACAAACTCTCTTTTCGAACCGGAGGGTCATCTAAGTTGTCTTCTTTGTAATACAAATCCACCCTAACATAATTTCTCTTCTAGTCTATGTAGTCTAGGTAATAATACATGTGATTAAAATTCTTGTTATTTTAATGAGGAAAACATACTTAGTTTACTGTATAAGTCATAAGCCAGAAAGTTGCATGTTCGTATTCCCACAGTGTGAGTTCATATTACACAATATACTGTCAGGAATGAAGACAAGATAATTATGGTTTTAAGGAAGAACAAACCCACCCTTTCTGCAGCACAAACCAGTAATTAAAAGACTTGTAATTGGTTCTTGTATCCACAGATTTTAAAATTATGAGATCTACCAGCCATTTCATGTACCTCCTTCAGAATCCAGATGCACTTTGTTAAGAGTTCATTCAGTCACTTGAAACCACCTCAGTAAAACTCTCTGCTCTTGCCACTCTAGATTTTTACACGTCTCTAGAGTTTTAAAACTTTTGTTTAAGCAAAAAATGGGTTTCATTTTCTCTTCCTATAAAGCGTTGCACATGTTAAAGGTGACATCCCCAGAAAATGAGATTTGAAGAACATATTTAAAATTAATTTTCCTGAAAAGGAAGAATAATAAAATACTTAATGTAGGCAGTTCTAACAAAATACAGATCTGAAGTACAGTATTGCTACATTAAAAATTAAATTGACCAAACCCCACAAAATTTAAAAATATTCCTTTTTCAGTGTGTGGTGAGGAAAACTTACTGTAGGATCTGTCTCCCATGTATGCAGGACAAAAATCTATCAAATTAGTATGTCCAGGCCTTTTAATAACAAGAATCTGTATGCAAAAAGAGCAAAAATTTTATCACATATCAAACATCAAAGGAAATTTTCTACTGAGACCTCAAATCAAGAAGAGAACATTAAGAATTCTAGTAATATCAAGTATTTTCTTCTAGTGAATGAAATATTTTGAAGAAAACAACAGCAAATATTTGAAGATCCTTTGGTGCTCTTGAAATACTATAATTTAATGTAATCTGACTCAAAAACAAAATATCAGACAAAACCCCTATATTTCAAAATTCCTTTTAAAATATCTAAAAATGTAATAGAAAGCAGTAAAGCTAGCAGAAAAGCAAAAACATACATACCTGTATAAACCATGTATACCTATAGCAGTACACCACTTAAACCCGTATGACAGCATGGTTGCCTTACCTTTGCCTGTACCACTATTCCTTTGTGTATAACCGTTTCCTGCAGAATATAGGTTATCATCCTGTATTGCTAAGCAGTTTTAATACTTATCATAAAATAAAGAGATTAAGGTTAAGATTAGGAAATTTAAAAATGCTGCAGTCCAACAGACTATGTAGTCCATTCTCTCTTTAGAGCACAATCAAGATAATGCAGAGATTAGTAGTTCCCTAGAAAATGAAAGCCAGATGAAGTCTTTCAGGGGAACCAGGAGGTATCCAGATGGAATATTTGTATGAGTTCAATACACCTGAAATTTACTGGGAGGTATTTATGTTTTCTAAAGGAACTGTCCTAACAAGTTTAGGGATCCAGAGTCTTACACAGAATTTCAAATAGTAAGAGCTGTAGGAAAGGAAAGTATTACTTCATTCACCAAATCACTTCGAGGTCAGAATGTAAAACAGAAATTTAAAAAAAAACCTCTACTACCGAGTCACTTGCAAAGAAGAAACAGAATATTGGTAGCACTAGATGTTGCTAATGGAAAAGGGGAATGCAATCCATGAATACATTGCCATATTCATACTAAGATGCATGAAAATATTTGCTTTTATACATTATTAATAGAAAAGTGAAGAACCTGCAAGTTCTTCACTTTTATACATTATTAATAGAAAAGTGAAGAACCTGCAAGTTCTTCAACAACATTTTGATCCTCTGATCTTTTGCACCAAAATCTTCTTATTGGCTATAACACACAATTACAAGACATATCTAGAAGAGATGAAGAAAGGGAATCTCACAGCCAGGACATGGAAGTGTTTCTCCACACAGCCTTTCCCCTTGAGCTTGGGGCCGGGCCAGGCGTTTATCTGGGTTGCAAGGTGACCAAGACAGCGTAGTAGTTACTGACCACCTATGGCTTGATCCCCTTACAGCCGGTGGTTGAGTTCTTGAGCCAGTACGTGATGTATCCCCAGCATGGGAGCTGCATTTGAATTGCTTAGATGATGCAAGCTGGCCACTGCTGGCACACAGTAAGTAGGGTAACCCACAAAACACACTGCGCAGGCTAGCTCAAATGCTACAGTGGTGTTGCTGCATTCCCTGCAGACAGTAACTTGTCTGGCAAAGAAACAAGGTTACAGATATAGAGAGAAGGGTCTCTAACTGCTTAAGCTCCAGTTTATGATATGAACAGCAGCACCACGTAATTCAGAACTGTCCCTGACTGTGTCAAAATGTCACTAGTTTCCTAGCATATGAGGCCACAGTGCTGGCATTAGAAATAACATGTTTTTCTTTTGGCCTGAGGGGGAATTGAAATGCCTCTCTAAATAGACCTTCTCACTTCTTGCCATAAACGCTATAGGACACAAGGATTAAAGGTTTTGACTGAAGGCAGCATTCTTTGTAGAATTAAAAGAGAGGAAAGAAAAAAAAGAAGGAAAAAGAACAACGTTGGTGTGTAAGAGCAGAGTTGTGTTCTGTGTTACGTGTCGCAGAATATTTAACAGTTAT